>NC_091783.1:989372-1310372 GCF_029378745.1 Bos indicus | reverse complement strand
ACCTTTGGATGAAGACCAGCCTTTGGTGTGGTTGGTGGTGGTTCATTTCCCTTGCCCCATGATCTCTTCCATTCCACATTCTTGTATAGTATCCACTTTTCGTTTCCTGTCACAATTTGTTTTAAAAACAGAACATTTCATTACGTTTCAGTAAAGAATTACATGTGGAAATACCATCAAGAAGGTTTTTTTCACTTCACATGTGTGAAACCCAAATATCAAAATGATTAACATACCAAGCTGGTACACATGGTTTTCAACACTTGATTTGAAAACTTGATTTTGAGTATGTTGGCTGTGTCCCATGTGGTATAACGTTGATTATTCTCAGTTCATGTCTCGATTTGATTGCTATCAACGTCAGCCGGTCTACCCAACTGCGGAGCATCGTCCGGCAAGAAATCTGCAGCACGAAGCTTCACAAACCACTTGTGATATATTTGATCAGTCACAGCAATTTCTCCATAAACTGCACAAAACTTGTTTGTGTTTCAGTTGTGTTTTTTCTTCTCTTGAACTAATAAAGCATAATATGCCAAAAATGTTGCTTTTTTTCCATCTTCAGTATTAAAATGGCTACACAAAAATTCAGCAATTTTATTCATTTTTTTTAATGCATGCTATGACAACTGTCACAATACAATCTTAACAAAATTGTGTCAATGAAGTTAAAGATAACTAAGTGCTACTAGAGTCATCTTACGGAAAAAACAGAAGAAACTTTTTGGCCAATCCAATACCAGTTGAACAGAGGCCTGTGTTTTGAAGTTCCATAAAATTAGAACATAACTAAAAAGTAAGTTAAATATCTAACTAAAAAGTAAGTTAAAGTAAGTGATGATAATTACTCTGTCGACTTGGTGTTTGAAGTTTGAGCTTCTAGAAACTTTTGGCATTAAAAATGAAAATTTTTAATGGACTGACATTTGATCAAGATGTCCAGTGTGAATCAGAGTGAACATAAGCTCTGCTTCCTCCCTATATGGTGTTATCGTCTTAGTTGAAGGTGTTTTTCCTTCATACACAGTGGCTCTGCTCTGTTTTTATGAACGTGATGCTCAGGGGCTGGTGCTCGGAGGGCCTTCGCCCAGCCTCCTCCTGAACCTGCTCCCCTTCACGGCCTCCTCTGCGGGGGGGAGCTTCTCCTTTGTTCTTGTGAATCACGGGGATGGATGTCAAGACCCCTCTCAGATACTGATGCTCAGTGATTCGGGGTGATTTCCTCCCACGTATCTCTGGCCCCTTTGAGCCCGGACCCACGCTGCCGTTGACCTCTCCCAGGTCCTTCCAGCTGCATCGCAAACCAGGCTGATAGGCGAAGGATGAGCAACTGGCTGAGAAGGGGCCTGCTGACTTAGGTGTCAACAAATTCATTTCTCTTAAAGTCTGAAATCCACTGTGATCTATCTCTTCCACCTCACATTACAGAGAATGCATGTCTCTGTAAATGAATTTTTATCGAAAGTATGCTGGACATGAGGTGTTGAGTCACTAACGACTGCAGTGGGTTTTCTCTGGCAGTTTGCGTGTGAACCTGGACATGGGCAAGGCTGCCTACGGGTGGATGATCATGAGAGACGAGCACATTCCCGGCACCGTGGTCCGGACCAGCACCATCCCGGAGGAGCTGGGGCGCCTGGTGTACCTGCTGACCGACAAGACAGGTGCTGCTCTGCCCACGCGCACCTGGAGGCATCTGGGCGGGGGTGGGGGGACCCTGGCCTGCCTGTGCCCACGCGTGTGTATGGGTGTGTATGCACATGTGTGAGAGTGCTGAGTTCACAGCGATCCCCACACTGACTGCGAAACTGGCCTCCAGCCAGTCTCCCGATTCTGACATAACAGGATCATCAGAATTAGCGAGATGTGAGATTCTTAGAGACTTTTAAAAACTTATTTCTGTGTTTTGAACTTCCACACCTTACACTTGTGATTTTGTTCTATTTAACTGCCTGTGTTACACCTTTCTGGTAGCTTCTTAATAGCTAACAGGGCTTGTTTATTATAGAATGGTAGTTACAAACTGGTAGAAGAAAATGAGGATTAATAAGATCTGTGAATTTGATGTTTGTTTTAACAGTAACGTTCTCGAAAGAGCCTCTCTACAATGGTTCTTCCCCATAGGGTCCCCTGCTCCAAATTTGCTTTGTCTTTATTTCATTTTTTAATTTTTTCATCAAAGAATTCTTGTCAGTCCATAACATACTAAATAAATGACAAATTGAATCCAGAACTATAACAAGAGCCATATCTAAGGGTTAAAATCCCTTCTTGACTGACTGATTCATGGTGTAAATTCCTTTGTAATTCTTAGCCAACTAGAAGTAAAATCTATAAATGGTAAAGAAAATATGGGTTTCCCATATTATACCATACCATTGGCAGTGGTAAAGAATCCCCCTGCCATTGCAGGAGACACGGGTTCAATCCCTGGATCTGGAAGATCCCCTGGAGGAGGAAATGGCAACCCACTCCTGTATTCTTGCCTGGAAAATCCCTTGGACAGAGGAGCCTGGTGGGCTACAGTCCATGGGATCACAAAAGAGTCAGACACAATTTAGCAATGAAACAGCAACAAATAAAATATATCTCAATTACAATTCAACCTTATTTTTAATAAAATATTAGAAAAATCCTCACTGTGGTCAGGAAAAAGAAAGACTAACATGTACCAGGCTTTGACATTTACTCCAGCTACTGCTGTGAGCCAGGGACTAGAAATAAGATCCACAAGCAAAAGAAGAAACAAATATTTACAAATGTAACAATCAGTCAAGGAAGTCAATGGCTGAAAATAAGAAATCAGTAAAGTGGCAGGTTACAGATTGAAATAGCAACAGGAATAAAAGTCGCTCCCTTACATGTGGAATAAACTGAAGAATGATTCTGTTTAGAATCGCTGAGGTCCATGTAAAACATGAGGGCGCAAACTTGAGGAACCTGCGGGCACGTGTGAAGGCAGTGAGCAGAGCTGGCAGAGAGCTGTGGGAGACTGACGGCAGTAGAGAGATACCCCATGTCCCGAAGGCGATGGTTCAGTGTCCTGTGGCAGCCAGCCTTCATACAGGGATTACAGGTTTCCTGCAGCTCAGTCAGAAATAGTTGTTGGATTGTGTTTGGTTTTCATTAGGGCTTGTCTCTGTGGGACGCCGAGGAATCTGCTGGGAAGGTGATACTCGGTGAATCAAAAAAACTCAGAAATAGCGACCTGAGGAGCTTGGGGTCAAGAAGATAGGTGGAGGAAGTGCCTTCCCATCCTCACTGCGCTGATGGGAGAAAACTTCAGAGAGTTAGCCTCGAACAACACTGGAAAATGCACAAATGGCCCATTGCTGATCCAAAGATTGAGCTGTTTCTGGAAAACAGCTGGAACTTGTTGGATGGAGAAGCAGGCACATGGCAAACCCAGACCCCTACGAGATGTTACAGATGTGTCAGAGATGTCTCCAGAACCAGCCGAGTCCTGGAGAGGTGGTCAGTCCACAGCCGGCAGGCGTGGGCAGGGAGGCACCCAGCTGCTGTCAGCAGAGAGCACCGCCCCGGTCGACGGCTGTCGGTGAACATAGTCGGGAACCACAGCCACCCCCAGGAGACGAGCATCCTGGTGCCCACAGGCAGGCTGTTCCCAGAGAAGGCAAGTTCATGACTGTGTACCTCAAAACCCGAAGAGCCCCCCCAGAGCTTCTAGAGTGGTGAGAGAGCTTAGTTAGTTAACACTGTAAACTTGGTATCAGCATTTGGTATCAGCGTTGAACTGCATTTCTCTATACCAGCAAAAAGGAAGACTGCTAAGTCACTTCAGTCGTGTCCGACTCGGTGTAACCCCATAGACGGCAGCCCACCAGGCTCCGCCGTCCCTGGGATTCTCCAGGCAAGAACACTGGAGTGGGTTGCCATTTCCTTCTCCAATGCATGAAAGTGAAAAGGGAAAGTGAAGTCGCTCAGTCGTGTCCAACTTTTAGTGACCCCATGGACTGCAGCCTACCAGGCTCCTCTGTCCATGGGATTTTCCAGGCAAGAGTACTGGAGTGGGGTGCCATTGTTCTAAAAATGCCAATTAGAATAGCAACAAAAAGTATAAAGAATTAAAAAATAAATTCTAGCAAAAAATGGGTAAGAACTATGTGGATATGTGTGTTTAAACATTGAAAGACCTTACTGAGACCTAATTAAATGTACGGCCGCCCTGTTCTCCTGAGTAGGATATCCTAATGCAGGAGGGTGTCATTCCACCTTCATGAAACGTCTGACATGTCTGCACAGACAAGACTCACCAAGTCGGGTCACAGTTGGTGGGAGCACCCTGTGGCAGGCTACCTTGTCAGGCGGGTCTTGGCCTGGTCAGCCCAGCGTTTGTGCCTCGGAAGTGGCTGTTCCCTGGGGAAGCGTCTGCACTGGGTGACGTGGCAGCCCTGCACCATTTTACATTCCTGCCAGCAGCGTCCAAGAGTTCTAACGCGTCCTTATCCTTACCAGCACGTTCCAGGTGTTCCTAGCAAAATTCTGGCCACAAGAGCCAGCGGTGCGTGTAAAGAGAGCATCAGCTCCGGGACAGCGGTACCGTGGCGGTCCTTGCAGGGGCCCATGCAGCAGCGACCCCCGCAGGGCGTGCCCCTCCTGGCGTATGGGGCGGGGAAGGGCTGGGGGCTCGGCACATCCTCAGGCCTGGCCCCCCACCCCCAGCCGCAGCTCCTGCCCCTCTCAGGGCCTCTGCGGTCGCCTCCAGCCCCGGTGCCAAGTTTACCTCATTCTTCCTGGGGGAGCAGGTGCTGTCTGGACCAGAAGTCCTCGTGTGGCCATCGCACGTGATTGCCCTGGGGGGCACTGACCTACTGTTTCACAGAAGTGTACAGACAAAGCTCACGCCTGACAGCACATGGTCAGCTCCAGTCTCTGTGTCTGCCGGTGTGATGTCGTTAAGTCAAGGTTTTGTGATGTTATTTGTCCTCCAAAGACTAACTGTTGTTTTGCATTTTAAACAAAAATGGGGTTATCATTCTGTAACTCCTTCATTTTTCTTTGTTGAGTTGGAGTTACAGTCAGGGTAAGGATAAGTGGTTTTTGCCCAGAGTCATAAAAACAAAGCCTCATTTCTCCCACAGTTCACTCTGCTACTTTTAAAAGGCTAGACCAGCGCTGCTTTAGGTTTTGGATAAATGGTCTTGGTTCCTGAGATTTAAGGGAAAAAAAAAAAAAAAACAACACAGAATAATTGTATAAAATAGAGAAAATATTTTTCATCTCGTCTTCTAAACGGAAGCCTTCAGCTCCTGATGTAGCTCTCCGGCGGTGTTCTTGAGTTCCTGGGTCTGTTCTGCCTTTCAGGCCCCGGGACGGCTCCCAGGATGAGCCGGGTGTGGGCGCCCCTCCTGTCGGAGGCCGGGTTGGGGGCGAGCTGCTGTCAGGAGCCTCACAGGGCTGGTGGAGCTGTGAGGTAGGCCTTCGTGCGGTTGTAAATTGGGTTTGTGCTTCATCAATAAGCTTTCTGACAAGAAGCGTCCATCAGGGTATCTCTCATTTGCCGCAGCAGAACAGAAAATGAAGTATTCCAATAATTGCATTACAGTTTCCTCCTCCTGGACAAGAAAGCCGTGTGCTATAATTAGGTTTGATTGGAGTGCACGTTTCCGGTAAGATCTGAAATTAATGATGTTGCCATAGTGACACATCTGCGGCCACCAGTGCGTGAAACATAAAGTAATTCACTCGACAAGGGTCGACATCTGTTAGCTGCCAGGACGCAGAGCGTATTGACACTGACCAGAAATACTAGGCGTGGTGTGATCAACACGCAAATGATGCTGAAACCAGAGGACAGGCCGTTTGCCCCGAACCTGCTGAGAGGACATCCCCTCTCCCCGCCGCCCCCAAGATGCCATTGTTTGAGAACAATGCTGCCGAGGATTCATAAATTTTAAAACTGGACTTGGGTGCAGCCTGTTAAAGCAATACATTAATTCCTTTGTTAGTTTTTGTCTTCATGTAGAACAAAGCCATTCCTGAAACACCCTCTGAAACAACAGGTTCTCGGATGCACTGTAATCACAGCATCCGTTGCCCAGCATGCTGCCTTGCTGAGACTCGACTCGCAGGGAGCTTTGTAGGACGGCGGCAGCGGCGCGTGGAAGCACCATCTCCCTGGTTTCCAAGGGCACCAGAGCACAGATGTGCCCAGCAGTGTGCACACGTGCACGGAGTGTGTGCTGGTGGCCTGACCCCAGAGGACCACAGCGGTGTCTCCTGCCTGGTGAGCCCCAGTGGGGCCTCAGTGAAGCAGCCTGAGCAGCCTCGCTGGTGCGGTTGTTCGCTGACGCGGGTGACCGGGTGTGAGGGAGAGGGACAGTGGGGTGCTAGTCAGGCGAGGTTCCACACACATGCTGGTGCCAGTGGTGCCGGGCTCACGGGAAGGCCTGGTGTGTTGCACGTAGAATGTGTGACCCCCATTAAATAACGTCGAATGTCTGCTTGCATGGTTTGTAAATTAGTCTTACCACTTTAGAAGCTTTGTTTCCATTCCTGCACCATAAGATGTAACACTGTTTTCTGGTTGGTTGGTTGGCTTTGGTTCTGTTTATTTTTTGTTTTGTTTTTGGCTGCCGCGAGTCCTTGTTGCTGTTTGGGGGCTTCTCGTTGCAGTGGATTCTTGTTGCAGAGCGGGGCTCTGGAGCACAGGAGCTTCAGAAGTTGCAGCTCCCAGACTAGAACACGAACTCAGTAGTTGGGGCTCTTGGGTTTAGCTGCCCCATGGCCTGCGGAGCCTTCCTGCCCCAGGGATCCAAGCTGTGTCTTCCGCCTTGGCAGGCAGGTTCCTAAGCAGTGGGCAGCCAGGGGAGTCCGTGAGTAACTATTTTAATCAAGCCACTTATACCATGTCCCTGTCACCTTGTGGCCCTGTCCCTCAGCCGCTCTCTGAAGCCGGTAGATGACCCAGCCCGCACCCGGCCTGCATCGGAGGCCGAGGACTCCCTGTTGCTCTCATAGTCACCTGTCAGGCTGCGTTTACTTTAGGAGCTCTTTCTTTTATGCCTAGCATGGCACGCTCGTGGAGGAGGTGGCGTCTTTCTGAGTGGCTCCACAGATACTGGCACCGGAACCTGGCTGTCAGTCAAGTCTTGGGTTGCAGCAGCGCCACGCGGTGGCAGACGTGCGATGTGCCATCAGAGGGTCCGTGTTCTTGTCTTGCTCACTGTTTCACTAACAGCCTGACTGCAAGCGTTGCTTTGACTTCTCCATGCCATTGTTACTTCCATTTAAAGCAGGGATGGGGGACTTCTCTGGCCCACTGGTTAAGAATTCACCTGCCGGTGCAGGGGACGCTGGTTTGATCCCTGGTCCAGGAGGATCCTCGTGCCTCCAGGCAGCCAAGCCTGTGAGCTGTGACTGCGGGAGCCTGTGAGCCCTAGAGCTGTGCTCTGCAGCAGCAGAGGCCACTGCCACGAGAAGGCCACGCCCGTCATCAGAGAGCGGCCCCCTCACCACCACTCGAGCAGGCCTGGTCGCAGCATACATGTACGTGTGTAGGATGTACATGACGTACGTTCTTTTGAGAGTGTTTGTCAAAACAGTCTCTAAGTAAACCTCCCGTCGGGGGCAGAGGCAGGGGGCGAGAACCCACAAGGAGGGTCCGACGTGCGCTGTGATCACATGGCTCTCCGTCATGTTCACACTTACAACTGCATCAGTGCCCGAGGGCGCCCCTCCTCTGAGCTTCGACACAAGTGCAGGGATCCCCAGATGCCAAGCCGGCCTGCAGTCCGGGGACGGGCTCGCCAGGCGTTTACCCGCCCCCCGCCCCTCACCCCGTGTGGCTTTCCTTCTGTGGAGCAGGAAAAGCAAAGGTCCCGTGCTTGTGGGCGTCTTTTCACGTTAAGGTCCTGTGCTTGTGTGTGTGTTTTCACGTTAAGGTCCTGTGCTTGTGTGTGTGTTTTCATGTTAAGGTCCTGTGCTTGTGTGTGTTTGGTTTCACATTGAGGTCCCATGCTTGTGTGTGTGTGTTCACATTGAGGTCACATGCTGTGTGTGTGTGTCTTCATGTTGATGTCACGTGCTGTGTGTGCATTTTCACGTTGAGGTCCCGTGCTTGTGTGTGTGTGTTCACATTGAGGTCACATGCTGTGTGTGTGTGTCTTCACATTGATGTCACGTGCTGTGTGTGTGTTTTCTTAAAGTCCTGTGCTTGTGTGCGTGTTTTCACATTGATGTCACGTACTGTGTGTGTATTTTCATATTAAGGTCCCGTGCTTGTGCGCATGTTTTCACGTTAAGGTCCTGTGCTTGTGTGCGTGTTTTCACGTTGATGTCACGTGCTATGTGTGTGTTTTCTTATTAAAGTCCCGTGCTTGTGCGCATGTTTTCACGTTAAGGTCCTGTGCTTGTGTGCGTGTTTTCACATTGATGTCACGTACTGTGTGTGTATTTTCATATTAAGGTCCCGTGCTTGTGCGCATGTTTTCACGTTAAGGTCCTGTGCTTGTGTGCGTGTTTTCACATTGATGTCACGTACTGTGTGTGTATTTTCATATTAAGGTCCCGTGCTTGTGCGCATGTTTTCACGTTAAGGTCCTGTGCTTGTGTGCGTGTTTTCACGTTGATGTCACGTGCTATGTGTGTATTTTCATATTAAAGTCCCGTGCTTGTGCGCATGTTTTCACGTTAAGGTCCTGTGCTTGTGTGCGTGTTTTCACGTTAAGGTCCTGTGCTTGTGTGCGTGTTTTCGCATTGATGTCACGTGCTGTTGCGCATTTTCATGTTGAAGTCCTGTGCTTCCGTGTTTTCACATTGAGGTCATGTGCTTGTGTGCGCATTTTCATATTGAAGTCCTGTGCTTGTGTGTGTGTTTTCATATCAAGGTCCCTTGCTTGTGTGAGTGAGATCATGTGCTGTGTGTGCGTTTTCATATTAATGTCACGTGCTGTGTGTGCGTTTTCATATTGAGGTCCCGTGCTTGTGTGTGTGTCTTCATATTGAGGTCCCATGCTTATGTGTGTGTTTTCATGTTAAGGTCACTTGGCTTGTGTGTGTGTTTTCATTCTGATGTCACGTGCTGTGTGTGCATTTTCATATTGAGGTCCCGTGCTTGTGTGTGTTTCTTCATATTGATGTCATGTGCTGTGTGTGTGTTTTCACAGTAAGTGATCCACGTGCAGTAGTTGAAGTCTCCTGTCAGGGTCATAAGATGAGTACCGTTGGGACCTCCTGGGCCCCTTTTAATGAGAGCTCACCGAGGTTCTGAAATACGCGGCCTGCCCCCGGCCTCCCCTCTGTCATGCTGGTACTTCACTGCGCCTGTTGTGTATCTTTTTGATTGGAGGCTCAAACCATGGACCCTCCTGAAAATGGCTTTCCCGGGTTGGTGGTTGGTCCCAGGGTGGGTGAGGAGGGCACACAGGGTGGCCCACGAGCTGGAGAGCAGCCAGGAAAGCGCCTCTGCCTCCTCTCCTCCTCTCTGTGCGACTCACGTGGTGTCCAGGCTCGAGTGCGTTGTTTCTGTTCAGTGGAAAATACTCCGTGGTTCACGACAGATTCATGTGAAGGGGATAGACGTGCTAATCTCGACTGAGGGTCACCTTTCCAGTTTCCCACCCGTCTCTCTCTGAAGGGGCAAATCTGCCTTGGACCAACAGCAGATCTGAACCGGGAGACAGAGCCCAGACTTTTCTGCAGAACCAGACCCCCCGCCCCCAACCCATTATTGGAAATTGCTGAAAGGGAGCCTGACGCCGCAGGAAGAGTGCTCCAGTCCTCATAGTGAAATGGAAGTAAATGAGGATGGTGTGGACGACACTCAGGGATGCTTTGTGTGGCAGAGCGCGTGCTTGGGGTGCAGGGCGCAGCCAGCCCTGGGTGTGACATGTTGGGGCGCAGCCGTGACCCGCCAGCAAGCTCCCTGTGTTGATGGTGTTCTGCTGCTTCTGTCCTAGGAACCCTCACCCAAAACGAGATGGTGTTTAAGCGGCTGCACCTGGGCACCGTGTCTTACGGGACGGACACGATGGATGAGATCCAGAACCACCTCGTGAACGCCTACACACAGGTGAGCGGGCCCAGCCCGGCAGGCATCTCCCTGCCAGTGTGCCCAGTGCTGCTGTGGCCACGGGGCCTGGCACAGGCTGAGCTGCAACGCGGCTCCTTCCCCGGCGACGCCTCGGCGTGGCTGTGCGCATCACTCACTTATAAACCAGGAAACAGTCTTGGAACTAATGTTAACAGTTTCTCTGTTGTATAAGCATAACCTTAACCACCTTAAATCACTTATTTGTATTAAATTTCCTTAGTGAACTATTTGTAAAATTACTCGGTAAACACAGTATTTTTAAGAATATTAAGTGGAATGTGGCAATAAATATGTTTCTTAATAATCCTTCTGTTTTTCTTCGTAATCAGTAAGCCCTCTTCGTATTTTTAAAGGTATATCTTAACCCTCTCAGTAAACAGAAGTAGGCAACCTGATGTTTCTGCCTTTTACTGTCAACGATCATCAGTGCACAGCTAACCTGTTTCATCTTAACCACTGTCCTTTAGCACATTGCTTTGGAGAGAGTACGTTAGTTCTTCTGTAAATATGCAGTCTGGATCTCTAATGGACAAGGATAGGTTTCTTAATCGTTTTCAGAGCAGACTTACAGACCCTCTGAGGTCATAGGAGGAGGAACGGTTTTTTCTGTGGGAGGGCACAGCCCAGTGGGTACAGCATTTGCTCTCCACAGGGCATCAGGGCCACAGTCCTCCCGTTTTTCAGGCTCCTGGCCTTAGGGGTGTCAGGGCCATGGGTCCCCATCACAGGTGGGGGCCACAGAGCAGGGCCGACACAGCCGCCTCCCGGCTCACGTCCCACACATGGTGGCCTTGCTCGCCCCCAGGCTCTCTACCTCCTGGCTCACGAGCTGCGCGTGGTGGCCGTGCTCGCGGGTCTCCCTGCCCTCAGGCTCTCCACCTCCCAGCTCACATCCTGCGCATGGTGGCTGTGCTCGCGGGTCTTACTGCTGCCAGGCTCTGCAGCCACGCTGCTGCTCACACCTGCGGAGGCCACTGTGTCCCCACTTGCTTTTTCACAGACTGGACTGAACTCTCCTTGCCCTCTGCAGTTCTTCCTTCAGTCAGTTCAGTTCAGTCACTCAGTCGTGTCTGACTCTGCAACCCCATGAATTACAGCACACCAGGCCTCCCTGTCCATCACCAACTCCGGAGTTCATTCAAACTCATGTCCATCGAGTCGGTGATGCCATCCAGCCATCTCATCCTCTGTCATCTCCTTCTCCTTCTGCCCCCAATTCCTCCCAGCATCAGGGTCTTTTCCAACGAGTCAACTCTTTGCATGAGGTAGCCAAAGTATTGGAATCTCAGCTTCAGCATCAGTCCTTCCAACGAACACCCAGGACTGATCTCCTTTAGGATGGACTGATTGGATCTCCTTGCAGTCCAAGGGACTCTCAAGAGTCTTCTCCAACACCACTGTTCAAAAGCATCAGTTCTTCGGCACTCAGCTTTCTTCACAGTCCAACTCTCACATCCATACATGACCACTGGAAAAACCATAGCCTTGACTAGATGGACCTTTGTTGGCAAAGTAATGTCTCTGCTTTTGAATATGCTATCTAGGTAGGTCATAACTTTCCTTCCAAGGAGTAAGCGTCTTTTATTTTCATGGCTGCAGTCACCATCTGCAGTGATTTTGGAGCTCCCAAAAATAAAGTCTGACACTGTTTCCACTGTTTCCCCATCTATTTCCCAGGAAGTGATGGGACCAGATGCCATGATCTTCGTTTTCTGAATGTTGAGTTTTAAGCCAACTTTTTCACTCTTCTTCTTTCACTTTCATCAAGAGGCTTTTTAGTTCCTCTTCACTTTCTGCCATAAGGGTGGTGTCATCTGCATATCTGAGGTTATTGATATTTCTCCCGGCAATCTTGATTCCAGCTTGTGCTTCTTCCAGCCCAGCGTTTCTCATGACGTACTCTGCATAGAAGTTAAATAAGCAGGGTGACAATATACAGCCTTGACGTACTCCTTTTCCTATTTGGAACCGGTCTGTTGTTCCATGTCAGTTCTAACTGTTGCTTCCTGACCTGCATATAGGTTTCTCAAGAGGCAGGTCAGGTGGTCTGGTATTCCCATCTCTTTCAGAATTTTCCACAGTTTATTGTGATCCACACAGTCAAAGGCTTTGGCATAGTCAATAAAGCAGAAATAGATATTTTTCTGGAACTCTCTTGCTTTTTCTGAACACGAAGTATGTTGTCAGCCTTATATTCAGTTTTGTGAAAACCATCTCTTTTTTCTGTGAAGTGCACCCGTCTGGCATGTACTTTACTTTTGAGATGGTATCAAATGAAAACGGCCTTACCTAAGTGTGTGTGTGTGATATGTATGATCAGACACCCCCAGAAGCACTCATCTGTGCATGAACACGTAAAGTCAAGCACTTTATTAATTTGGGTGTCGTTCATTTTAATACAGAGTATTTTGGAACCTAGAATATTTATAATAGATGAAAAAATTTTAATGGAGGACTACTATCTCCCTTGTGATCTGTGTCTAGATTAAATAGTGCCAGGTGACATCTTTAAAAAAAAAAAAAAAACAACCTGTATTATCCATTAATATGATTTCAGTAGCTCCAAATAAGTTATTTTACTAGAAAAAATTAAAAGCAGAAAAGATGTCATATAGACACAGCAAATAGTATCCCATCTAAGAAGAATCTTACAAACCTTTTTTAATGAAAGCTATGTTCGTTGGCTGGTTATCCAGCTTTTTATGTGAACGGATTTCTTCGTTCCCTTCTGCTTGTTAGTGTTAATGAGATGACAATAATCTAAGTCCACTGGAACGGAACACGAGTCTGGTGCAGCCTGATCGCGCTTCCACCCTGGGATCCTGAGTGGACTTGAGTGGAGTGAGGTGCTCAGCCTGGGTCAGCAGGAGCAGGGCCGCTTGGCGGCTGTGTGGGTGTGCAGTCAGGATGCAGGTGTGGGTAGGGGGGCGCAGGCAGGAAGGGGCACCAGCTGAGTAGGAGGCCACCTCATTAGCTGGCTCTGTGATTGACGGGCGGATGGGCATGGCTCGGCTGCTCTGCACAGCCACCCAGAAGCAGAGAGGCTTTCCAGAGGCGTCGGAACCCTTGGGTTCCGTGGAGAAGCATGTGACGGGCCTTGGGGTCGGGGTCCTCCCACAGCCCCACCCAGGAGGAGGTGAATGGGTTGGGGTGGGTGTGTCCAGGGCCATCAGGAGGCAATTACTATATGCAGCGCTCCTTGTCTGCAAACCAGACACTTCCGAGACTGATGCAAAGCCAGTGAGTCCATAGTACTAAGGGAACCATCCCAAACGCTTTTTCCTGCTCTTACCTTCAGACCATTTTATGCACACAGTTTTTAAGGAGAAAGGAAAGCACTTGGGAGTCTTCTGTTCTTAACTTTGCTCTTAGAAGTGGTGGATAAACAGGAATTGTTCAGGACTGGGCACATGCATGCCAGGCTGCAGTGAATCTACTAAAAGGAGATGGTCAGATTTTGAGTACTGTAGCAAATATTTCAGTTACTGGACAACCAGGAAATGTCCAAGGACCTTGTGGCCCCTGGATCCCCAGGTGAGTCTTTGCCCCGTGGGTCACGTGTAGGCGACCGTCACTGCCGCCACTCTGCAGCCCAGCCTGGCCGTCCGTGACAGGCGTGCGTGTGGGTAACTCCAGCGTGTGCCTGCTTGCCTCTAACCCTGCGGCGTCTGTGTTTACAGACGCAGTGTCAGGCTGGCGGAAGCAGCGCTGCTTCAACTCCTCCAAGGAAAGCCCCGTCGTCAGCGCCCAAGGTGAGGAGGAGCGTGAGCAGCCGGGTCCATGAGGCCGTGAAGGCTGTCGCCCTGTGTCACAATGTGACGCCCGTGTACGAGGCCCGCGGCGCAGCTGGCGAGACCGAGGTCGCCGAGGCGGACCAGGATTTCAGTGATGACAACCGCACCTACCAGGCCTCCAGCCCTGACGAGGTCAGTCGCCGAGGGCCGCGTCCCGGGCAGGGCATGTCCGCAGGCGCAGACAGCGCCTCCCTTGACTCCTCCCGGCCCCACCAGGAGTGCTTGCTCTGTCTTCTCATGGGGTGAGGAGGGCTTGTCCGTGGTTTTCAGAATGGGCTTTTGCCACAGGCCAGCACCCTCCTGGCCCAACCCTGCCCTCACCCCATCCTCGTGGGCAGGTGCCTTCTCATCCCAGAGTGCCCTGGGGTTGGGTCCAGGGAGGCGGGGAGCGGGACCAGTTGCCTGCTGATTATGAGGTCTGCAGGCTGCATCCTCCCGTGTTCTCTCTCCAAGGGAATCACCAGGCTTGCAAGTCAAATCTCTAGGCATTTTTCTAGAATTTAGATACAGTGTGTGTGTGTGTGTGTGTGTGTGTGTGTGTGTGTGCTCACTCAGTTGTGTCCAACTCTTTGCGGCCCGTGGAGTGTACCCCACCAGGCTCCTCTGTCCGTGGGAATCCCCAGGCAAGAATACTGGAGTGTGTTGCCATTTCCTCCTCTGGAACATCTTCCCCACCCAGGGATCGAACATGTGTCTCTTCCATCTCCTGCATTGGCAGCCGGGTTCTTTACCACTAGCGCCACCTGGGAAGCTCAGTTCCAGAAATGCTGTTGATTCCGCAGGTGGGGCCAGCTCTTCTCCATCCTGGAGATCCAGTAGGTCAAACCAGAGCTGAGGCCCACCGCCCCAGTAGGTCCCTCTGCTGGTACTGCCAGGCTCTGAGAGAGGGTGCAGGCCAGGGTGTGCAGCGCAGGGCCTACAGCCTGTCCTGACCTCCTGACGGTGAACCCCCAGTGGAGCAGCTCAGGGCATTGACAGCTGTGTTTCGTTTTTAATTTATTTTTGAAGCTCTCATTACAGAGGTATTTCCTTTTTTCTTAAACTGAAGTATAGTTGATAGACTATATCAGTTACAGGTGTACAAGGTGGACTTGCCCGGTGGCTCAGTGATTCACAATTTGTAAAGGTTATACTCCATTTCTAGTTACTATAAAATGTTGACTGTGTTTCCCGTGTTGTAGCCTATTTTGTACATAATGGCCTCTCGCTCCCCACTGGCCTGCCGCTCCACCTCCCCTCTCCCCACTGGTCGCCACTCGTCCGTTCTCTGAATCTGTGAGTCTGCTTCTCTCCTGTCACGTCCACTGGTGCGTGTGGTTCCCCAGCAGGGCCAGCGGGAGCCTGCCCTGTGGTTCAGCCTTTGCCTTCTGTGAGTCTCAGTGCCTGTCTTCCCAGTAAGTGCTGGGGAACCTGTGAGCTGTGAGCCGGTCTGTGGTCAGCCGTGGGGACGCCCCGCAGCACAGCTGAGCCGTCGTGCAGAACAGGGATCCAGGCCGTGGGGCACTGAGCCACCCTTGGGGCACAGCCTCCAGGCCCCACGTCCCTGGTGAGTGATGCAGTGGGCGAGAGCATGGGGTCCCATCCATCCCCCCAACTCTGCTTTATAGACCACGTTGACCAGCAGGTGTGTAGAAACCTCCTTTCCACCCGAGCTCGGTATGGCCTTTGGAATCGCGTGTGTGTCACCTGGAATACATGTCACTCACGGTCACAGTGGGCATGGGGCCTGGGCCGCGGAGGCAGGTGGTCAGGTGTCCGGGCGGCTGGCCTGGCCTCGGGTCGGCCTGGAGCAGACACGCATTGGAGGGAAACGCCGCCCCTCTTTTTCTTGCAAAGGAGTTACACTCTTCACATTCTAGTGTTCTAGAAATCCTCTCGAGTTCCATGTGATTACTTATTGAAAACGTATTCTTTCCTAGTCCCGAGCACGGGAAACTTAGACCACAGATGTTTTCCAAGGAAAATTTTATTGGAAGTTTTAAAAATCTTATATGTTTACCTTATTACCTTCCAAAAATAAATACAAATTTTTATTTAAAATACTAGAATTTTTATCTTTAGGTTTTTATGTTACAACATTTTTTAAATTTTAAATAGGAATTCACAATAGAGATTTTCACTGATTCAAAGATTTCCAGAACTAAATTAAAACTACTAGCCTTATATTTAAATTTTTTATGTCAAAATTTCTTCCTACTTTAGAAATTAGACAATGATTAAAAATGGCAGGCCATTAAATAACCTCTGAGAAATCCCTAACCCATATTTCAAATCTGAAAATGAAAAGACTTGACTTCATCGTAGTTTTTAAAGCACTTTGTGGATGCAGTGTTTGCAGGTCCCTGAAGCCCAAGGAAAGTCATCTAAATGGATCATTATTTTGCTTATTGAACTTTGCTGCAGTTAGGTTGACAGATGATAGCATTGTTTCCCAATCACCAAAGTACTGTTTTAAAGGCATTTTTTATTGAATAAAGTGCTTAGAATACTGCACCCTGGAGCTTTTTTCAGGGAAATGGCTCAGTTGATGTTCTCTGCTTGCCCTCAGCCTTGACCTGTCAGCATGTGTGCAGTTAATAAGCAACCTTATCATTTAGGAGACTTATCCGGCTTCATATACTCATGTCAACACCATACTCTTACAATCCCTATTTGCTCAGGCTCCTGTGTCATCTTAGCTTCAGTAAGTGTGACTTACTGAGTGGAATGCACTGGTTTCTAGTCTCTCATATTGTGGAAGTGCTTTGTGTTCGTTTTCCTGAAAAGAGAGCATCTGCTGACTTACCTCTGTGTGTGCACAGACGTGTTTCTCCTGCTCCAGGGATGGTGTCTGGGGACTGACTTCAAGCCGTGAGAGGCTGTCCGAGGTACGGTCCCTGCACACTTATAGTGACGAGCGTGCTTGAAGCTGTCACGTGCAGCGGGGGCTGGGCTGTCAGAGCAGGAGTGATTTCGTATTCAGAACCTGCAGCCTACTTAGGCTCCAGTCGCTGTTTCTTATGATAAGTGATCAATATTTCATTTTCTCCAAGAGAGTAGAAAGTTTCGCTTGCCTGTCACTTTGCCAGTACAGCCTCAGCATAGCAAACTCCAGCTTATCAGACAAATGTTCCCGGAAATTCCTGGACAAAGTTAAAACCCAACCCTGGTAAACTCTGTGTCCAGTGCAGCTGTGGAAGCTGAGACCAAGCCAGTGTCACCAACGGGCGCCACCAAGTCAGCTCAGGGGCAGCGCCTCGGGCACCAGGTCGTCACCTCCAGTGAGCAAGGCCAGTGCGATGCAAACCCAAGACCCCAGTCAGCTCGGCTCAAAATAATTGATAGGCTGAGATTTTCAATGACTTAAACCTGCGAACCTGCTGTTGTTGGTAACATTTCCTCCTTCACCTCTGTAAGTTCTGTATTAACTGTTATTTCAGGGTGTAGCTAGTTCTGTTCATTTGGACGTTTCTGTGCAGGAATCAGCTGAAATTTATGACAAACCACGAGTGGATTATTTACAAACAAAAGAATGACCGTCCTTAATAGCATTGCTTTTGATTTACTCCAATGTATGCTGCGTGCTGTAACTTTACACTCATTTAATTGTGTGTGCTTATTGAAGCAGGACTAACTATGGTGTTGGGTCAACATGTTTATGGGGAGCAGCTCCCCATCTGTGACGTGAGTCCCCCTCCATGACCCTCAGGAGCAGGACAGAACATGAACCACACAGCCTGCCCTGAGTATTGACTGGCAGCTTTTCCAGGTGGTCAGCTTGCACATTTTGTTCATAATTCTATCAAATTATAGCAGTGATGGTAGTACCGCAATTGAAAATGAAGATGTGTCAGTGATCAAATTGTGATTTATAAGGTGCACAGTAGGAAAGGTGTCCCTGGAGTGTAGCTGGTGGCTATGCAGATGCTAATATGGTAAAGGAAATTTCTTCTGATCTTTTCAAGAACGACAGCACAGACATTGCTGAATAATGGAATTACAGCAAAAATTAATAACAAAATCTGCCCCACACTGGCTACCTAGCGTGGGGGAGTGTGAGAGCATAAACAAATTGCCTGTGACAATGATTGCCCAAGCATGTTACTAACTGGCCTGTGGATGAGATTTAACTCAAGCTCCCATTTAAATATGTATTTTTCACACTTGCATTTTAATTATTTTGATCTTTGTATTATTTTCAATAATCACGTTGTTAAAAATGTCTAAAAGCCAAGTTAGAGAAGTAATCATCCTTACATGGTCTCTTCCATCACTGACAGCGTCCAGAGGGAGCAGGAAAGGGCAGCAGCTGCTCCAACCACCCCCGCACCGCTTCTCTGTGAGGCCACACACCCCGCCCTTCCCTGCCCCGGTGGCTCTCTTTCTGCGAGTGTCCCCTTAGAAATGCCACACAGCAGCGGTGTGACCTGACGCGACGGTGACAGCCCAGGAGGAGCCAGGGCCGTGGTCGTGCACCCCAAGCAGCTCCACCCAGGCACCCCCTCCTGGGAGCAGTCAGCAGCTGGAAACCCCACCTCAGCCAGCAGACATGCTAGGTAGTGCCTTGCACATCAAACCAGGACTGCACTGACAGAAAGAAAAGAAGCAAATGAAGCTGGTACCCAACTAAAATGTCTAAGAAAACGGGAAAACCAAAGGAAAGTAGGAGAAAGAAAAGATAAAGGAAAACATAAAAGTAATGATTGAATAAGCAGTAAATTCAAAAGCTGATCCTTTGAAAATTAAATAAAATGGAAAAACTTGGCAAAAATAGTAAATAATACAAAACAGTGAATGCAAACTCAGCATACACACCTAAAAGTATGCATATGAAGAGTGTATAATAGACAGATGAGCTTAAATTTTTAAAAGAGAATATTAAAACACAGCCCAAATGCTAATATTTTTTAAAACCTGTAATATCCATGTTCAGGAAAAATACAGATTAGCAAAATGGAGTGTAAGAACTACATAAAACCTTGTTAGACCTGAAAAAAGGAAGAAACAAAACTCTCTCCCTTTTTTCAATAGATAATGTGATTGTCTTCATAGAAAATCCCCAAAGCTCTGCTGAAAGTTTAACTTTCTCCTAAGACTTAATAAGTGAGTTTACCAAAGTTGTATGTTATGATATCCATATACAAGAATTACTTCTATTTGTATATGCCAGCAATGAGCAATTAGAAATTGAAATTTTTTAATGTACTATTTATAGAGCACACACACAGAAAACTAGGACATGTTTTAAGGATGCTGCTGCTGCTGCTGCTTCAGTCGTGTCCAACTCTGTGCCACCCCATAGACGGTAGCCCACCAGGATTCCCCGTCCTTGGGATTCTCCAGGCAAGAATACTGGAGTGGGTTGCCATTTCCTTCTCCAATGCGTGAAAGTGAAAAGTGAAAGTGAAGTCACTCGGTCGTACCCGACTCTTAGCGACCCCATGGACTGCAGCCCACCAGGCTCCTCCATCCATGGGATTTTCCAGGCAAGAGTACTGGAGTGGGGTGCCATTGCCTTCTCCGGTTTTAAGGATAGATCTAACAAAATACGTATAGTATTTGTATGCTGGAAAGTGTAAGACAATGAAGAAAACTTGAGGACACTATATGTGAGAAGTGTACACATGGATTGGAAGACTTTCTGTTACCAAGATGTCAGCTGATTTTTTATAAAGGTGCCATGGAAATCCATTACAGAAAAGATGATCAAAATAAATGGGGCGCAGAACATTTGAACAGCCATTTGCAAACAGAGCTTGAACCAGTATGTCTCACTATTATAAAAATTAACTCAGATTGGTCATAGACCTAAATGAAAAACCAAAAGTACACAATTTCTAAAAGAAAATCTTTGTCGGTTTGTTTGATTTAGGCAATGATTTTGTGGGTCACAAACAGTGCAAATTGTAAAAGAAAAAACTGTTAAATTAGACTTTGACGTAAAAATCCTACATTCTTCGAGAAACATTGTTATGAAAATGAAGACAAACCACAGACTTGTAGGATGTGTTTGCAAAATACATACCTGACAAATGACCGGTAACCAGTACAGATAAAAGAACTTGAAAAACTCGATCATGAGAAAACAATCACCCGGTTTAAACAGAAGCAAAAAATTTGAACACCTGCGCCACCAAAAACAGGTGCGAACACAGGCTGTATGGGACCATAGAGCAGCCTGGGTGCGTCTTTCGAGCGATGACATTTTGCTTGTGAAGAAGTGGCTAACCATGAACTAGTGACTTCTAGGGTGAAAATTGGGTTTTTACTCTCAAAGCCCAGATGACGCTGGACAAGCTCTTCACCCCCGTCTCTTCCAGGACCCAGAAGACTGCCACACACGAGCCAGTGCTCAGACAGGGCTCCGTGTGTTCTCTCCTGTCTTCAGTGTCACGTTGAGCTTCCCACTGTTCAACCATCTTGAAGAAGAGATTCTTTCTCCTTGGTTCAAGAGGTGTCTGTGGTGCTGGTCACTGGGGGTGGAGCCCTGAACACAGCAGGCTTCGAGGGTCTGCCCTGAGGCCATCGTAGACCCCCTCGCTGTTGTCCAGCTCTGTAACTGGATGGTCGCTTCTGCCACAGGGGTCTGAGTGGACCACTGCCGCCCAGTCTGTGCAGGGCCTCTGGGGGTGGGTGTGGCCAGCAGAGCCCGAGTCACGTGAAGAGCCTCCCCGACCCTTGGCTGATGCCCTTCATTCTGCGTTAGGAGACATTATGCTTTCAAACAGCATGTGTATTTTAATTGCTTAATCATCTTTAGGAAGAAAATACAGTCAAACTGTCAGTACCTTAGAAATTGTCCTTCCTTTCACTGCTACGTGTCACACCTCTGGATGTGAAGTTACTCCTCAAATCTGTCTAAAAAGAACAGCACTAGTTTACTTCAGATGTTCAGAGAGTGCGGCCTGGACTCCGTGAGGCCGACTGCAGCCCCGAGGCACGCCGAGGCAGGGTGGCGAAGCTCAGAGCCGGGGAGACCCTCTGCCCTCTCAGGCCCCACGGCCCCACGTGTGTGGCCGCAGGTGGCAGTGGCTGGGGTGCTGAGCACATGACAAGGAGTCCTGTGCGCTCCTGTCCATCCTCTGTGGCTGTTTGTTTACAGACCTGCTCAGAAATGTTAAGTTTTATTTTATCAGAGAGAGTTTTGCCCAGAAACTAACATCAGAACAGTAACTAAAATGTCTATTCTAAAGTGTCTATACCGTTGCCATTCTGAACACTTTTCCTTTTGTTGGCAACAGACAGTTAAACCACAGAATGCTCACTAAGAACAGCTACACGGATGCTAGGCTAGGTAGCAGAAGCCCAACTGATTTTTTGTGATAAATGCTACCTCCAAGGGGTTGTGAAACCAAGCATAAGCTAAATAATAAACAGATGTGAGTCACCAAATATAGAAACTTGCATCCTGACTGCAGTGGGCCCAACGAGATGATAGGGTGTTCACAGGAAGATACAATTTATAGGTCAGGATATAATGGTAACCTTTCACTGCGTAGACTGAAGGAGAACCTTGGGGTCCGGATCACGTGCAGATACAAAGAGGTTGTGTAGGAACGTGTACGGAGTTTCACTTTCAGTTCTCGTTTGCATGAGGCTGTGGGGTAGTTGACTTGCCCCCCTTGACATGCCTCTGCTGATGTCCATGTGTCCCTTTTGAATGCTATAATTTGGGGAACATCACTGATGCTCTAAATTATAGTCCTGTATCCTTGTAGCATCTTGTTAGGGCCCGGCCTTCTCTAGTATCCTAGTAACGTGCTGGAAATCCGGGGAAGGCGGGTTCTAATTCCAGCTCCACGGTGACTCACTGTGTCATGTTCACATGCTCTTGGACCCTGGAGTGGCCAGGGTCCCCTAGAAAGGCCTCAGAACAAGCAGGGCTAGCTTTGTCTCCTGGTGGCGTCTCAGTGAGCTCGCTGATGCTGGCCTGACACGCTCCCCCAGCAGGGAGCGGTGGCCTCACACCTCGCCAGTCCCCCTCGGGTAGCCTCACACCTCACGGGTCCCCTGCAGGTGGCCCTGGTGCAGTGGACAGAGAGCGTCGGCCTCACGCTGGTCAGCAGAGACCTCACGTCCATGCAGCTGCGGACCCCCGGCGGCCAGATCCTCACCTACTGCATCCTTCAGACCTTCCCCTTCACATCGGAGAGCAAGCGCATGGGGGTCATCGTCAGGGTATGCCCGCCCCTGCCCCAGCCAGAGTCGGCTCTGCTCACTGCAGGGCCGCTAAGGCTCCTTGCAGGGCTTTATGCTTGTCCCAAAATTCAGACTGATAACTTATGCTCCAGTGGTCGTGACGACTAAGGCAGAGTGAGTATAAGGTGTTACTGGTGAGTTTTGAAATCAGCTCGAGCGTCTTTGTTTTCCACTGCAGTAGCCGCTGAAGAGTTTACCTGAAGACTGGCTTATGACCATGAAGTTGCTGTCAAATTTTTCTAGCAAATACCACAAATACATCTTGGATGTTGGCTAAACTAGAAGCTCATTCAAACTATGAAAATTTGAGAGAATTTACCTTGCAGTCCCAGGCACATGTGTGTGTACAGGTTTTACTTCAGAAGCCTCAGCATAGCACCTCTCGAGCTGCCGTCGTGGCCTCGGCTGCGATTGGCCTGGGCGCCCAGGGAGGACGTGGCCCTGCAGAGGGGGTGTTTGAGCAGCCCGCCCGGAGAAAGGCTCTCCCGGGGCTGCTGTCTCCAGCCGTTCCGTCCAGGCAGCCTGGCCTCAGCGGGCATGTCTCGTTGCAGGACGAGTCCACAGCAGAGATCACGTTCTACATGAAGGGCGCCGACGTGGCCATGGCCTCCATCGTGCAATACAACGATTGGCTGGAGGAGGAGGTATGCGCTCGCTGCGTCTGCAGGCTCTTGACGCAGCGCAGGCCGCGAGCTGTGGGTACTCACGGGGGTCGCCGCGCGAACCGAGGTTCCGGGTTCTGGCTGGAGGAGGAGGTATGCGCTCGCTGCGTCTGCAGGCTCTTGACGCAGCGCAGGCCGCAAGCTGTGGGTACTCACTGGGGTCGCCGCACGAACCGAGGTTCCGGGTTCTACCAGACACCAGCCAGCCCGTAGAGCAGGAGAGGTGGGAGAGCTGGTGATAAAACACGCATTTGCTGTGTGAACAGCTAGCGTTTGGGGTTTTGTGTGAATATACATGGATATATGCAGGCGGGTCCTTATGAAGAATATTTTATGTTGGTGAAGAAATAGCATCACTAATCAGTCACTAAAAAATATGAATTAATATTGTCTTTGTATGCAGAGTTGTATTTTAACCTGATACTTATTTTGTAACCTAATTTAGTTAGAATTTTACTCTAACTCTAATTTGTACATAATATTCACTTCAAACATGGAAAGTAAGACCCAGATATAACCAATCCTATATTTTCATCAAATTCTCCCTAAACAAGTATGACTTGTACTTGTTGTTCACATTTATGTGTTAACAAAGAGTTAGACTCAGAGGAGAACTAACGCCCTGAAGTCAGGGCGCGACCCCCGCGCGGTGCCCGTTGTGGCCGGGGTCCGGTGTGCCCCATTATGTGTTAACAAAGAGTTAGACTCAGGAGAACTAACGCCCTGAAGTCAGGGCGCGACCCCCGCGCGGTGCCCGTTGTGGCCGGGGTCCGGTGTGCCCCGCCCCCGCTGCACGCCCGAGTCGGTCTGTCAGTCCAGGGAGCACAGCCCACGTCCATGGCGGTATTGGCAATATGAATCAATAGCTCCTTCAGGCACTGGATTTAATCAGGGACATGAATAAATTAAACTCCCTGAAGACCTAGTAAAATGCCATAAAAATTACTTTTGGTCATAATGATGTGCAATTAATTATAAAATCCTTGTTTAATTTATTTAGCTTTATGAGGTCAAATCAATAAATGTCTTGCAACAACAGACAGATAATGTCAGATTGTTTTTCACAAAGATAACTTTATTAAAAATCCTTTATGCGTTTATTTCCAACATTGTAGTTTGTTCCGTGGACACATCTTTCGACCCCCGCCCGCGTCTGTTGTAGTACTGTTGTTGTCTGAGGGCCTTCTGTTTATTCAAAAGCCCGCAGGTTCTTGGAGCCTGAGTTTACAGGAGCTGTTCTGTGTCAGGGAAGCACCCGAGTGGAATTTTGCTTATAAACTTTTTCCCCAAACTGGAAAAACAAAACCACCAACACTTGCCCTCGTGTGGTGGAAAGGGCGATGGCATGAGGCCTGCCCTCCAGCACCTCCTCTGTAGACCAGCTGGAGGCACTGGGGTGCGGCTCCTTCTGCGATGCCCGTCTGCTGCCCACTCCCGGGGGAAGCCGTGGTAGTGGCCGTGCGGGGGGTGCCGAGCCCATGGCAAGCCTGTGACCTGCCTGTGCTCTCCCAGTGTGGGAACATGGCCCGCGAAGGCCTGCGCACGCTCGTGGTGGCCAAGAGGGCACTCACGGAGGAGCAGTACCAGGACTTCGAGGTGAGCGGGCAGCTCCCCTGGGGCCACTGTCGCTGGGTGGGCAGGGCATCCAGCCTCGGTCGATCCAGCATGACTCACAGCTTCACCATCATCCCCAGAGCCGCTACAACCAGGCCAAGCTGAGCCTCCACGACCGGACGCTCAAGGTGGCCGCTGTGGTGGAGAGCCTGGAGCGGGAGATGGAGCTGCTGTGCCTGACGGGCGTGGAGGACCAGCTGCAGGCAGACGTGAGGCCCACCCTGGAGATGCTGCGCAACGCTGGCATCAAGGTACGTCCTGGGAGTGGTCCCCTGAACCAGGTACCCTGTCCCCCAGGGGTAGTCCCCTGGAACTCAGTACCCTGTCCCCCAAAGGTGGTCCCTTGGAACTCAAATAAGACGTAGTGTGGAAGTGTCTGTAAGCAGAGGTCTTTGCATGACCTTTGGAGAAGAAACCAGCACATCTGGAAACCTCCGTGTCCCCAGCTGGACGTCCATCCTTAGAGGTTCGGGCAGTTCCACACCACCCCCAGCTTGTAGGCACTCCCAGGGCAAGCTGGTTGCCCCCTGGCCTGGCCCGAGCTGCCTGCACCGCAGCCTGTACTCACTTTGGGGGTTTCCCATAAACTTCATGATGCTGCCTACTGACCCACAGACCAGCTGGCTTCCCAGCAGTTTGTCCTCTTCGGGTCTGGGGAGACGAGGGATTTGGGTGTGAGTTTCAGTTTGTTTTCTTGCCTTCCGTGCTCTCACTGAAGCTGAAGTGCGGTTTTTGGGGGGCAAGAAACGTGCTGCCTCAGAACAGGCCTTCCACTTTTGAGAATTTTACTGAAAAGAAACACTTGTGTCTTGCTGGACCAGAGAGCCAACTAGGGGGAAGTGTCAGGACACAAAGGCATGCCAGCTTCAGATAACAATGCCCTTGGCACACCTAGATGAGGGCGCCATGACAGCACAGAGGAACACAGGAGATTCCCCGCCCACTGAGGGGCGCAGTGGGGCCGCCACAGGGGTCCGAGCTGCTATCCAGGTGGGAGTCAGAATTAGAGAGCAGCTTGGACTCCGAGCGCTGAGCCAACCTTAGCCCGCCTGGCCAGGAAGTTGGGTAGAGATGCGAGACAGGTTAGAGCGGACAGCCTGCCCGTCCACCATGTTTCTTCCTGAGCTCCGCCAGTCCAGCTTGCGGTGTCCTGGGTGGTCGGCGAGCCGGGCAGTGCGCGCGCCCCATGTAGAGGTGTGGGTGTCTGCAGTAGCTGCTCCCTGAGCCCCGGGTGAGGCTCTGCCCTAGTTCCTCCCCGTTTTCCATCTAAAGATGCAGACTCCTTTGTCCCGTCCCATGGAAGGATGCGGTTTCGGCCCGTCCTCTGAGCGTGAGCCATGGCACCCGCAGGTCACGGTCACCGGATTGTCGGGAGTGGGGATTCTTGTACTGTGCCTTGTTTCCAACCTTGTCACAATGAGGTGTCATAATCTCAGATCTAGGCTCAGTAAAGTGAATCTAAATGTGTAATGGAAATAAAAAACACAAATCCTCAGACACTGAAAGGAGCCACTGAGCAGAGAGCCAGTACACCATGTAAGTTTGCGTCCTGTGCCCCCAAATTCACACTTGTGTCTGATACATAGAACACCTGGAAAATTCAGAGGATAGAAACTACTGATGTTACAGAAGTGTGTATAAACCATTCCATTATGTATAAAGTGTGCTGATTTTGCTTTTCAGGCTAGGGAGAATTACACAGTAATACTGCATGTGTGTGATATTTATAAGTAAGAGTGGTCTCTGGAGTTCCTTGGTCGCCTAGTGGTTAGGATTCTGGGCTTCCACGGCCCAAGTTTAGTCCCTAGTTGGGAAACTGAGATACCGTAAGCCACAGGGCGCAGCAAAAGTTAAATAAAATAACTACAATAATAAATGGGCTAGATCTTTTTATTCTTCATGGTCTTGTTCAACATGCCTTATCTGACATAATTTCTGGCTTAACCACTGCCCGTCAACCCATCTTGAACCCCAGCTTTCAACTGAGAAGCTCACAGGTCACACAAGAATCTCGGGTCGGGTCCTCAGCCCTGTGGCCCTTCGGCCATGAGGCTCCTGCCCCAGTCCTTCGCCTGCCCCGGCTCCAGCTGGCTCGTCTGAACATTACTCTGCCCTTGCTGTTGCCGTCAGCACGTCGTCTGAGACGTTCTCATTCCATCTTTACAGTCCCCGGTGCACGGAGCGGTGACACTAGGCGCACTTGAGTCCGTGCAGCCGCCGCCTGCCTTCACGCTCCAGTTTCAAGACGAAACTGCCCCTGGGCTGCCAGCTGTCCCTCCCGCAGCCCCAGCACCTGCCGGTCCACTTGGTCTCTCTGAGTCCGACTCCTCTAGGGACCGCACTTAGGCGCGATCAGGCAGTGTTTCCCTTGCCAGCTGGTTTGTTCCACTCAGCACAGTGTCCTCGAGGCCCGCCCCCATTGTAGCAGGTGTCGGAACCGCCTGCCCTGTATGGAGGGCCCACACTGGTGTCTCCACTGTCCGTCCGTGGACTCTTGCCTCACTGCACGTTTTGGCTGTTGTGAATAGTGACGCTGTAGGTGCAGGTGTCCAAGGATAGAGACTAAAGAAGTGAACGCGTGCCAGAGCTGGGGCTCACCCACTAGGACTGTCTCCTAGATCTGGATGCTGACAGGCGACAAGCTGGAGACCGCCACGTGCATCGCCAAGAGTTCCCACCTGGTGTCGCGAACGCAGGACACGCATGTTTTCAGGCCGGTAAGTGTAGTCCACATCCCTTTGGACTTTAAACGTTTTAAATTAAAATTTACTGGTTTTATGAGAATGTAAATTAATTACTAGATACCTATTTAAAAAGAGAAATAATTTCCTTGCTCAATTTATAAATGTTAAAAACAGATTTCTATTAGTTACATATATTAATGTGATCAAAAAGCTGCTTTTGATAGAGTGAAACAAGATACACATTCAAGAGTATTTTCCTGTAGTACTATTAGAATTATTAACTAAATATCTATTTTAAAACAGACATACTGCCATCACTTTCCATTTGATTTATAAAAGTGTGTAGTGATTTAAAAAATTAGAGTTCCCTAGTGGTCCAGTCGGAGAAGGCAATGGCACCCCACTCCAGTACTCTTGCCTGGAGAATCCCATGGACAGAGGAGCCTGGTGGGCTGCAGTCCATGGGGTCGCTAAGGGTCGGACACGACTGAGCGACTTCACTTTCACTTTTCACTTTCATGCATTGGAGAAGGAAATGGCAACCCACTCCAGTGTTCTTGCCTGGAGAATCCCAGGGACAGGGGAGCCTGGTGGGCTGCCGTCTGTGGGGTCACACAGAGTCGGACATGACTGAAGCGACTTGGCGGCAGCAGCAGCAGTGGTCCAGTGGTTAGGACTTGGTGCTTTCTCTGCCAAGGCCTTGGGTTCAACCCCTGGCCTGGAAACTAAGATCCCACAAGGTGTGTGGCACAGCCAAGAAATAATAATGTCTGTCTCTTAGTCATCATACACGTTATATGCGGTCTAGAGGCCGCTTTTGTGAGACAAGCTGTAAATGCAAAGTAGACGTGTTTTTAATTTACCGCCATCTTCAGATTAAATGTTCTCCCTTAATTAGATCAAAGGAAATTAATAGAAATGATCTAAATTAATGTGTTTACTGTATCTGTTAGTTATGATGAAATTTGATTCAAACAAGAAATAAAAGTTTCTTGGGTCTTGATTGATGGTGGCTGAGCACACATGGTGTGTGTCTGTCTTCCAGATGAAGCACTTGCACCTACAGAAGTAGTGATTTGAATATAATTTACATGTAAATGTCATTTGTCTCGGAGCATCAGAATCACAAATTAGGCCCTGCAGACTACTATTTGCAATTAAATTATTAATGATTCTGATAAAATTTCAGATCAATTTTTGTTGACTTTTCAGTGTTATAGCCCCACAAATAAAATCTCCATAATAAAAACTACCTACTTAAAGATGAGTCTGGGATTAATTTGAAACACATGAAACTTTATTTTAGTCCTATATAATATATCATTTCTTTTATGCCCCATAAAATCTCCACAGGAAGAATGTCAAAAACTGGTGTGTTGGCTTCTGAAATGTTTGCATCCTAAAATTAATGGTATTTTGAGATTATGGCTCGATTTTACATCGTTTAATCCTCCAGATACTTAGTTGGCCTGAACTACAAAGAGTTGAAACTCATGACCAAAACACAAAGCAAGCATTTTGCTCACTCACCTTGTTATGAACGAGGCGTCTGTAAATGGTCCTTCCGTTCCCCACCCCCTGCTCGGTCTCCTCAGACCCACCGGACCGCCCAACCCCGAGACTGTAGACTGTCCATTCGTGGCCGCCGTGTGCTCACTCGCGTGTGCTCCTGAGCGCTCACGGGGGCGGGACTGCCGTCTCCGCTCACCTCATCTTACTGCACTTGGAGAACTTGCCCTGCTCTTCCCAATGTGTCTCCTGCTCTGAGTTGCCACAAATTGGGAAACAATGATATTGTTTACTGCCAGCACTGCAGGAGAAATTCAGAAGACAGTTTGTTACAGCGTTTCCTGTGTCTGGAGCTCCATCATGCTAACTGGGCCTTTCTCTCCTTTCGTGGAGGTGACCAGCCGCGGAGAAGCCCACCTGGAGCTGAATGCCTTTCGAAGGAAACATGACTGCGCACTGGTCATTTCCGGGGACTCCCTGGAGGTGAGGCTCGTCCTGCCCCAGACCTGTGTGTCTGTCTGTCCTTCTCCCTGGAGGTGAGTCCGCATCCTGCCCCTAGACCTGTCTGTCTGTCTGTCTGTCCTCCCTGGAGGTAAGGCTTGTCCTTCCCCTAGACCTGTCTGTCTGTCTGTCCTTCTCCCTGGAGGTGAGGCCGCACCTACCCCCTAGACCTGTCTGTCTGTCTGTCCTTCTTCCTGGAGGTGAGGCCACACCTACCCCTAGACCTGTCTGTCTGTCCTCCCTGGAGGTGAGGCTCGTCCTGCCCCTAGACCTGTCTGTCTGTCTGGCGGCCTGTGGGCTTCCACAGGTGTACCTGCCAGGCTGCCTTGCTCATCGGCACTGTTTCTGGGTCTCTGCTCTCAGCAGGCCGCATGCAGCCCTGTGAGGGGTGGGCCCTGAGGAGTGGCCGCTGTGCTGCGGTGAGAGCCTGGCCCGCACAGCTCTCGCCTCTGCTCTGCTGCTGGCTCCCTCAGTCCCTCAGCCCCTCTCTGGGCGCCTGGAGCCTGCTCCGTGCTAGCAGCGTGGCCACTGTGGAGTCCTGGCTCTGGTACGCACCTCGTGATCTAAATTCATCCACACACAGACGTCCAGCAGTGGCCCGGGACCCGGGAGACCCTGTGCTCCTGGAGACCCCCGCATGGGGCGGGTGGCTCATGGATGTCTGGGCCATCCCCTCTGTCCGGTCCCCTCCACTCACTCTGCTCATGGGCCTGGCGGCCACAGTTACCCAGACAAGGGGGTGCCGGGCACCCACGCCCTCTGCAGTTTGCCGACGGTTCTCGCAGACGTTTCTAGGAGTCTGGGCGGAGTGGTGGGTCCTTTTGTGTCCCACCTTGTCAGTGGGACACAGGCCAGCCCATCAGGGTGCAGGCAGCACCCACACTTCCCGGGGGAGCAGCAGAGATGGCCGTGCCGTCTGTGCCTGCGGATGGCGCCACGTTTTCGCTCTCCCTGTGGACCCGGGAGGGGCTGGTGGCCGTGGTCACAGAGCCTGCCACCCACGCTGCTGGGCTCCGCACCTCCCAAGTCTGCTCAGTGGCCCCCGCAGAACCGCACAGGACCACAGGGCCTGGGCAGCAGAGCCACAGCCGTAACTCGGGGTATCCAGCTCAGCCATGGGGCCCCGCAGCCTTTAGGCAGCTCTGGGGGATCTTTAGTTTCCCAGCCAAGATGGGGAGCTAGGGATCAAAGTGTTCCATGTGACCAGAGACTAAGATCTTCTCAGGGGGGCCGAGGCGGGCTGGTCAGAGGCCGCCCTGGAGCCCTGGCCTTCGAGCTGTACATCCACTCTCTGTCTGTGGCGGTGAACCCGGGCCCGCTCCTCCCCCAGGTCTGCTTGAAGTACTACGAGCACGAGTTTGTGGAGCTGGCCTGCCAGTGCCCAGCCGTGGTCTGCTGCCGCTGCTCGCCCACCCAGAAGGCCCACATCGTCAAGCTGCTGCAGCAACACACAGGCCGCCGCACCTGCGCCATCGGTGAGCATCCCCATGCACCGGGACGGGTGCCGCACTCCCCGCTGGCTGGACTCCAGCGGCATGGTACCCGGGGTCCAGACCCCTGTCTGCTGTCAGCGAGGGAGGCGGGCCCTGCAGGCCCTCCTCACACCCCGTTCCCTGCCTCAGGTGACGGAGGGAACGACGTGAGCATGATCCAGGCGGCGGACTGCGGGATCGGCATCGAGGGGAAGGTGCGGCCTGCCCTCCCTGCACCCAGCACCTGCTCTGGGTGGCTCCACCACATGGGTGGGAGGGGGCAAGGTGGGGCCCACTGCCCTGTAGGAGCAGCTCCCTGAAGGCCAGGTGGGGACAGTCACGACCTGCTACGACCCGGTTCCCTGGCCAGTCTGTCCTCTGAGCTCACGTGAAAACACCCAGAGAGACGGGGCATGCACGGGGTCCCAGCTCCTTTGCTTCCTGGGCCCAGTCGGGTGTCTGGTCACAGCTGAACCTGCAGCTGCTTGTGGTGGGGCGTGAGTTGGCAGCTCCAGCTGAGGCGACAGGTTGCAAGGACTGGCTTGCAGACGCCCGAGGTCCCTGCTTAGATCCTGGGACGCCCACAGTGCTGGAGCTGGACCCTCCCGAGGTCCCGGGGGCAGCGGCCGCTCCTCAGCCGAGAGTGGACTCCCTTGGGCAGGGGGCCCGCACAGTTCCGCCCACTCTGTGCTCCCGGGAGCTGTGGGTCGGACACGCCCCGCAGGCCCGTCCCCAGCAGCATGTCGCTCCCTGGTGGGTTCGGCCTGTCCTGAGCACCCCACCCGCCCTTGCAGGAGGGGCGGCAGGCCTCACTGGCAGCTGACTTCTCCATCACGCGGTTCAAGCACGTTGGCCGTCTGCTCATGGTGCACGGGCGCAGCAGCTACAAGCGCTCGGCGGCACTCGGCCAGTTCGTCATGCACCGGGGCCTCATCATCTCCACGATGCAGGTGCGTCCCGCCGTGCCCCCAGCCCCACCCCAATTCACCATCCCCGCTCCCAGTCCCCGCCCTGGCCCCATCCCAATCCCCGCCCCCAGCACCACCCCAATCCCCGCTTCCAACCCCACCCAGTCCCAGCCCAGCCCCCCCAATCCCGCCCCAGCCCACCCCATTCCGCCGCCCCCGCATTCCAGGAGGGCGGTGGGCCGTGGGCGGTGGCTCCTTGGGTGCCTCGCGTTTTGACCACCCGTCGGGACCTGCGTCACTGCTCTCTCCCTCCAGGCTGTGTTCTCCTCCGTCTTCTACTTTGCATCGGTCCCTCTGTACCAGGGTTTCCTCATGGTGGGGTAAGTGGACCATCCAGCACACGCAGTGGCCGCACGTCGGGAGGACGGGTCCTTGGGAACCTGGGAGGCCATAGCCGGAGCGCTTCCCACATGGGCAGAGTCAGGACGATCACACACGTGCGCGTGGGAGGTGGCCCCTCTCCGTCTGTCCCCCGGCGATCCCGCTGTCACCTGTTCTCCTTAGAAGCTGTTTTTCTGGGGAAGCCACACTGCATCCAAGCAGGGCCGCCCCTTCCTGGGCCCGCACCCTCCCGCCGGACATGGTTCTTCCTAGCAGGACGTGAAGTTAGCGGCAAAGACACGAAGGGCAGACAGCGCTGGGACGGGCCTGACATCCTGGGACAGCCACCGGGAGGCCTCCTGGGGGAGCACAGCTGAGTTAAGACCACAGACCTCGCTAGGTGTTGGCAAGAAGGGGGCTCCCAGGCCTCTACAGCCCCGGCAGGAGCGCACAGTGGGAAAGCAGCCCAGAGATAAGAGTAAACCTACGGCCCAACAGCCCTCACCTCCGTGTGCCCATTGCCACAGGAAGACCCCTCCTCTATTCAGCGCGGTCCTGCGAAGCCCCGACGCCCAACAGCTGACTCAGGAGATCCACTGAGTCGTGTCCCTGCAGCCCAGGGATGAAGGCTTGGGCTGCTAGGCAGCGGACCTGAGGCGGCGGGTTGGGCACTGTGGCGAGCTCAGCGACTTCTGCTGAAACGAAGCACACAGCTGCCTGCACCCCTGGTCCTCCGGCCCCGGTTGGCACCCCTGTCAGAAATAATCGAGCTTACCTTTACAGAACAAAAACCCTGTGCAGTCTGTAGCCGCTTTATTTGTATTAGTAATAACCAAAAATGGGCTGACACAGATGCACTGCAGAGAAGGGGGTGTGGAACTGCCCTGCCCAGAGCCAGGGACCAGGGACCAGCTGAGCAAGAGTCCAGACGCTGGCGCCCGCAGTGTGATGCTGGCCTGTCGCCGTTAGGCAACAACAATTATGACATGGAGAACAGGTGCCAGGGGGTCGGAGGGGCAGAGGGAGACTCCAGGCGGGCTCCAGGGCCCCCTGTGGCCTCCCGGCCTCAGGCTGGCTGCAGTTCTGGAGATGCGGCCACTGGGGGGAGCTGGCTAACGGCTCCTCGGGGTCTGTCTGGGTTCTCTGTGATAACTGTTCTGACGTCTGCAGCAATCTCAAAGTTTTAATTAAAAAGCTTTAATTAAAACCGAAAATTTGGATTCCGCTGCCTGTGAGCATTGTGGCTTGTAGGCATTGTTCCAGTGCTTTAGGACAGGTTCTGCTCTGTTGCCAACTTGTTTTGTTCTGTTTAGAGTTTGCCTTTGGCCTCTGGTGGAAGAGGTGTGCTCCCGGGGTAACCGCCCTGCTCTCCTTCAGGTACGCAACCGTCTACACCATGTTCCCCGTGTTCTCGCTGGTGCTGGACCAGGATGTGAAGCCGGAGATGGCCATGCTGTACCCAGAGCTGTACAAGGACCTCACCAAGGTGCGGCCCGCTAGACCCAAGCGGGGGGGAGCTGCAGTGCTCCGCATGAGACTGTGCTTGTGAGGAGGGCGCATCCTCTTTCTGTGGGAACCGTGGCCCTGGGTCAGCGTCGTCCTCAGGTGGGGTCGGCTCCCGCCCCCTGGAGCTGCCGGGGTTCATACCTTGGTGGGCCGCGGGCCTGGGGTCTTCACAGGCTACCCACACGCGGCCACGAGACACACGTGCTGCGCCACTGACAGAGCTGCTCCCCTGTCTCCCCAGGGGCGATCCTTATCCTTCAAGACCTTCCTCGTCTGGGTTCTGATCAGCATTTACCAAGGTAAGACAGACTCTCTCCTCCTGGGCTGAAGCTGCCTTATCTCTTGTTAGCAGTGGTGCTCTGCCTGCCGGTTAAATTTCTCAGGCCCCATGTTTCGTCAACAGTTGAAGATCGCCGTCTGTTTATCTCGCGAGTCGATCCCCAGCAGCTGGCCCCTTCCCAGCGCAGTGTGGGCTGGCGTTTCTTACTGGTCCAGGTCACCTAAAAACCGACCTGGTTTTAAATAAATGACAATTCTGAAAAACGTAATCAGCCCTTATGACAGCATCTAGCCCACACAGTGGCTTGCTTTCTTGGCGTGGTGGCAGGGCTTGACGAGATCTGGACCCTGTAGTTAGAAGGAGCCGGCTGCCCTTGTGGCGTCCCAGAGAAACAGGTGCCATGGAGCGTGTGGGCAGTGGCCAGACCCGCAGCGGGCACCAGGGCGTGATCACCAACTGGGGGGAAGGCCTGCCCCGATGCCGCTCCGCTGCCCGTCCAGAGTGTCTGTGCGGCGCCGCTCAGCTCCCCAGCCGTGCAGGCCCGTGTCTGTTGGCACGGTCGATGTCGTTAGCGGCAGCCTCTCGGTGACGGAGCCGGCAGCCGCAGCGGAAGGCGGTGCTCTCTCCCAGGTGGCATCCTCATGTTCGGGGCGCTGGTGCTGTTTGAGTCTGAGTTCGTGCACGTGGTGGCCATCTCCTTCACGGCGCTGGTGCTCACGGAGCTGCTGATGGTGGCGCTGACCGTCAGGACCTGGCACTGGCTCATGGTCGTGGCCCAGCTGCTCAGCCTCGGCTGCTACGTGGCCTCGCTGGCTTTCCTCAATGAATATTTTGGTAAGTTGCCATGCAGTTGTTCTCTGAATAACTGTCTCTTCCTGGTTTCCACGTGATTTTCTTGTTGCTTCTGCTACATGATCTTCAGTGTGGATTGCAGACAGCTTCACAGCACACAGCTCACTTTGCGGGGAGACAGAGTTCCATGTAGTGATGCCCAGAGCTGGGCTGGGCTCCCCAAGGGCATGCTCCCCTTGGTCTTCTTCCTGCTTCCTGCTGAGGCTGCAGGGAAGAGGCTCAAAGTACAGGGCCCGCGCGCCCACCCCCTACCCCCCATGTGTGCGTGAAGAACAGGACGTGGAGCAGAGGACAGGACGCAGGCACAGAGCACAGAGGACAGGACGCGGGCACAGAGGGCTGAGCATAGAGGACAGGACGCGGGTGCAGAGCACAGAACACAGGATGCGGGCGCAGAGGACAGAGGATAGGATGCGGGGCTCAGAGCACAGAGGACAGGATGTGGGGCTCAGAGTGCAGAGGACAGGACGCGGGTGCAGAGCACAGGTACAGGACACGCAGGGCAGAACCTGAAACTGTGGACGGAGCCCCAGGGGGAGCTGTGGTTCCCAGGGAACGGGTGCGGGCTGAGTCTTTCGGCACTTTGTCAAGTGGGCGAAGTGAAAGGGTAGACGGGCAGCTGAATGCCGTCGCTGGAGACGCTGGAGACGCCCGACTGAGGAGAGCCCCGTCCCCCGTCTGGGAGGCATTTCCCGCCGGCCCTTCCCCCGGGACGCTCTGGCCTGATCCACCTGCAGAGGCGCCTCATGACCCCCCGGGGCCCCGGTCCTGCACTCGTCAGAAGGACAGGGCTGCTGCCATGTGTGCCCAACGGGCATCCACACTGTCCCGCACATGGCACCAGGCCTCCAGTTTGTTGTGCTTGAGCCGGGTCCTCACGGCGTGCCCACACTGCCCAGGCCCCGTGAGCCCTGGGCAGACCAGGCCTCTGCTTCCCGGGCCCCATGCCGTCCGTGGTTCTTCGGGCAGCTTTGCCCACAGCCTGCAGGGTTGGCACGTCCTGAAGGCGATCGCCCAGCCAGGTTCCCACGCGGCTCTCCCCGTCAGCATCAGGACAGCCTAACCTCCGCCAGGCTGGAGGTCGGCCCAGCACGTCCCCTGGGTCAGCAGGACCCGTGGGGGGCAGACTTGCGGAGATGGCTCTGCTGACTCCAGACAGGCCCAGAAGGTCCAACCCATCATGGGCTCCATTGTGCGCATCTGCCCCTGAACACGGGGGGTTCCTGCCTCCTGTTGCGAACCCTTCACCTGATGCAGGCAGAACAGTGCCTTCACAGGGACCCCGAGGCTCTGCCAGGCCCACCTCTGTGGTAACCTGGGTGCAGGCGGAGGGGGGCCACGACCCCAGCACCCTGAGACCTGTTTGGGCTTTCTCTCCCACAGACGTTGCCTTTATCACGACTGTGACCTTCGTGTGGAAAGTGTCAGCCATCACAGTGGTCAGCTGCCTCCCTCTCTATGTCCTGAAGTACTTGAAGCGGAAGCTGTCCCCGCCCAGCTACTCCAAGCTCTCCTCCTAGCCCCTCCCTGCACCTTCGGCTGGTGGCCGTGATGTCCAGAGCACTGCAGCTGCTGAGAGGCCATGAGGCCAGAAGGGCCCAGGCAGCCCAGCCAGGCGCCATGAACATCCTGCCTAGGCACCATGGACTTCCCCCCCTTGTCCTCATGGGGCTGGATTTCTTTTCCTCCCCTTTCTGTTGTTTTTCAAAGTTTAATTTTCATGTAGCACCAGCTTGAGTTTCCAGGAATATGAGCCCTGTTACTGTAAAACATCAGCATTCTCTGCAGTTCTGGGAACTGAAATGAAAATTTATTTACTATCCTGCAACTTCCCAACTAACATTCAGGTTGTTTCTTTGATGTCATAACAGAGTCGCCCTTCTTCACCAGAATAAAGCCTCCATTCTGTCCAGGCTGTGTCTGCCACACCCTCCCCGCGCCTCCTGCAGGCGCACCCCGGTCCCAGGCGCCCGCACAGCCTCTCCATGCCCACGGCAGCCACACGCGTGTGTCCTGAGGCGCTGCTATTAGCTCAGCTGTCCGTGTCCTTCTGGTGTTTGTCTGAGTCTGCTGCTGCTTCTGGCTCCTGGCACTCAGGCGGTCCATGGCCGCTCGCGGGTGCTTCCGTGGGAGAGCGCTTCCTCCTCCAGGCCGTGCTCCAAGTCCCCCTCTGGGTGGCCACTGCCCAGGATGCATCCCAGGGGGGCTTCTCACTCTGGTCCCCGGCCAGGTCCCCACAGGAAAGGCCGTCAGTCGGAAGCCCCTCACATACCCAGCTCCTCTCAGCAAACAGTCCTGTGGCCCCCAAACAGGCAGACCCTGGGGTCCCGGGGAGGCTGCTCCCACTGCTGCTGGGTGGGTCCACCCTGCAGGTTCTCCTGAAAGCCCTTTTTGCTGGAGTAATTTAGACTCAGGGAAGCTGGCCATCCACACAAGCACTGTGCTGGCTCCCTGACTTCCTGCTAAACCCTGGTCTGACCCCCAGTCTGGACAGCTCCTGGTGTTCCTTTGTCCCGGGCGGGGGTCTCATCCCAAGCTGCCAGTAAGGGCCCCGCACGACAGGCAGGTGGCACTGGTTTGCGTCCCTAGCAGGGGGCGCGGTGGCTGCGCCCCTGTGATCCCAGAGGCCCTCAATGGGCGGTGCCTGCTCAGGCTCCTGCTCAGGCGGCCTGGCTGGGCTCCCGATGAACAGAGCGCGCAGAGCAAGTGTAATTCCAGGGGACTCCAGCAGGTGGCGCTAGAAACTAAGGAATGCAGCCAAGGCCGGCGGCCCAACTTCCGGGCTCTCGGGTCAGTCAGCGGTCTGGGCTAGATTCTCCGCGCATTCCCGCCTTCACTCACGGGCCTGTGTCCACGCGAACTACACTCTGGATGGGGACCGGGGTCCCCTTCATGGTAAAGTGCGGGCAACACCTGGTTCTCCCAGGATGACCCCGCCCGCGGCCCCCGCTCTTCTGCCCGCCGCCCTCCTGGTGGCCGGGAGACTCTGGGTGAGCAGAACCCTAGGGCCCAGGAGGACCGAGGTCATGCACCGTTTTCCTTAAAGCAGAACTTTATGAGTCTCACAACCACGTGATTGTAAAGCCAGAGACCCTCTCTGCTCTTCTCCAAGCCAGTTCTCAGGCCTGGGCTATGTGGCTGCCGCAGAGAAAGGCCGACCCCAGCGCCTTCCACAGCCCAGCTCTGCTGCCTACAGGGTCGGGGGCCCGCCCGGCTCAGGGAAGCCAGCGTGTGGAGGGGCCCCCGAGTCCCTGCCCGACCCCCCAGTCCCTTCTGCCAACTGGGCGAGCGGCCACCGTGGGCCTGGCGGGCTCTGAGCCGGGGTGACCGGGGTCAGGCGGAACTCTCCGTTCCCAGTCACAGGATGCTCTGCCGGGGGCTGCGGTGGCTTCTTCCAAGGAGGCCAGAGCTCCCAAGGGGAGGCTGGGCCCACTCTGCTCGTCCATCGGCCCTGCTCAGGCCCCTCGGAGCTCTGCGTCCATCCATCGGCTGGGTGGCCCGTCAGGGCTCAAGGGAGAGCTGAGGGTGGACACGACCTCTGAGAAGCGAGTGAAGCAAAGGCAGGACGGGGTTGAAGCACGGAGGGGGCAGGGCCTCGGGTCCCTGGGCAGCGGAGCCCCTGACCCGGTCACACAGCCCACGCCCAGGACAGACAGAGCCGGAGGGGTCCTCCCGGGCAGGCTCACGACGGTCAGGTGACTGCGCTGAACCCTGGATGCTGTTTGTTCAGAGTGACCTAACGTCGCTTCAGGGCTCCCAGGCTCTTCCTGACCTGAAGGTGCAGAGACTGGCTGGCTGAGCCAAAGCGGCTCTGATTCTATGATGGGGCCGGGTGTCTGGTCCAGGCTGCGTCTTCACGTCCCCTGCCCGGCACCTGGCTGGGTCACCTGCCCTCAGAGAGCCGGCTCTAAGAGAAGCCAGACTCCTGAGCATCGGGGGGAGCCTCACAGTTTAGACGGTTGCTCCCAGGGCTTCTGGGCACAACTACAGGGGGTGCCCTCCACACAGGCAAGCTGGCGGGGCGTCCACTCAGCCCCAATGTCCTAGTCCTGAGTAGCCCTGACTGTCGCTGCCAAGGAGAGTGGTCTGTCTGAGTGTCTGGAGGCTGCAGTTACGATGATGACTTTGGGGTCTCGCCCAAAGAGAAGGGGTACTGTGCTTCTTATTGTTTTCACCAAACAGGAGCGGAAGGCAGCTGCACCCCCAGGCCCACTCCCCTCACTGGGGTGACATCTCACTGGCTGGGACGCAGCCTCCTGGCCCCAGAGCCCCGTGATGCCCCCGCTCCAGCTGAGCAGCTCCCTGTGTCCGGAATAGCAGAGCAGAGGGGGACGCCCCAAACATGGCCCCAGAGCGCCAGGCCGGGCCGGTCCTGGAGGAGGCTCTGGCCCCACTTGGGGGTGCCAGAGGGCAAGGCACCCACACCCAGTGAACTGGATGGGCCCAGCTCAGTTCAGGGGTCACAGTTCCAATGCCAAGGACCCTGGGGGCGTCAGGGGCTCTGGGGAGGGAGCCTCCCACTACTCCCCTCACATGTTCTCAATGAGCCCTGAGGTCCCCACACCCCTGGAGCCTGAGCTGGGTGCAGGGTTGTGGGGTCCCTGTCTGGCCTGTACCCCCTCGCCACCACTAACCACCTCTGGGAGAGTAGCCTGTCACTGGGACCTCCCAGGATGTGAGGGGCTGCCCCCACGACCCTGCAGGTGGCCACCTCCTCCAGCAGGGCTTCCTGTGTGCCGGGACCCTCCTGCCCGCCACAGGCACCCCACCACGGGCACACGTGCCAGGCTGCGGGCTCTGCCCCCACAATTGCTGGGACATTCTGACTTCCACCACCCCGTCCCATCTGAATGCCTGCATGAGGGGCAGGTGACAGACAGGCGGGGGAGGGCATGGGGGGGGGCTCCAGGACCTTGGGACCGTGGGGCTGGGCTCAGGCTGGTCAGATCTGGATGAGGCACTTGGAGGCTGAGCAGCCTCTATGGGGGAAGGACGCCCAGTGTGGTCAGCGATGCAGACCCCAACATCCCACCACGTGACCCTAATGCTCAGCAGGACACTCTGCCCTCAGCCGGGGGCCCACCCGGGTCCTCAGGAGGAAACGAAGGTGAATGTTGGGTGGATGCCCAGCTGGGGAGTTTGGTGGAGGGGGGCTGAAGGCATTTTGGTAACCACAGCTGCCAGCCTGGCAGTTGAGCCACTCAGCTACAGACTGCCTGCTGTGGCCCTAGGACCCGCCTGCTGTGGCCCTAGGAGCCGGGATGTCCAGGGCCCCCCATCACACTGCCCAGGAGGGACCACCTGGCAGCTTGGGGCCCCACGTGGCCAGATCTGGAGGACACTGCATGAGAACCACGTGAGGACGCAGGCCATGCATCATTAAACAGCAGTGATGAGGGGCGGACAGACTTGGGTGGGCCCAGCTACAGAGCCGTTCCCAGCGGGGATGAGAGGCCTGGGGCGTTTCTGAGTCCCTTCCCAGTCCCCCTCAACAGCCTCAGCCCACCAGGCTGCAGCCGTGCCCTTTGTCCTTGGGTCCCAGAAGCCTTGGTCCTCTGCCTGCACCAGGGCAGGCATTCGTCCTCTAAAGTGCCTCCAGCCTGGGGTCCCCTGCCTTGCCACCGCCTCCCCTCTGCCTTCCAGTTCTGGCCGCCGGCCGGAAGGTCTCACGGCCGCCAGGACGTTGTAGCACCTGCCCAGAGCAGCCGCTGCAGTGCCATCGACAGAGCAACATGGGCTGCGGGTCCCTGGAGGAGCCCGACTTGGAGCATGTGGGCCAGAGACCCCCGAGGGGGCCAGTCACCCAGAGGCCAGAGGGAGGGTCTCGAGGAGTATCTGCACCCGTGCTCAGGCCGGCAACTTCCTGACGGTGGGGAGGTGCACTCAATGCAAACACCCTTCCACGGACGAGCAGGGAGGGAAGCAGGTCCCTGCCCACGACGGGCTGAGTCAGCCTCAACAGGGAGGAGCGCTGACCGGGAACAACCCGGATGGACCTCGAGGACATGTTGCCGAGTGAAACAGCCGTTCTAAAAGGACAAATACTGAGTGATTCCATCCACACAAGGGGCCTGGGCTTAGCTTAGTGTGCAGGTTCACAAATGGGAGGTAGGGGATGGGGTGGGGCTGGTGATCCGGGTGCCAGCTTGAGAAGATGAGAGCACTCCACAGACAATGGCGACTGTGTGCCCGTACTTGATGCCAGTGAAGCGCACACTTATTGTTTCCATAGTGAACTGTGTTATGTGTGTCAACAGTGAACTGTGTTATGTGTGTTGCATGTGTTGACAGTGAACTGTGTTGCGTGTGTTGCGTGGGTTGATAGTGCACTGTGTTGCGTGTGTTGCGTAGGTTGATAGTGCACTGTGTTGCGTGTGTTGCATGCGTTGACAGTGAACTGTGTTGCGTGTGTTGTGTCAACAGTGAACTGTGTTATGTGTGTTGCGTGTGTTGACAGTGAACTGTGTTGCGTGTGTTACATGGGTTGATAGTGCAGTGTGTTGCGTGTGTTGATAGTGCACTGTGTTGTGTGTGTTGTGTGTGTTGCATGTGTTGCGTGTGTTGACAGTGAACTCTGTTGCGTGTGTTGACAGTGCACTGTTGCATGTGTTGCGTGTGTTGACAGTGAACTGTGTTGCGTGTGTTGCGTGTGTTGACAGTGAACTGTGTTGCGTGTGTTGCATGTGTTGACAGTGAACTGTGTTGCGTGTGTTGCGTGTGTTGACAGTGAACTGTGTTGCGTGTGTTGCGTGTGTTGACAGTGAACTGTGTTGCGTGTGTTGCATGTGTTGACAGTGAACTGTGTTGCGTGTGTTGCGTGTGTTGACAGTGAACTGTGTTGCGTGTGTTGCGTGTGTTGACAGTGAACTGTGTTGCGTGTGTTGCGTGTGTTGACAGTGAACTGTGTTGCGTGTGTTGCATGTGTTGACAGTGAACTGTATTGCGTGTGTTGTGTGTGTTGATAGTGAACTGTGTTGCGTGTGTTGATAGTGAACTGTGTTGCGTGTGTTGCGTGTGTTGACAGTGAACTGTGTTGCGTGTGTTGCATGTGTTGACAGTGAACTGTGTTGCGTGTGTTGCGTGTGTTGACAGTGAACTGTGTTGCGTGTGTTGTGTGTGTTGACAGTGAACTGTGTTGCGTGTGTTGCGTGTGTTGATAGTCAACTGTGTTGCGTGTGTTGCGTGTGTTGACAGTGAACTGTGTTGCGTGTGTTGCGTGTGTCCACACGCGTTGTAAGCAGACAAGTACAGCACAGGGTCTCTTGCTGTCTGGGCACCGGAGGCCCAAATGCGGGGGAGCCTGGGGGTGTGCGGAGGTGTCGGGCCCATGGCCCCTGCCTGGAACCCCCCGCTGTCAGCTCCTGGGACCCCACAGCCCAGCCCTGCCACAGCCCCAGGCTCTAGGGTGTGGGCTTGAAACAGCATCTTCCCTGAGGGTTCCCATCCATTTACACTTTGGCAAGACGCCACTTCCTGTTTCCAAGAAGGAAAAAAGGCCAAGCGGGCTTGTAAAAAGCCGACTTCTGCTTCAACATCAAACAGTTCAACGCAGCATCTCCATGAGTTAAGTGTAAATGAATCAGAAGCACATGGATTAAATTTCCCTTGAAATTCACTCCAGTTTAAAAATTAATGGAAAAAGTGCCTGGCAAAACTTGTTTAGAGCTTTATTGAACCAAAAACACTTTAAAAATAGTTTGGGAAGCTCGGCAGACCCAAGCCATGGGCGGATTCCATCTCCTCCCACGCTGGGCCAGAGCCCCGGGCTGGGGAGGGGGTGCTGGCCTGTGCCTGGGGTCCTGTGCCCGCCCCTCCCGAAAACTCACTGTGTGCAAAAGCGAAGCCAATTAGAGCGAGAAAGGGACCCAGACCACCCCCCAACCCCGCCAACCTCGGCCCAAGACTGGGATGGAAAACTGCTCGCCTTGGGCCACTGCTGAATTTAAGAGTTGCCATCAGAAGACTGTTCCTGTTACCATTCTGCAAAACGAAGGCATAGTGAGCTCACAGGTGCAAACCGTGAAGCTTGCCAGAAACCAGAGGAGGACCCTAGTTCCCTCCAGCCAGGTCGGTGGCCAGAGCAGATGCCCAGCCAGCCAGATATGGGGGGTGTGGAGTGCCCGCCGCCTCCGCACGCCCTCAGCTCTCAGAAACATAGGTTTGGCCTGAGGCTGCTGGGAGGGACCCAGGGCAGCAGGAGCCCGTGCAGGATCCCTCAAGAGGATGGAGGGGAACTGCGGGGACTCTGCTCCACGGGGCATCCTCACCCCTCCTGGGTCCGCCTCAGAGGCCGCCAGGCCCTTGTGGGCCTCGCAGAGCAGGACAGACCCCAGGGCCAGCTGGGGTTCCGGTGCGGCCTGGGGTCCCAGCTGAGGCTGAGTCCACAGCAAAGCAGACGAGCGGCAGAGGGGAGGCAGCTCCTCCCAGGTAAGGAGCCCACAGGCGGGGTCTCAGGTGGGCCCAGAAATCCGCCTCTGGCCTCCCTTTCAACAGAGAGGACCTTGGCCTGCATCACTGTGAAAGCGCTGAGGATTGCAGACACGACAAAAATCCCAAGGTCACTTCCGCTGCCCCAGGGGACTGAGCCCAAAGGAGACTTCCGCAGGCTGGAAGGCAGTGGGCAACACACCAGTGTGCTCAGAGGAGAACACTGCAAACCAAGAATCTGATACTCAGCAAAACTACCTTTCAAAAGCGAGGGTGAAATGAAGATTTTCCCAGATAAACAAACACTGAGAACTTGCTGCTGGCAGACCCACCTTACAAGAAATAAAGGAAGTTCTTCAGGTGGAAAGCGGGTGACCCCAGACAGACACTGAAGCCACATGAATAAACAGTGCTGTTAAAGGTAAGTACGTCATTTTATGAAGCAGTACAAATGTATATTTTCCTCCTTTATTCCAATAACTGGTTTAAAAAGCAATCGTATAAAATAATACAGATATAATGTAATGTGAGGCCTATAATTAGTGGAAATGTAAGACAAGTGTAATATTTTCACCAGAACCAAGGAAGTGGGTGAAACAAAGCTGGGAGGAAGGAGATGCCTGCAGGTGGTGAAGGAGCACCAGAGCCCCGCTGGGTCTGCAGCATCACCATTCGTTAACATGTTACCATAAAAAGAGGAGAAAGGAATGAACCCACATAGGATTCATGGTTATGTCTGTCACTGAAATTAAGCTACTAGGCATCTGAAGCTGACTGTGATGTTAATATTTCTGTGGTAAATCCACTAAAGAAATAACTTTAAAAGGGGTAAAAAGCACTAAAGAATTCATTTTGCTACATCAGAAAACATTCACTTAACATAAAGCAATAAAGGAGGAACAGAGGAACAAACCAACGGGAGGAAAACAGAAAACAAGAAAAATGAAATGGCAGATATAAATCCAATGATATCAATACTAACATTAAATGTGGATGGATTTAACAAGCTGATCAAAAGAAAATGTGATCCAACCCGAACCCGGCTACAGTAGGTGCACTTTAGACTCACGAATGGACTAAAGTGGAAAAACATACATTATGCAAAGAACAAGGTCGGGAAGCTGGAACGGCTGTATGAATGTCAGATAAAATAGATTTTAACACACAGAAAATGTCATTAAACAAAGAGGCATGTTTCATAACGATTACAGGGCCCATCCATCAGGAAGAGGTAAAAATTATAAATATATGTGCATCTAGCCACAGAGGCCCAGAATATATGCCACAGAAGCTGACGGGAGGAAGGGAGAGGCAACGCTGCAGCAATAGTGGGAGATGTCAGGAAGGGCCCTGCCTTCAATCATGGGTGTGGCAACCAGGCAGAAGACCAACCACGAAACAGAAGACCTGAGCCCAGGGAGGCATACCAGCGAGGCCCACCCGACATCCTTAGGACACGCCACCCAGGCGCGGCAGAACACACGTTCCCCTCAGAGTCACATGGGACACTGTCCAGAGAGAACGTTCTCCACTGGACCAGGGGAGCCGCTGCTGAGACTCAGGGCGGGCCACGTGGAGGGCGAAGGGCGGGAGGTGCCATGCTGAGTCTTCGGCAGGGATGCTGACCAGCCCTGGCCGTGCTGACACTGGCTGAGGACTGCAGTTTTAGCCCAGTGGTGGGACGCCTGGAGTGGGTGGTCTGGAGATGAAGAAGCCCCTGTGCTGTCTCAGGGACGAGGAGAAGATTCAAGAGCTACTTCACAGGGAAAATCTCAGAGCAGAACCTCCAAACCAGAAATGTACGGACCTCTAAGGACACCCCTAACAGAAAAGGGAACTCACAGGTGTGCAGACCCATCTTTTTCAACTTCAGGCACAACTGGCAGGTTTACTGTCAATGGCTTTTTAAAAGAACCTCAGCAAAGTTTACTTAGAAGTAAACAAACTCTTCCTAATTGTGATTTTTGGGCTTCCCAGGTGGCGCTACTGGTAAAGAACCTGCCTGCCAATGCAGGTAGACATAGAGATGTGGGTTTGATTCCTGGGTCGGAAAGATCCCCTAGAGGAAGGCACAGCAACCCTCTCCAGTATTCTTGCCTGGAGAATCCTCATGGACAGAGGAGCCTGGTGGGCGGCGGTCCGTAGAGTTGCAGAGTCGGACACAACTAAGGCAACTTAACATGCATGCAATTCTGATTTTTCACTTAATGCCTATCTCTACCCTCTGGCTCAATGCCCATGTAGCCAAGCATGTCTGCCAACACTTGGTTCAGTCTGTAAGCCTCTTGCAGGCTGCTCAGAGGTGCTGCAGGAGGAATGCACACCTGCCCTTTAGAGAAATCGCATGCTCAAAGTGGTTCCAAATGGGAGAACTTTAAACTGGCACTGCCAGGGCTTGGAGGTGGACCTGGCGAGAACAAAAGCATTTACATTCAACTCACAGATGTCTGAGGTGATTTTCATGAGCAAGAAGTGGCACCTGGGTGTGCAACAAGGGAACAGCAAGAAAGGGTGGACACCAGCTGCACCTGCCCAGAAGGCCCTGCCAGGCTGGGGGTGCAGAAGCTGGAAAGTGGGACCAAGGGGTCCCCAGCGGGGCTCCCAGGGCAGGGGACACAGCAGCCCCTTCAGGCAGCTCTGGCCAGACCAGTGCCTCCCAGGTCCTCCAGAGCCGGTCCCCAGGCCGCGGGCGCTGAGGGTGCCATCTCCATAGCACTTGTACTTGAACACAAAACCGAGAACAACAGCGACTGCAAAGTCTATAGAAAATATTGAGCAGGAAGATGAATACCCAAGTGTGCACCAGAAGAAAGGATTTGGCACTAAAGGGACTTTGAAAGTGGTAAGCTTCTTTGGGTGTATTTGCCCCAATAATCCACAGAAACAACAGTAATCTAAAAATAGTCTTGTTTTCTGTCCTAAGCTCCTTTTAACTTCGTTAGTCATCACCAATTCTTAAAATAAAACCCGTGTAACGTCTCTCCTAGTAGCAGCTATAAACACACCTCGAGCGGGGCCGGAGGACCCAGAAAGGCGGAAGGGGCGCCGGGGGGCCGCGGGCGCGGGGACGAGGCCGGTGGCCCCGCGGTGGCCGCAGGGCCGGCCCGAGGCGGACACGGGGGCGCGCTGGCCGCGGAGCTGCGCCGCCGCCTCCGGGACTCCCTGCGCCCTGGCGCGCGGCCACCGTGGTCCGGGCAACGGCATTAAACAGAGGGAAACAGACGGGACACCGTCACCCGGGCGGGGGAATGAGGGGCGCGTTGAGAGCAGACAGGAAAAGAGCTTTTCTGGATGGAGTGAAAATTATTTATTGGAGGAAGAGGAGGAGGAGGCGGCGGCCAATGGCCGAGTGGCACTCCCGCCCCGAGGGGTCCCGCAGGCTCCGGGGCCGCAGGAGCCGCAGGAGCCCCGCGCCCCTGAAAGCCCGAGAGGGGCGGGCGGAGGGGGCGAGAGTCAGCCTTCCTTTTGACACAACTCTCCAGACCTCCCTTCGCTCCACGCCACGACTCGGCCTCTCCTCCCGGCCCGTTCCCCTAGTGGGGCGGGCACTCGCGCCGACAAACTCTCCAGGCAAAACCCGAGCCCGTAGACTAGGGGGCCGGGGACTCACCAGCGCATCTTTGCAGAGGGAGGCGGGGGCGGGGGGAAGGGGGAGGGGCGGGGCGCCCCCTGGCGGCTGCCAGCTCCGGACGCACGTCCCGCCCCCCGAGTCCCCGCCCCCCAGTCTCCGCTTCCCCCACCTTTCTCCCCCCCCGCCCCGCCTCCCTCCGTCCCGCGTCCTCGCGACCCTACCCCCTCGGTAAGCGCGAGCGGTTCCCCCTCTTGGGCCTCCAGCGTCCTCGCGGGGTCTCCCAGCCCCAGCCACTGCGTCCCCGCGGGGTCCCCCCCGGCCCTTTGCCTGGGGCTCGGGGCGCCTGGCGGGCCAGCTCCCAGAACGTGCGCTGACCCACAGGTAATAACACCAGGAGTGTCCTGACCCCCACCAGACCCCCAGGGGAGACCCCCAGGGGAGACCTGCGCCCAGTCAGGCCGACTCCACTGGGATGAACCGACAACCGCGGTGGTGACGTGGGCATCCCCCCGCAGGGCGCCTTCCTGTTGTTTAATGTCGCACCGAGGGCAGGGCAACCCCCCCCCCCCCCCGCACTGGGTCAAGCGTGGCATCCCCCTTTCCCCGGGTGCCGGGCGTGGAGTCCTTTGGGAGCACCCACCCGCGAGCCGCAGGCCTCTTGGTCCCTGCGGCAGACACGTCTTCTGCTTTGGGTTTATTTTAACCCACATAGGGTGTCGTGCAATATATTTATGATTCTTAAACACCAGACATTTTAACTGCCCCAACACTCCGTCCCTTCCATCCAAGGCCAACACGAAGATATGGTCCCATTTTGGCCGCTGAGCTGCACCAAGAAGCAGGAGGGCTTGAAAGAGGAAAGAGTGAAGTGAAACGGCCGCTTGGAGAGGCCTCCCCCGCGAGGCGAGTGGACCAGCCCCCGTCGGCTGGAAACCCCAGTCGCGCCCGTAAACCGCCCTGGCCCTAGGGGCCGGCCGGGGGCGACGGCTGGGAGCCCGGGGAGGGGCTCGTGGTTCTCCACGCCCCACCCCCCCTCCCCGCCGCCCCGCGCCAGCCAGCCGTGCAACAGGCAATCTGGGTCGCTCAGATATTTACAGAAGAAAAATGACAGTGACTCCACGTCCCGGGACTGCCGTGCAATCTGTTAGTAATTTAGCGGGATGGGAATTTCCTTTCTCGGGCCTGCCAGTGGAAGCGCTTTTCCAAATTTCCACAGCGGGGGAAGCCTGCGATTTTACATAATGACTTCAGCATGCAGGGCTCTCTCGGCACCCCCGTCGGCCCCCCTCCCCGCCCCGCCCCGCCCCCCTCATTAAAGCGCAGTGCGGTTCTCTCAGGACACCCGAGTGGACCCAGGCGTCCGGGCCGGGCCGCGCGCCGGGTGCGCCCCAGCCTCTCCGCATGCACCCCTGTCCGCCCCCCTTGCGCCCCGCGGGACGGGCGAGCGGCGGCCCGGCGCGGGGAGGGGCGGCCGCTCGGCGGCTGGTCCCCCGGGCCCAGCGCCGGCTCGGGCGGGCGGGGGCGTGATGTCACGGCAGGGAGGGGGCGCGGGAGCGGCCGGGCCAGCGGGGAGGCGGGGGAGGTATTTTCCAGCTTTAAAAAGGCAGGAGGCAGAGCGCGGCCCTGCGTCAGAGCGAGACTCAGAGACTCCGAACTCGCCGGCACAGTCACCGCGCCGGGGAGGGCGGCCGGGCGCGGGGACCGGGGCGCGGGCGCACACCTCCGAGCCCCGGCCACCGCCACCCTGCGGGGCTCCCGGGGCCGCAGCCCGGCTCCGCCACGCGCGCACACACCCTCCCACCACATTTCTCTGGGGCGCGCGGGCTGAGCTGAGCCCGGGCCGGAGCACGTCGGCCAGGGGAGAGGGGGCCTTTCGCGGGAGACCGGACCCCGGGCGGCAGCGCGAGGCGCCCACTTCTCCCGCTCCTCCTCCTGCTTGCCGCCGCCGCCGCCGCCGCGTGGATGCCAAGTACCAGTTTTCCAGTCCCTTCCAAGTTTCCACTCGGCCCTCCGGTTGCAGTCGGCGGGAGCGGAGAAACTTTGGGGCCCTCGGCGCCCGCCGGCGGCACCATGAAGTCAGCAGAGGAAGGTAAGCGGGCGCAGCCGCAGTCCCCCACCGCGGCCCCCGAGGCGTGGGGGCGGCCCCGCACCCTGAGCCCCGCGCCGATCCCGCCTGCGCCCGGCGGGCTCCCGGCCTGGGGAGGGGCGAGCAGGCCAGTCTGGTGTCCGCGCGCGGGGAGGGGCGCGGGCAGCCGAGCGCGCAGCGGGCGCGCTGCAAAGATTGGGAACCGGTGTCCCCCTGGTGTTTCCCCAGAGCGGCCCTGATTTCGAACGCGCCTTCTTGCCAATAGGTGTCTCCTCTTCTCTAGCGCTGAGTGCGCGCACTTGGCCTTCGCTGGTGCAGCCGCTCGGCAGATCCCGCTGTAGAAACTCGGTTCATATGCAGGCGGCTTGGGGACCAGCGAGGTTAGGGCCGACAGAGCCACAAAGGAAGGACATTTTGGGGAGAAGCGAGGCTTCTTTAGGAAAGAGGGATGGCCCGGTTTCTTCCCCAGTGGGGCCGGGCCACCCTGTAGCCTCGAAGACCAGCCGTACAGTGATGTGGGGATCTCTGCTCCCCTCTACGAACTTAGAGGGGGGCGGATTCTCTCCAGGCACCGGGCCACGGGAACCGCTCCGTAAGGCGCCGCCACGCCGATGGCTCGACCCGCAGAACTAAAAGCGATGAAAGGCGCGGTGGGGCGCAGCCCCTAATTCAAACCAGTTTGCAATCTTGTGGATTTGAGAGTTCCAACCGTAGATGTTTCAGGACAGTCTGGGAAGGGCCTGCCGAGTTTCAAGCTACTTTTTCATAGTCACAAGGATGGCATAAGCGTCTGCCCTGAAGCCGGTGATGGCGAGGCCGCGACTGATAGTCTGCTGGCGACCCTCCTTCGTGCAGCCTCGGGTCCACAGCCCCTCACATTCACCCCTCACCCGCCCTTAGAAACCGCCACCATCACCCCGAACTCCCCCACCACCCTCATTAGCCGGGAGCAAAGGGGTGATTAGCCTCCTGTGAGGGGCCACCGGGGCCAGGGCTCTGGTGGAAGCCAGAGACACCTTTCCAAACGCCTTATCAGCGCTGAAGTACTTTGTCTAAATTATTTTAAGAAAACTGCCAAGGCTGCCAATGTGTAATGAGTACTCATATTTTATAAGGGCAGACATCCTTCTGGGAAGTGCTAGAAACTAAATGCTACTGCTTCCTGCACGATTCTAATAAATATGACGGCCCCACTTGCATCACAGCTGCAGTTTTCAAAGACTGCCTGCTCTGGAGAACTTCTTACCGTCAGCAAACATGCGCTCAAGACCCTACATTCAATGTAAGAACGTCATATGGGGGTCAGGGCCTTGATGTCTTATGTTATTTATATGTAGTTTTAATCAAGGGAAGATATATATTAGCATACACCTTATGTTTCTTACCATTTCATGCCAATTTAGAAAATGTTTAAATGTAAGCAGTAGATAATGCTTACAGGACGAGCTGTTACTGTCAGAAAAGTTTTAAAAGTTGTCGAGATTTTGATTTTACATCTTTGGACACTTTACATCAAAGTTTCCCCACATATTTCTTACCACTGCTTTTTAAATATGTGGGCCTTTCAAAGTTTAGATCTCTTTACTTGAGCAGTCGGTGGTCTGTCGTCAATAAAGGGTCCTTTTTTTTTTTTTCTCTTACAAGAAGAAAAGACATCTATGAGGGGGTGATTATTTGTCCTGTTTCCTACGTAAGAGAATACATTCTAAGGCGCCAGTGCTGAGACAGCTAGCCAGGCGCGGTGATACCCTTCGACTAAACAAATATCGGTGCATGTATCAGGACTGCAGAATTAGGCCAACCAGAAAGCATGATCTAATCCTTCATACAGACAGGAGCGGGGTGTGAGAGGCAAGAGCCCGTCTGCAGGTCCACGCCTGCCTTGCTCAGGGCTGGCGGAAGGATCTGGCCTTCCCCGCAGGCCAGACTGGGCTTTGGTTGCCCATCTGAGAATCTGAGGGAATCCCCAGCCTTCCCCTCCAGTTTAATGAGCATCTGGTCAAAGCTCATTAGGCCTGTTGTTCGGGAAGGCCCTGTGCTTGTTTTTCCGCGTGGGGAAGGCAGAGAAATGCGGGCCTTGTAGGTACGCCCACCACCCATTCAGAAGTTGCTCCACACGGAATGCCTGGGGCGCTCCAGGACTGAACAAAGCCCGCCCTGTTCTCCCGCCTCGCTCCGCGTCGTCTCCTAATCCAGATTAGAAAGGCCCCGTGGCCGCATCGCTCGCAGGGCTGGAGGCCTGGGCCCCGAGCACACCCGCCGCCGCTGGGAGGAAGCGCCAAGCTAAACATTTCCATCAAGACAGGAGTGTCTGCTGAATTGGCAAATAGCTCCAAACCATTTACAAGACGCAAGGCACTGAGGGTGCTGGTGGGGGACCAGTTAGAAAACGGCCCCCTCTCGGGCGACCTTGGTGGGGGGTCAGCTTCTCCTTGGGACAAAGCAGACCTGAGTCCTGACCCTGGGGGACTCGGGTCCACCGGGAAGGATAAACCCACTTTCTCCAGGACAAAACAGTCCAGAGAGACGTTTTGGTGTAAACAGTGGGTAGAGGCTGTTAGGTTTGTGTGTAAGTTTTTGGCGAGGGTGATAAAGTGGCTGAACTTAAAAAAAAAAAAGAGAGAAAAATGAAATGCTGTGGCTTCTGAACGGAAAACAGAACTTCCATTTGCCTGAAGGTCAGCAAAAAAAGCAAACTAAAACAAAACAGCCCTCCAACATACATCTCAAAGTTGGGACTATTATTAGAAACTAAATCAGGCCAAAGTGAACTATAGTTTATCACGAGAGAAAACCAGCCGTTTGAAAAGGTCCTGAGAGAGAAGAGGTTTGGGGGGTGTCGGGTGACTCCCAGGTTCTCTGCTTCCGGAAAAATTGGTCCCCAGGGGCCGAGGGCCTGCAGGAGAGGGGAGGACGCGACAGGCTGGATTAGCAGCAGAGTCGCAGAAACGGACCATTGAGCACCGCCTCCTTCCCCCGTGGGCGATCCTCTGCCTCCCCCCCCCCCCCCCCCCCCCCCACCCCGCCTTCCTGACCACCTTTCTCGGGCTTTTCCAGATGTTGCTTTCACGGGGCGCCAAGACCCTGGGGAAGTAGAACGGCTGGGAGAAAGTCCAGTTGGGCCGGGGGCGGGCTGGTCTCAGGAGGGCCTAGCTCTACACGGACTTTGTGCGCACACGCTGCTCTGCGCCCCGGCCTTGGGTGTCACCCCCGCGGGCTCCCCCTCTTCTCGCTCGGCCTGGGGGAGCTCTGGGGTTATTCAGGGATGGTTGGCAGGCTACTCGTGGGCCCACAGGCGTTTGCACGCGTGTTTCAGTAATTTGAGGGACTAAAGTGAGCGGGGTCACAAAAAGGAAAGGTAGCTAGTTGGGCATCAGCCTGCCCGTAGCAGGCCGCGCTGGAAGGCTGCGCCGCCGCCCGGGCGTCCCCACGACCTCCCACCTCCTGACTCTCAGGGTGGGGCTGGGGGGGCGGGGTGGAGATCTAAGCTGCCCGGGCCGGAGCGCAGTATCGTGCGTGCGGGTTGGGGGAAGAAGCTGCTCCTCTGAAAGCCGGCCCTGCCATCCAGGGGGTTCTGAGCCGGCCCGGCCTGCGGGGCTCCAGCAGGACGGAGGTGGGGGCTCCCCGACCCAGGGGCGGGCGGCAGCCTGGAGGTCCCTTCGGCCGCTCAGCGGAGCCGCTGTGGTCAGGGCCGCGCGTCCCGGGCTCTGCGCCCCTCCCTCCAGCCCCCTCCCCGGTGGAGCCGCCGATGCCGCTCGCTGCGCCCGCCTCCCCGAGCGAGGTTGCGGGCTGGCGGGGGTACACCGCCAGGTCCCGTCCGCACTCCCAGCTTCTGTCCACCCGACTCCCGCCGCAGGGGTTCTAGGGCCGCGGGGCGGACGGAGGTGGCCGGAGACCCCGTGTGCCCCTCTGGCACCAGTGCACCCCCCGAGCGCAGATCCGGGAGGCACCCGGGGATCTCCCTCGCGCTGGGGGGCCGACCCCGAGAGCTTCCCTGGGGGGGCCCCCGGGCGCGGGTGGGGGCGCGGGGAGCCGGGACACCAGTGAAAGGCGTGCGCTCCGGCTCGCGGGGAGAGTTTATTTAAAACTCGGAAGCCGGCGGCCGGCGAGCCGCTTGTTTATGTAAACCCGGAAACAGCGGGGGGAGGGGCGCGGCGGGGGAGGGCCGGGGGGGAGGGGCGCGGGAGTCACGTTACCGAGGACGCGCGGCCGAGCCCGGGCGCAGCCGAGTCCCGGCGGCGCGACCACAGGTGCCCGCGGCCCGCGCCCGATCACGGAGCCCGGCCCGGGACCCCGACACTAGACCCCGACCAGGAGCCCGACCCCGCCTCGACCCCAGACCCCATGAGACCCCGGACCCTGAATCTGATCCCGACCCTGACCTCGGACCCCTGACCTAGGACTCGGAACCCGAGCCCCGACCCCCACCCTGGACCCCTGACCTCGAACCCCGACTCCGGCCCTGGCCCTCTGACCCCCGACCCAACATGACGGGGCTGGAGGAGGACCAGGAGTTCGACTTTGACTTCCTCTTCGAGTTTAACCAGAGCGACGAGGGCGCCGTCGCGGCCCCCGCAGGTGGGTGCGCGGCCGGGCGCGGGGCGGGCGGCGGATCCGGGTCGGGAGGGGCCGGTCTGGAGGCGCGCCCGGCTCCCGCCCCTCTGCCCGGGGCGCCCCCCCGGCCTCCGTCCCACCCTCCGCGGCGCCCGGGCAGAAAACAGGTCCAAGCTGAGGGGCGAGCGGGGCGGCGGGGGAGGCCCTCTGGGGTCGTAGGGTCGCCTTGCCAAATGGGCTAGGCTCCGGGCGCCGTCCCGCTGGAGGGGCCTCCTCTTTAGGGCGCGGTGGGTACTGTTCCTGCCAGGGGACAGGGCGCCAGGCCCCGGACGTGGACGTCCCGCGGGGCGGGGGCCAGGAGCCCCTACGTCTGCCCTCCAGGCTCCTTGTGCCCTCAGCGCTAAAACCTCCCGCCCCACCAGGAAAAGTCCCAGGGGAACCAGCCTTCAGGCCCCGCGACCACCGAGTTCCCCGGCCTTTTCTTTCTTTCATTTTCTCTTCTCTGTCAAAAATAAAGGTTCTACTTAAACAAGCAGCTGATGCAGGAACCCTCCAGCCCCCGGGACTGGGTGCGTGCTCTCCAATAGGAATGAGACGTTGAGCAGTCACCCAGTTTTGCAGGAAGACTGGGCCTGAGCTGGAGGCCGCCCCAAGTGGAGGGCGCCCGGAGCCCCTCCCTGCAGCCTGGCCCCCCACCTGTCTCTTGTGTCCCCTGTCAGCCTCCTTTCTTGTTTGTCTGCAGGACACTCTCTCTGGCCCTGCCCACGTGGCGGGGAAGTGGTGAAGCTGAGCCCAGCAGCTTGGCACCGTTGGGTACCCAGCTCTGCAATGACTGTATAATATTTTCCGTATCATTCACCACCCCTCTTTTAAAACTGCAGCGTCCTGCTCGTTTTTTTAAAAAACAAATGTTCCAACCAGGCCAATGTGGCCTGAATCAGTCCTCCCTGGATGGCCTCCCTTTTCCTCTTCTGGGCTGTGGGTCCCCAGGCCTTTGGGTGGGTGGGAGCCAAGGCAGGCGAGGGTGGGAGAGCGTGGCAGTTTTCTGAACAGATGTGAGGCTCGAGGTGGAGAAATGGGCCCCACAGGCCTTCTGTACTCGCTTGGGTTTGGCTGTCTGGACGCAGGTCCTGGCTGGGCTGTCTGGGCTGTTTCCACTAGCATACTTTCTCCCTTGGTATCCAGCCTCCTTTCCAGTCTTCTTAGCAGATGTATCTGACGAGAGGCCTGATGTGTGAACTGCTCCCCTGACCACTCCAGGGTGTGAAAGCCGGGTGAGGACGGAGTGCCACGCACATCCGGTGTCCTCAGGCTCTGCCGCCCCAGAAGGCAGGCCTGGTCAGAGCAGAGGCCTGTGCTTGGGAGTCCCCTGGAGTGGGGGGAAGGCCTCACAGCCCCCTCGGTCTCTGTGCATGTCTGCTCCCGTGACAGCAAACTGAGCAAAATTCTCAAGGTGCTCCTTCAGCATCGTTGCCAAGTGTATACCCCCACCCACCCCAGCCTCCAGGGACCACAGTCCCAGGAAAGCCTCCTGCAGGAAGGCCTCTGGGATACCGGGCCTTGGTGGAGGGACGTCAGGCAGCTGGAGGGAGCTCTGGGCAGAGACGAGGTGGTGCCTTCACTTTGTCATGGCATTAGAAGAAAGCATCCCTTTTTATCTATCTATGTGAGAGACACTCATACTTTTTATTACGACTATCTTAGAGCAGGTTTTAGGTTTACAGCAGAATTGAGAGGAAGGTATCGAGATTTCCTGTGTACCCCCTGCACCCACAGGCACAGCCCCCCAACCATTGACATCTCCCCTAGATGGGACGGTTGTTACAGTCAATGAACCTACATGGACACATCATCGTCCAAAGTCTGTAGTTTACATAATGTTCCCTCTGGGTGTTTAATCCTGTGGGTTTGGATGAATGTGTAACGACACATGTCCACCATAGTGGGGTCATTCAGAGCGCTTTCACTGCCCCGCCCCTGTTCATCCCTGCCTCCTCAGTCCCCGACCACTGACCTGGTCACTGTGTCCCTAGTTTTTCCAGAGCGTCCTGCAGTTGGGACGCTGGACGCAGAGGATGCAGCCTTTTCAGATTGGCTCCTTTCACTCAAGTGACACTCAACTTGCGTCTCCTCCAGGCCTCTTCCTGACTTGATGGCTCTAGTGCTGAATAACATCTTTTGCCTGGATGGATCACAGTTTATCCATTCACTTAACGAAGGACATCTTGGTTGCTTCTAAGTTTCGGAAGCTATGAATAAAGTACATTCTTCTTGTTCTTATTAATTACTAACATTACATTGTAATTATTAAGTTAATGGTTACATTGTTATATTAAATTCTTCAGCTCTTAATGGGTGACAGAAATGACTTCACATTATTTCAGGGATGAACTTGGACAGAAATAAGTGAATGACTGACCAACTCTGAAGTTGATTGTGAAGCGAGGTGACAGAGCTTGGGAGGCGATTATACTCAGCCCAGAATGGGCACTTTCTCAAAAGGATTCGGCCTTGCCTGACCACAGGGCCCCTCACCCTCACCATTCTGAGTGAGAGTGGCATATTCTCACCTGTCACCTGTCGCTCACGCCACCTCTTGCTCTAGAGTGCGTGACACCCCCGCGTTCGAGGAGGCCTGGGTGCTGGGGTTCCTTATGTGCAGAGAGCTTGGCAGGTGCAGATAGTCAGTCACCATTTGTTGGAAGAAAGAAAGCAAGCAGAGTTTTAAAAATAACCCACCCTGGTCTGGGCAGGGTGTTGTTTGCCCAACAGGGGCTGCCCTGGCCCCTCTGGGGAAGGAGGATGGCTGGGGGCTTCCCTCCTGGGGGGGCTTCCTGCTGCAACTTCCCTCTGGGTCTCAGGAAATAGCTGCTCTGCTGTGGGCCGGGCGGGCGTGGCCCTGCTTCCCGCCCCGGGCTCCTGTTTTCTAAGTTATTTTGGCCGCCCAGCTGGGGCTGTCACCCTGGCAACGCAGGAGGAAATGGGCGGGGCCTCCTGGCGGCCTGGGGGCGGGTCCCTCACCGTGCCGGTTGGGGGCCCAAGATTCTTGCGTGAAAGGGGACGTTTCCTGAGAAAAGGAAGACTTGGAGTTTTTATTCAAAGTGCCCTCTCAGTGATGGTGGTGGCCTGGAGACCCCAGAGGCCCACGTGTTCTGCTCGCTCGCGGCCCTCCGGGCCTCGGGCCCAGAACCCAGCGTGCCGGCCAACCCGGGGCCACGCAGGCCGAGGGCCACACTTGCGCCTCCAGCCGGCAGGCCCACGCCCTCAGTTTGCTCAGACTTCCAGAGACACTCCACCAGCGGGGTCTTTGTCCGGAGGATGTTTTACTCTTCCCGTGGAGTTTGTCGAAGGAAGCAGCCGGGGCGAGTCGGCCTGGGGATGTCTTGGCCCCTTAGACGAGGGGCCTGGAGGGGAAAGACCTGAGGCGCGAGGCTGGGCTTCGGAGCCGTGGGCCTCGGGAGGCTGAGACGGCCGGCTGCTCTGCCTCTGGAAACGTCTGCCTTGCAGGTGGCGGACTGGCCCTCAAAGCTGTGTCTGTCCGTCACCCGGGGGCCTGGCCGCCCCTGCTCAGTCAGCGGCTCCCCACAGAAAAGTCCTGGCGAGGAGTGGCTTTGTTTTGCTTTGTTTGTCTCCACTACCTGCGAAGCTATAATCTAGCCCTGTGGGGCCGCGCCCGCCACCCGGGAGAGGAGGCCTGGCAAGGCGTCGGGAGGCCTGGCCTGGCTGCCAGGCTGCTTCCAGTTCTATTTCTAGCTTCGTGTCCTGTGGTTCAACCCCAGCAAATGCTGAAGGGGATGTTCCTTAAAATGAAAAACAAAAGTCGCGTGTCGTGTTGCCTCTCAGGGTCTGTGACCGACAAGGGGGCGAGGTGCTGTGACGATGCAGCCACGGTGGGTGTGGGCGAGCGCGGCCGGCAGTGCGTCCGCGTGCCTGCTGCTCCCCAGGAAGGGCGAGGGGTCCTGACCTCACTGGCAGGGAGGGTCCGAGCGGTCAGGAGCCTGCAGGGACGCAGTTGGCCATAGTGGAGGTACACCCGGCAACTTTTTTGTTGATCGTTCAGTGAAGTGTTAGTTGCTCAAACGTGTCTGACTCTGCGACCCCGGGGACAGAAGCTGGCCAGGCTCCTCTGTCCATGGGATTCTCCGGGCAAGAATACTGGCATGGGTTGCTGTTCTCTCTCCAGGGGATGTTCCCGACCCAGGGATTGAACCAGGGTCTCCTGCACTGCAGGCAGAGTACCGGTTGTTCAGACCTAGCACGACTGAGTGGTTCTGGAATGAGTGGTTTTCCAGAATGAGAGGAAACACTCCTCCCCACGCTGGTCTGGGACGTGCTGTGGGTGGAGCTCGCTGTGGGCTCTGGACGGGCCAGGAGCTATGCATTGTCCCCTGGCTTCACACTGGCATCCAGCTCTGTGTCCACCAGGAGGACGGGGTCTGCCCTGGAGGCGAGGCCGCATCTGTCTTCAGAGATGAGGCACGGTTTTATGAATGTCCGTTACGTTAAGGCTTCTTGAATAGGCTCTCCCTGGTATTCGCCTAGACTCCTGCGCTGTGAGTTAATGACCCTCCTTGGCGGGCGGCCAGGCTCTGGAGGCAGCGGCAGAAAGTGCATATCGTGGGTGCTGAGCCCTTTGGTGCTGCCTGACGTGACGTGAATCAGCCTGGGCATCTCAGGATTTTAAGAAATTCGCTGAAAATATTTCCACCCCATGTAAATGTAATCCCTTTGAATAGTTAAATAACTCAGATTTGAATACAGTTCAGGTGGGAAATAAGCCCAAATTGGGTGGGAGTGGGGCAGGGGGAGCGGGGAGATGCCCCCCAGGGCGGGCAGGCCCAGGCGGCTGGCAGCAACCTGTGGGCGTTTCGTCCTGCAAGGGAGGTCTTCGTCCCAGGCTCCGGCTGAGCTCAGAACAAAGTTTAGGCACTTAGGAGTTTCGCTTCATAATTTATTTAATTAAGGAAAACTTGTGCATAGGGGGTCTTGTTTGTGTTCTAAAAGCCTCATGCCTTTCTTTTCCTCATTGATCCATGGTTCTCTACAGACCTGGGTTAAACAGTGGCCCTCCTTGGAGCCTCTAGGGGTCTGACCCTTGCTCCAGTCTCCCCTAGGACCACGGGCCGTGGCGGAGTCCTGCGGGCAGGTGGTCGTGGGGCCAGGACTCGCTCTGCTAACTGTAGGATTTTTCTTCGAATTCTTGAAATTACCTTCCTGCCAACAAATGGTAGTTCAGGGGTCGGATCAGCCGTAAGTCCTAAAATAAAGGACAGATTTCCGTCATACTGTTTGGCTGAGCGGGAAGCATGGGATCTGTTCCCTGGACCCCGTCAAGGCCCCGCGGGCTCTGGGAGCTGGAAGTGGCCTGCCAGCCCGTGGCGCCTGGTTTGCGCTCTGTGTGCCCTGCCCGTCAGCCTCCTGCTTGGGCTCCCCTCCTGGAGTTGGCTTCATTCTTTAAAACGAAGTCCCTTCTTCGCTGAGTGCTGCAGTCTGTGTGCTGCACACGGACAAGAGCGCGGTGAGCCACGGTGGCCCCAGAGCCGAGGGGTCTGGTCTGGGCCACGGTCACTCCTCCTGGGGCAGCCAGGCCTGGGGGCCACGCCCACCTGGTAGCCTGCGTGGTGTCCTGGCCACCCGGACAGGGCCGCCTCCAGGACGGACGTCATGGAGGCGCTGGAGCACGTTTGCCTAGCAGCTGCTGCCCCCGGGGAGGGGCCCCCACAGTGCTGGGCCAGGCTGGCCTGTCCTCTGCTTCCGGGCACCGTGTGACCACCATGCTGGCAGAGGGGCCTGTGTGTGGGCGGGGGGCAGGGGCCAGGGTGGGCGACCCCACCCCCTGAGATGGAGCCAGGTGCTGCGCCGGCGGTCGAGAGGACCCGCCTGGGAGGAAGCCGGTCCTCGATGACCTCCGAGGCGCCTTCGTGACTCACCCGTGGTCTGGGGACACACCGAACATGGCACAGCCACGTGTTGAGAAATCCCTGCGTGTTAACAAATTAACACGATTTGTTAATATTCTGCACGTTGATCACGGTCCTCATCACATCTCACTGTCCAGGTGGTACTGCTCGACACTCCAGCCGGTTGGCCGGCCTGCTTTTGATTGGACTGGTTGATGTCTGACTTCCTACCTGAAGCCTCGCCAGCGCTGGGAACAGTTGTTTGTTTTCTGAACGAGCAGCTCTGGTCAGAATGGTCTGGAGAGTTGGGCCACGGTGAAGGGGACCTTCCAAATTGGAGGTCTGTTCACGAGGCTGGGACGTCCACGGGGTGTGCACCTCGCGGTGGCCAGAAGGGGCCCTTGGTCCTGCCTGGTGCGTCTGCTGGACGCCTTTGGGAAGAAGCACAGAGACGTGCTTAGGCTCCCGTAGTAACGAGGATTCTGGCTGACGCCGCTGTCCAGTCAGTTTTGCCCTGAGGGTCAGACCCTCGAAGGGGCCCCGGGGCCTCCTGTGGGAGGGGCCCCTACCTGCTGCCCAGGCCCCTCTGTGTCCAGGGCCTCCGCGGCCCAGGCTGAGGTGGGTGTGTCCACTCCTGTCCTGAGGGCTCCCTGCAGGGTGGGTGGGTCTTCCAGGGCCTCAGCGGCCTGACCTGCAGCCCCCGGGCCAGCTGCTTCTCAGAAGTCTTGACCGTCTCTTCTGGATGTGCCTTTGCAGGGTTGTTAACTTCCTGGAGATTTTTACAAAGGTGGTAATCTGATTCTCACCATGGTTTTTGTGTTGAAGTGTCGGTGAGACTGCGGGTGTTGGTGTGAGGACGTTGAGGGCAGCTTCGCCTGGCAGCCCCAGGAGGGTCCCTCCATCCCCCTCAGGAGCATGGGGCGGGTGGGGGTGGGGACGACAGGGCTGGCAGGGTGGGGTGGGGGGGTGTCTGCAGATCCGCTTACCCACCCCCCCCCCTCCCCCCGCCCCCTGGAGCTTCAATTCCCTCAGCTGCAGTTTCCCGCTCTCGTCCCTCTCAGCCTCGCTCCGGGGCTGTTTAGATTCCAGCAGCGACTCTGAGCATCTGGGCGCCTTCTCCCCGAAAGATAGGCTGCCTGCGAGACCCGGGGGCGGGGCAGGCCTGCGTGCTCTCCCGGCCTGCCCTGTTGAGGGGCAGCTGAGAACAGTGTTTTATGGGACGGTATTTCAGAGTGTAAAAGCCGGAGCTCCTCACTAGCAGGGATGGTAAGGGCCTGGGTTACCAGAGGGTGGTCGCAGGCTCCTTTTGAAATAAGTGAGAATGGAAATAGATCTCCCCCGATTTGGGAAGCTAGACCCGTTGTTGTTGGTAAATCCGTGGTGTTTGAGCCTGCACTTCGAGGCCCCTGAGCTCTAGGGTCTGTCCAGGCAGGTTCAGAAGCCTGGAGGCTGGATGAAGCGTCTCTGGGGCCGGTGTGTTGGGCCGGGGAGGTGGTGTAGGGTTTCCTCAAGTGGCTCCATTATTCAGAGACCTTGGGAGACTCGGCTCCAGGCTGCGGTCATGAGGAACCAGCAGTTATGAACCGTCTGTTCAAATCGGAAATCCAGGCGTGTGGTTTGCTGCTAAAAATGACTAATTACAGTAGTAATGATTTTTTATACATATTTTACTGAGGTTATAATTAAAAAGAGCCAAATTATGGCTGTACATCGATACCCTCTGCTTCTCTTTCTTTTGAAAGGATTCCTGGGCCCCGAGTCTCTGTCAGAGGTTGCGTGAGAGGCCCCGGAGTCTGTGTACTCATCTCAGTGCTTTGTCTCTGGTGATCAGTCTGTTACAACGTCCTTAAACGTCCCGGTCCCAGGGTCTGACACCCTGGGTCTAAACCCTGTCCATCTGTTCATTGAACAAATCAGCACCATTTGGCCTGGAAACAGGAGTGGACCACAGAGCGCACTGGGATGGCTCTGACACCCCCATCCTGAAACCCGTGGTTTCCTCTAGTGGAAGATATGATGGATGATCAACGTTATGTGGGGGAGATAAAGTGGGGGAGGGTGACATGCGTGTCGGGCTGGGGGGTTGGGATTGGGATAGGGTGGTTGGGGGAGGCAGTGTTTGAGTAGAAGCAGAAAAAAGGGGCCCCACGTGCGGCTCTTGAGGAAGGAGTGTGGGCAGACGGAAGCCCCATTGGGCGCGTGACCGAGTGTGAGGCCACGGCTGGAGTGGAGAGAGGAGGGCCAGAGGGGCGGGGGCCCTGAGGGCAAGGCCAGGGCGGGCGAGCAGCGGGGTCATCTCAGTGGCCTACGGGGTCGGGGGTCGGGGGCCCATCTCAGTGGCCTGTGGGGTCGGGGTCGGAGGTGGGGGGCCCCACACCCCCAGTCCAGGCCCTCACCATCTCCCTCTTCCCTCCAGAGCACTACGGCTACGCCGCCCCCGGCCTGGGTGCGGGCCTGCCCCTCTCTGCGGCTCACCCCTCGCTGCCCGCTCCATGCCACGACCTGCAGAGCTCGGCCGCGGGCGTCTCCGCCGTGGGCTATGGCGGGGCAGTGGACAGCGGGCCCTCAGGCTACTTCCTGTCATCCGGCGGCATCCGGCCCAACGGGGCACCGGCCCTGGAGAGCCCGCGCATCGAGATCACCTCCTACCTTGGGCTGCACCACAACAGCAGCCAGTTCCTGCATGAGGTGGACGTGGAGGACGTCCTCCCCAAGCGGTCCCCATCCACGGCCACGCTGAACCTGCCCAGCCTGGAGGCCTACCGTGACCCCTCCTGCCTGAGCCCCGCCAGCAGCCTGTCCTCCCGAAGCTGCAACTCTGAGGCCTCGTCCTACGAGTCCAGCTTCTCGTACCCATACGCGTCTCCGCAGACGTCCCCCTGGCAGTCCCCCTGCGTGTCCCCCAAGACCACAGACCCCGAGGAGGGCTTCGCCCGTGGCCTGGGGGCCTGCGGCCTGCTCGGGTCCCCACGGCACTCGCCCTCCACCTCCCCCCGCACCAGCGTCACCGAGGAGAGCTGGCTGGGGGCCCGCACGTCCAGGCCCTCGTCCCCCTGCAACAAGCGCAAGTACGGGCTCAACGGCCGGCAGCTGTCCTGCTCCCCGCACCCCTCGCCCACGCCGTCCCCGCAGGGCTCGCCGCGGGTCAGCGTCACCGACGACACCTGGCTGGGCAACACCACACAGTACACCAGCTCGGCCATCGTGGCCGCCATCAACGCCCTGAGCACCGACAGCAGCCTGGACCTGGGTGACGGCGTCCCGGTCAAGGCCCGCAAGACCACGCTGGACCACTCGCCCGCGGTGGCGCTCAAGGTGGAGCCGGCGGGCGAGGACCTGGGGACCACGCCGCCCACGCCTGACTTCCAGCCCGAGGAGTTCGCGGCCTTCCAGCACATCCGCAAGGGCGCTTTCTGCGACCAGTACCTGTCGGTGCCGCAGCACCCGTACCCGTGGGCCCGGCCGCGGTCCCCCGCGTCCTACACCAGGTGAGCGGCGCGCGGGCGGGGCTGCAGCCTCCCGGCATCCCTCTGCCTTCTCCAGCCTGCGTCTGTGTCCAATCTCCCTTTCTCAGGACCTGGTCACGTTGGCTGAGGGCCAGAGAGCTCATCTTCACGCGTTCTGTCCTTCTTAGACCGGTGCCCAGACGAGGCTGTGTTCTCCAGCGCTGGGGGGGACCTTCGGGCACATTGTCTGCCGTCTTGGGGCTTACTAACACGTGGGCTGGGTTTTTATTTTGCTCCCTGTAAAGCCAGGCGCAGCTCCTGTCTCTGTTTTCGCCTCCCCTGCTCACACCTAATTGCTGTCACTGCACAGTCGGCGCAGATGGGGCCCTGCTCACAATTCCCCGGAGCAGCCCGCGCGCCCGCACCAGCCGTGCCGGCTTGGGAGCGACTCGGTGCCCCTCCCCAGAGACCGCCGCCTGGCAGGAGCCCCAGCTCCTCCGAGCTGCTAGTTGCATCTTGGGCTGTTGATTTTTCTTTTTAACGGTGTTGGGGCTGCTGCTTCTGCTCCATTGGGTCCCCTCACTCAGCCCGGGGCTTTTATTTTTAACTAAACAGCTTTCCCAGCAGGTGGACCACTAATGACCCCTAGCAGAGTGCTTTCTGCCCCGGGACTCTGGTCAGGTGTCGGCCATGCGCACAGGCCCTCCCTGGAGGCCCGTGCTCTGCCAAGGGCTGTGGCTGCCTCCCAGGAAGAGGCTTCTGCCTGTGGATTCAGTGTTCGAGGCTCGTTGCTGCTCCTGTTTGCTTCTGGAGGCAGGACTGCGTGTTGGCCCCGTGGCTTCCAGCTGTCCTGTCCAGACCTTGAGGAGAGTGAATCAGGGTGTTATTTGTTACAGAGCTTTCTGTGTTCTCTTCAGAACCGTCCTTTTTTCTAAACTAAAGATGTAGATAGAGCTGTAAGTGGACAGTTTAGTTCTTGGTGCCAAACCTTTACAGAAGCTTGTGGCAAAAAAGCAATGTGAGTTTCTAAAGCTGAACGCTTCCTTTCCGCCGGCATGGGTAGCGGTCGAGAGCCAGGGGGCAAGGGGGCCGTGACGGGTCTTGACAGGCTTCAGGGTGCATGCACATAGAGTTCAAAAAGCTGGCGTTTCCAAAGTTACTGTCAAAACAGATGTATCCCGGAACGTGGATTTCATTCATGAATGTGAGAGTTTAAAAAAATACATTTGGAGGCATTTTAAAATGTAAGAATTTTTATTCACTCTCTCTTTATAATTATTATAAAAGTTTTATAATTATATAAAGAAAGAATACATCAAAGCACCCTTCTCCAGTTTAGAACGAGGCTTCAGTGAACTCGCATGGTGACGTTGGCTTGAAGGTCCTAAGGGCTTGCAAGGAGACCATGAGCCCGTATCTCCAGGAGCCGCTAGGACCCAGCCCCACTGACGGGGTGGTTTAAACAGCAGACGTTCCTTCCTCACAGTCTGGGGCTTGGAGCCCACGGGTCAGCCGTTTGGCTCCTTCTGCCGTCATTGGATGCGACCGCTTTGGGGGCTCACCCTAACTTGACGGCCCCTGTAAAGACTGAGCCTGCAGGTGCGGGGGTCTGCTGCCGTCCTGGGGTTAGGACTCCACCCTGGAGCCTCTGTGGGGAGCAGCTCAGCCTGTGACCCCAGGTGGACGGGGCGGCTTTCTCGAGCCCCAGTGCTGGGGTGCCCATGGGAACATGCGTGGTTCTGGGGGTTGTCAGTGATGGAAAGCACCAGGGCTGCCCCATTTCTGCTCAGGGGGCTGCTCCGCGGGCTGAGTGCCCCGCTCTATCTCCCGGTCCAGGCCCCCTCGGGTGGGGTCCCCCAGCCTCCTGTGAGCTCACGCCAACAAGCCCCACACTTCCTCCCGGGCTTGAAGTCAGCTTTTCCCACTGTTTTGGTTCCACATCAAAATGTGTTTCCTGGTCCCTGGCAGTGTTTTCCTTGTGATCCTGTCCACGGGTGCCAGGGGCCAGCTGGAGAAGGGAGAGGTCAGGCCGTTGCCCTGGGGGGTGGTGACCACACTTCCTGCCCTTGGACACTGCCGCACGTGCCTGGGGACCGGTGGAGGGAGGGGGCTGGCATCAGGTGTCAGTGGGTCTCAGGCTGCACGGCTGGGCGCCCGGTGCTGACAGGCTCCGAGGTCTGGGATGGGCAGTTTATCAGGACAGATCCATCGCCACCCCCGTGGGAGCAGGCAGCCCTTCTGGGCACATCCACGACTATCCTGCCAGCGAGAGGAACTTTTTAATGAGACGTGTGCGGCGTGGGTCTCTTCCCGAGGAATGTGGAGTCCATGGGATCACCGCTCGCAGCACACGCGGCCCTCTGTTCTGCGTGGAACCTTCCGACAGTCTCACGGGGTCAAAGATGATTCCCAGTTCCTGCCACAGAAGGGGTTGTGTTTGTGGAATCAACAGAGTTGTTGGACAGAAGTTCGTAGCTTTTAAAGAAGAGTTTTGATAGAGCCTCAGAGAACGGTGCTCTGCTCCTGAAGCTTGAGAGACGCAGAGGAGTCACAAGTGACCCATCTGAAGGCTGTCTGTCCAATGGCTTTAGCCAGGCCACGGGGGGGCCTCTCCAGGGAGGACTCCCCGCGCCTGTCCTTGGATGAGAATAAGCAGGTCCTCCCACGGCGCTGACAGCGACGCTGCCCCTGACCGTGGTAGAGAGGGCAGAGATGGCTGTGGATTGACTCCCGCTGGTGGCTTCAAGGGGCTGTCATTGTCCCGGAGATGCTCAAGCGTAAGCCTGTGTCGGTTCAAGAAAATGTACTGGAACTCCTGCCCTGGCAAGGGTGTCGTCCTTACCCAGGGCCTGCATGCGTTCAGGGAGCTTGTTCTTCCTTTGGAATGGGCTTGTGGAGAGGCCTGACTTCTGACGTCTCAGTGCTGTCTCTGTGCCCGGCAGAATCTCTGGATGTGCCTTCAAGGGGCAGGGTTATGTGAGGAAAGGACTGGAAGGAGCTGGTCTGGGAAGGCAGAGTGTTTTGAGACATGCCGTTTCTGACAGCAGCAGCGTTGAATTAAATCACTGCAGACGAAACTTTGCTTTGTGGTCTGAGCATTACTGACTTATTTCTTTGTTAGCCACGTCCTGAGGCTTGGGGCGTCTTAGTTCCCAGACCAGCCCTGCGCCCCTAGCTGTGGAAGTGCGGAGTCATAACCACTGGGCCCAGGAGAGCCCCCACTGTGGGGTCAACTTTCTGAGGGGTGCGGGCATGTGATGACCCCACTGCTTGTTCTGGGTTCAGCGACCCAAGGGGCTGCGCTTCCCAGTCAATGTGTTTCAGACACAGTTTCTTCTAGGTTTTGGGTACAATTGATGACTTTAATGATATGTGTGACCTTCGTGCTGTGCCCAGGTCTTAGCTCCCAGAAGCCTGATGAAGCTTCAATTGATTGACTGCATCTTTAAGTTATATGAATATTTCAGAGTTTACCCTAATTTGGAAAAAGATTAAATAAAACTGTATGCTGGTAACAAATCTGACCACACATCATACCACTGGAATGACTGCCCTGGCCCCAGCCGTCTGCACTCGGGTAGTTTGCATCGGGCCAGCCCACCCGAGGTCTTGGACACATCGCTTCTGGGTTATTTTCCCTTTTCTGACCTGGCCGAGGAGCTCGTCATCTGGAGGTCACAAAAGGAAGCTCAGCAGGGACACCCCTGGTGGTCTTGTGGTTAAGACTTGGCATGTCCACTGCAGGGGCCGCAGGTTCAATCCCTGGTCCAGGAACTAAGATCCCACGTGAGGCAGGGACAAAAAAAAATTTACACCCTTCCAATAAAAGGAAGCCGCTGACAGTAAGCTTTAGAAAGAAACCAGTGAGTGGAGTGGTCTCCGTACGTCCCCCCCAGTGCTTACAGGACCAGGGCCCAGTGCCCGGGCCACTGTTCAGGCCCCACTGGTAACAGGTAGAGCTGGACTCAGGCCATGAGTGGCAGCCCCCTGGCTGGGCCCTGCTCCCAGGAGTCGTGATGCATTTGCCTGCTAGGTGGGGGGCTCTGGCGGTGTCGAGGGCTGGGATCTCTCTACAAAGTCCATGTCCTGCTTGCAGGGTGTTGGTGGCTGCTCGGGGAGGTGGGAGGCCGGCAGACTGAGGCCTCAGGAGCCCAGAGGCTAACTGTGGCCTCAGCTGTGCAAAGGCGTCTGCAGGTGAACTCGGTGTCCAGAGTCGGGCCTGGGCTGTGATTTCTGCAGATCATGCTTGCTCGCTGCAGGAGTAGATAGTCTCAGAGGCCTAGTGCCCAGCTCCCCATGGAGCAGGCTCTCCTGGCTCCTCAGAGTCCACCGTGGACCCTGGACACAGCGGCCTAAGCGCTGACTTCCGGCGGGAAGGCGTAGCCTTGAGGGTTCAGCTGAGATCTGCAGGTTTGCGGCAGAGGCTTCTCTGCACCTTTCGGTCTTTCCTCGAGATGCAGGTGGAGGATGTGGGCCTGACTGCTCTTTTTTTTTTTCAAAGATTTATTTATTTTGTGTTTTGGCCGTGCTGGGCTTTTGTTCCTGTGCGCGGGCTTTCTCTAGTTGCGGCGAGCGGGGTCTCCTGTCTGGTTGGGCTCTCGGGCTTCTTGTACTGGCTTCTCTCGATGCAGAGCAAGGCTCCAGGCGCACAGGCACAGTAGTTGTGGTGCGCGGGCTTAACTGCTCCATGGCACGTGGGATCTTCTTGGACCAGGGATCGAACCTATGTCTCCTGCGTTGCACAGTGGATTCTGTATCACTGGACCACCAGGGAAGCCCCCGATTGCTTTATTGGATGTTATCCTATGAATGTCTGGTATTATTAGCTGTGAAAAGGAGAACGAGGATCTCAAGGACTTCTGCATTCCTGGAGAGGATCAGTTTGAGTCTTTGTGGCTTTATACACTGATTTTCAAGTCGAGCCTTGAGATCCGTGCTGGTTGATTTTGTGGATAATCCAAGTGCTCAAAGAGTTTTGCTTTTGAGACTGGACAGCTCCCAGCCTGTTCTTGCTCTGACCCAGCTGGCCATGGCATGCGTGTGGGGCTGGGCTGCACTCGGGGGTCTCCAGTCTTGAGTTTCCCAAACTGGTAGGAACCTGACCGGGAGGAAGTGTCCAGTGACAGCAAGCACCAGTGACCACAGAGAAAACAGAACTCTTTCTGTCCAGAGGTTTTCCTCTGAAGAGAGTGCGGGGGACTCGGGGCCTCAGGCACCTGCAGTGCACCTGGGTTAGGCAGCCAGGGAGACACGGGGCCCATCCTGCGGAGGGTGAAACTTAGTCACATTTAAGATGAGGCCCTCTGTGGACATTAACGGGCCTTCGCTGACAACTGTTCCTTGGGTTCATAAGCAAAAATGTATGTGTCGTGATGGGGTTTGCTTTTTGAATAGATGCTTCTAAAATAACCTCCTGGAAGCTGGGGCTTCACACCCAGCCTCGAGCTGGTTTTTGGTGAAGAAAGTAACCGCCCAGAGGCTTTGAGTCCAGGTCGGTTAGCGGGCTGAGTGCAGGCACCCCACCCCGCCACAGGCGCACGGAAGCGCTGGTTAGTGCTGCGCCCTGCCCCAGCGCTTGTCACTCCGGCCACGCCGTTTCCATGGCCCATTGAGGTGATCGGCCCTGCTCAGGCTGTGCGGAGGACGAGCAGGTGGCCTCCGCCCGCCAGCACCCCCTAGGGGCTCAACCTCATCTGAGCCCCCCTCCCACGGGCACAGGGACATGTCGGGGACTCTGGGGACCGAGCTGGCACTCAGGAGGGGTCCGGGCCAGTGTGACCTGGGCAGAGCCTCCTGGGGGAGCTTGGGCCTTAGGACAGGTGGCTGGCCGCAGAATCTCAGGGTCAGGGTGCTCTGTGTGTGGCACCCCGAGGACAGGCAGGGGATACGTGGGTCATTGGCCCCCCTGTACGTTACTGCCCAGCTCTGCCCCTCGCCCCCCATCCACCCACTGATACCCCAGTAAAAGCACTTCTCCAGCCTCCTCCAGGCCGCCAGCCCCCTCGGCCTGTCCTGTCCCTAAGTCCCCTCAGTGCAGAGGAGGCCGTCCCGACAGTCGGGGGTGACAGCTCACAGTGTCCTGAGACCCAGGTGAGAGCTCCTGTCTGAACGGCCCCTGTTGCATCCCTTCCAGGCCCATCAGAAGAGCCCGGCCAGCTCTAGACTCGGGCCTTCCCGTGGTTGACCCCAAGCGCCTCCCTGAGGGCCCCGAGAACCAGTGAGGGTCACCACGGAGAGATCAGCCTTGCCCAGCAGCCCTCCAGGAAGGTGACCTCTCTGTGGGAGCAGCTTTCTTGCCTGGACTCTGCCGGGGGCGGGGGGTGGGTTGGCCTTCGGCGAGGTGTGTGGTCCCGGCCCGGCCTCGGCCCAGAGCGCTCTGGGAGCCCAAAGACTCTGCTTCATTAAATAGCTGGGAACTGAGCCCATGACCTTTTTTAAAATTAAAGGGAAAAAGTCAAATCAAAGCAAGTAAGTCAAGCAGCCCTTCCCTTGGCTGCGACCCTGGGAAAACGCGTTTCTTTCAAGCTTGGGGTGACGGCCTTCCCCTCTAGGTCTGGTCTCCTTCGGGTAGATTTGAACCCTGCCAAGTTCAGAGTTTGTATCTTCAGCTCTTTTAGAAACAGCTGAGTTCTAAAACCTTTGCAGTTTTCTTCTAAGTGATAGGTCCATTATGGGCTTTAGCTCTCAAAAATTCAACACTGAAAGGACTGTACCCAAATCATCTGCTTGGAATAGCAGCTCCCCCCCACCAACCCCAGGTGTCTACAGGAAGGAGAACTTCACAGCACAGGGCTCCCTGAGGCTCGTCCGTGGCTCCTGGCGTGGGGCACGTGGGCAGCCGTTCAGTGGGAGCTGTTCTCAGTCGTGAGTAGACATGGCCTTTGTGGGAGGAGGTTCGGGGGGCCCAGGCTCAGGTGAAGCTGGACGAGGGAATAGTCACCGAGCTCATGGGGTGAGAGCAGGAAGGTGGAAAGGAGGGTGGCTTGGGGGCTTTACAGCTAACAGTGTTCCCTGTGGCATATTTTTTAATGTCAGTAAACCAAAAGGAACTTGAGTGCCTGCTGGTTCCGGCCTGGAAGATCACCGTGGAAACTCGAGGGTGTGTTTCTTAGATTTGCTCTTTCAGTTTGTGTCACAGAAAAACAACCCTGTGCAGCGTCGGAGACTCGTCACGGTGCCCACACCCACCCCTAACAGACGGAGGAACTCGCAGTCCACCTGCCTGCCCCCACCCACGCCCACCTTGCGTGACCTTTCCAGTGATGTTCAGTGTGCGTCTTCCAGAGACGGGGTCAGGTTTAGACACGAATTGTGGCACCAGTCGACATCACACTAGACACTAATGTGTGGTTTAAATAATCCCTTGGTGTCACCCAGCGAGTGTTCAGACCCCCTGACCTGTGGTTTCCCCGAGGCCGTCGGAGTCCGGCTCCACGCCTCCCGGTCTGCTCAGGTACATGAACCATCGTTTCCCCCGCGCTCAGCTGGAGGGGCTTGGCAGGTCCCAGTCCTGGGCCTGGAGTCCCTCGTTGCCTGTAGGCAGATGCGTGTCAGATGTCAGGGGACACTTGGAAGCCCGGACACTTTGGTGGATGTTACCCCTGGGGGTTCAGGTGTTCATGTGTATGTCACCACCTCTGGGGTGCCCGTTAGTGTTGCAAGAAGATGCTACCTCGATTGCCCTTCCCTATGAGGCTTGGCCCAGATTACAGCCAGCAGGCCCCGTGCAGGGGCCAGACCCCCAGGAGGCATCAGGAGCCCCGAGGGTTCGTGCTCTGTGATGGAGGCTGTGGGTCTGTGCCAGGGACATGACCAGCAAGACCAGCCGGGGTCTCACACTGGGTGTGCACCTCTTCGGTGTCTATAGTGGTGGTGGTTTAGTCACTCAATCTTGTCTGACTCTTGTGACCCCATGGATTGTAGCCCGCCAGGCTCCTCTGCCCATGGAATTCTCCAGGCAAGAATACCGGAGTGGGTTGCCATGCCCTTCTCCAGGGGATCTTCCTGATCCAGGGACGGAGCCCAGGTCTCCTGCATCACAGGTAGATTCTTTACCATCTGAGCCACCTGGGAAGCCCTTTTATATCTGTATAAAAAGGCAAAAACATATAAAAGGGATATATCAACAAAATAAAATAGATGTGATACTCTGGCTTTTTTTAAAGAGGATGAGGTGGTTGGATGGCATCACTGATTCAGTGCACGTGAACTTGGGCAAAATCTGGGAGATGGTGAGGGATAGGGAGGCCTGGCGTGCTGCAGTCCATGGGGTCTCAGAGCCAGACACGACTTGACTACTGAACACAACAGCATCCCTTTTATACGGAAATACTTAGAGACGCGCACCCAATTGTGGAGGCAGTCTGTCTGGTTGATCGTAAGACACACGCGTCTGTGTGTGTGGAGAACGTAAGACAGCTCCTGTTTGCACGGGTCAGCTGGGTCAGCTGGGTGTCAGATGTGAATTTAACCATTTTCTTCGTTGCATCGAGTGTGATCTTTTAAGAAATCAGATCAGGCTGGAGATGAGTTTGATGTCATCCATCATGCTCAGCAGGCAGGGCTGAGGCACAAGAGAACCTCCAGGCGCTCGGGGTCGTGCGGGGGCTCCGCTCCGGGTCGGGGGTACCCGAGGAAGGTGCTTTGGCGCCAGAGCCGCGAGGGGTTAGGATGGCGCAGCAGGCACATCTCAGAATGTTTCTTCCAGGCTGAGGCCTTTTCCCTGAATCAGAGGTACATTTACAGTTTTGTGGAGCTGCCAGATTCATGCTGAAAATTTCCAACCTCAAACAATAATTTTAATTGTCTGTGTGTGACAGTATTTATTTTGTGAGCCATTCTAACTTTAAACTGCATGCAGCCGTGTTGCTGGCTCTGTCAGTGACTCAGGAACAAGTTATTCCCCAAGCCTGTGTTTGGCCGTACTCAAGTGCCGAGCGGCTCTGGGGCCTTGCCCTCTGGATGGTGAGGAGTGGACCTTTCGGTCCTCCTCCACTTCTCTGTCTGTCTCTCAGTCTCTTTCTGTTTTGATTTCCTGGGAGTCAGATGAACCTAACTTCTACCTGTTTTTCATGTTTCTCTTCTGTTCACAGCAAAGGACAGTCTTTTCACCTAGATGGACAGTATGTATAAGGGAACAGATTAGTACACTGCATGTTCTGAATGGAGACATGGTCTCCTCATGTGGGCCTGGTACCACTGCCCCGGGGGACCAGAGGTTCTGTGGTCCGATCTCTCCCTGCTCCTCTCGCAAACCTGCCTGCTGCTCCCTTGGTTCTGCGGGTCTTGGCTGCTGTGGATCATGGACATGGCGAGGTTGCTGCAAACCCATTGCCTTATCAGGCGCCCCCCATTTGTCAGGTGTGCTCACAGCTGGTTTGTGGGCAGAGGAAATGGGAACCAGCCTGCCCACTTCTCAGGTCAGGCTGATAGACCTGTGATTTTTAAAAGATCTACCTTATTGGGGAGGTTAAATAATTTTTAAGCCTTTCATGAAGGAAGGAAAATATTTAGGGTCAAATGTGGAAGAGGTTTGCATTGTGTTCAGGAACCTCGTCGTGAAGAGCTGAGAAGGTCTGGGTGTCCGTCACAATTAGCTGGCCATAGGCTCTGCAGCTTTAACTGCTGCTCATGTGAGGACAGTGACCTCACCGATGGGAGTTTCAGACCCAGCCGGAAGGACACGCCGCCCGTCTGTCTCAGGCCGGGTCCGTGGGCGCGGGGAGCCGTCCATGCCTCTAACGCTCTGTGTGTCCATTTCAGCCCGTCCCTGCCGGCTCTTGACTGGCAGCTGCCGTCACACTCAGGACCCTACGAGCTGAGGATCGAGGTGCAGCCCAAGTCCCACCACCGTGCCCACTACGAGACGGAGGGCAGCCGCGGGGCCGTGAAGGCATCAGCCGGGGGCCACCCCAGCGTGCAGGTACCTCTCCACTCCAACCAGGCCTGGCCCTGCTCAGAGAGGTGCCAGTTCAGCCCAGAGGCCACTCTGTGGCGACAGCCAACAGCTCTTTCTGTGTTCTTAAAAAAATCTTCACCTCTCAGCCAGTTTAGCTGAATATTTTATGCCCAGTTGAGTCCCAGTCTGCTCGGTACAGACAGGCAGATTGAGGGTGCACTGCCTGCAGCCCCTGTATGGCTGTAATGTGGGGAGGAGGCTTCTCTTCAGCGAGCTGCTGCGGGGGCAGGGGGCAGGCGATACCCCGGAGACCGTGGGGTGACCACTGTAGGCCTGGGAGCGTTGGGAGGGCTCCATGGACAGTGGTGTTGGGGTGACCAGCCTGGGCCTGGGGGAGCTAGGAGGACCCCCTGGATGGTGTTGCTGGCAAGTGTTTTTTCACCAAGGAGGGCAAATGGCTCTAGCTTTTGCTTGTGACTCCTGGTGGGAGCTACAGGGACCTGGGCACAGCCAGGCAGCTGCTTTGTCCAGAGGGACGCTGCCCCGTACCCCCGTGGGTCCCTGAGCATGCCTGACTCAGAAAGGACGGGCGACAGAAGCCAAGGAGAGACAGCGTGCCCAAGGAGGTGCTCTGTGGCCAGTGGGCAGCGTGGGCTGGGGCTGCCACCTAGACTAGGCTCTTAACAGACTTGACCCTGGTGCTCTGTCACTTCAAGGTGTTCTGGAGTAGGAAGATCTTAAAGAGAATAAAAATAGCTTTGAAATAAGAGTGCTCCATTTTCCAGGACCTTTCTGTAACAATCTGTAAGAATGAACGTCCGGGGCTGGTCGAGCCGCGGAGAAGCTTCTGCTCAGAATCCCCCTCTGTCTCTCGTCCGGCTGTGTGGCCCTTCGTCCCTGATTCCTGCCACGGGCGCTGCACAGCCAGACCACATGCTGGGCACCTTGCACCCTGCGTGAGGACAGGCGGAGGCCTTCTGCCCTGGGGAGAGTCAGAACCCAATCTGAGGGCCCTCTGCCTGCCCCCAGCCCCGCGGGTACAGAGCCCCTCTGCCCGCCCCCTGCTCAGAACCATCCCCCAGCCCCCAGGCGTCCCTTCCCTGCCCACATTCCCGCCTCCCAGGGCTGCTCCCCAGATGTGGTCACGGTCCCTGTCCCCGAGCAGCCATCAGTAGGGCCTCAGCAGCCATCAGTAGAGGTCACCTTGGGCCACGTTCAGATTCGTCCCAAGCTAGGTCTGTCTGCACGGGTTCCGCTCCGGATTGGAGTTTTCAGAGGCTGATTCTAAAGACTCTGCTTTCCTCTCTGAAGCCTGGGACCCTTGGAGGCAGTGGCTCCCAAAATGTGGTCCCTGACCTGCAGGGTCATCCTCGCCGTGCCCCTTTAAGATGCGTGTTCTCTGGCCTGCCCACCCCACTGGGCTCGGAGCTGGGCCCTGGGTCCGACATTGGGGTGCTGGCTGGGACTCGCCACTTGTCAGCTGGGAATGGAGGAGCAGGCACCTGCCACAGGATGTCAGGGCCAGGGCAGCGTGGTGGAGGAGGCTGGGAGTGGGGTGGGCTCTGGGCACCACTCCCCTGCACACACCTTGGGGGGGCCAGCTTGCTTGGCTACAGGCCAGCATGCTGAGCTGGTGCTCAGGCCTCACCCGCCTTGCCACCGTTCTCCAGCCCCGGAGATAAACCTGAGCTCCCAGGTGGGCTGTCCTTGTGGACGGCAGCATTCAGTCACACGTGTGACACGACCCGCCGGGCCCTGCGCTGTGACCTGTGACAGTCCTACCGGACACACATTTGCCATCTTGTCCCCAAGAGCGGCAGGCCTCAAAGTCCCCCACCCCTGTCTACGCCCCCACTGTGACCCGAGCTCCCAGCCCTGTCATTTAGGGAATGGTGCAGGCCGGAAGGGGAGACAGCAGGCACTCCTTGTTTGTATTCTACTCCATTTAGATAAATGAAAATAAAGCTGGCGAGGGCAGGAGGGTGCAGGGACAAGTGGCCGTCCACCAACGCAGCAATCAGGGCCTGGAGTCTGCGGGATGATGTTGGGGCGATGTTCACAGCCACACACTCGTTGCCAATCAGTACCCACTTGGTTGGTGGCTTGACTTAGAAGCACAGCAGGGGCCCCATCAGTGCCCAGGCCATGGCGTTTCAGGTCCTCCCGGGCGGAGGCAGGTCAGCAGTGCCTGCATTTAGCCCAGTGGCATAAACATAGTGTTTACGGCCCCTCTTGCTTCGGCTTCCACTGGAAGAAAGTGCATCGCTGAATGGAAAAGACGTTACGTTACAGAGGCGAGGAAATAGCTGTTAAGTACAGAGAAATGAAAATAAAGCAACGGAGAAGTAACAGCCGAATGCCCCCTGCCTCATAGGTTCTGTCGGCCAGGGGTGCTGTCCTGTAGGGCAGGGAGCCTCGTGCGGACTGGGTGCTGCTGAGACGCCAGGTGCGCGGCTGTGGCCCTGAGCGAGGGTGTCTGCATCCTCGGTGTGCTTTCCACGGTCCTGGGGATGTGCCCCCCACCCCCGGCCAGGGCCCCAGGCTCCCATCCCCACTGGGCAGGTGTCTGGGGCACAAATGCTATTACCTCTCAGTGTAGAGTAGAGAGAGCTGAGATGTTCTGGAGGAATTCTGTAACTTGAAACAGCGTTTAAAGTATCTTAAGCACGAAAGTGTTAGTCGCTTAGTCATGCCCGACTCTTTGTGACCCTATGGACTGTAGCCCAGCCTCCTCTGTCCATGGGATTCTCCAGGCAAGAGTACTAGAGTGGGCAGCCATTTCCTTCTCCAGGGGATCTTCCCGACCCAGGGATCCAACCCGGGTCTCCTGCATTTAAGGTGGATTCTTTACCATCTGAGCCACCAGGAAAGCCCCACCCGAGCATGAGTACCCCAAAATGACTCAAGTTCAGTGTGGGCGGAATGAGGGTGGCTGGTTCTGGGTGTAAACGGTGAGGCCCCTCCCGCACCGTGCAGCCGAAAGAGAGAGAGAGAGAGAGAGGAAAGCCGGCCCCACAGAAACGTCAGCCTCACCCGGTGTCTCTCCCGCGAGGGCGAGTCCTCTGATCTCGAGGCAAAGAGGAGCTACGTGCAGGGCTGAGGCAGCAGGTAGGAAGAGGGGCTTTTAGGGTTTGTTTTCTTTTTCAGTTAGTGGACCACAAATTGGGTAAAAATAGAATCTGCAGATAATTATAAAACAAATGAAAATAGAAAACTCTCTTCGTTGCTGTGAAAGCCAGGTAACCACAAAGTTTTATTCTGCGCTGAGTTATTTTAGCACATCCTCCAACACAGCGGCTCCTCCCACCAGGGCGTCGCAGCCTCGGCCAGGCCGATCCACACGTCGGGGGGCCAGCCGCTCCCCTGTGCCCTTCTGCGGTCAGCTGGTCAGAGGGAAACCAGGCTTTTTTCCCAGAGCATCCAGGCTGTCAGTCAGACCTGCTGTCACGCGGAGCAGGAAGGAGGCCAGCGCACGTTTGGGCTGGACATGGGCTTTCTTGCCCGCCTAGGACACCTAGCTCATCGGGCCTGAATCTGCGTCCCCGTGCTCGTTGCGAAGTCAGAGGCCATGACCATGTGCAGGACGCAGGCCCCTCTGTGCCCAGATGTGGGGCAAGCTGCCCCCCTCGGCCCCTCCCCTGAATCTAGGAGACACGGTAAAAAACAGAACCTTCTTTCTAGGCAGAATCAGACTATAAGATTAGGAAAGGACTTCATGTTTAGGGGACCTTGCCCCCCATTTTCATTTGGGGACACAGATGCATGTGGGGCTTGGCCAGCGTCGCTCAGAGACTTGGGGGAGTGTTTCAGACCGTCCACCGCCCCGACTCTCCAGAGGCCCCTGCAGCCCTGGTGGGCGTGTCTGGCTGCTCTGGCAGCCCCTTTGGGTGCTGGCTCCTCAGGCAGGACCCCCGGCCACCAGCTGGGAGGCCCCTTTGGGTGCTGGCTCCTCTTCCCCGGGGCCTGGAGCTGGGTGGGCTCCGTCCGGCCTCAGCGAGGCCCACCGGCAGGCTCAGTGTGACGACGCAGCCAGGGCAACAGGGCCCCGGTTCTGGGTGACCTTTGTTGTGATGGAAACAGCGAGGAGGGGGCTGTGGGCTTCCCTGAACTTTACAGTCTTGCCTTTTTTTCTGTCAACAGTTCAGACACACGCACGCACACAGTGCTCCCCACTTCTGGCCTCTCGGCCAACGTCCAGGCCAGGGCGTCCGTCTTGCCTGCCCTCTGCACTGCCTCCCTGACACCCCGACCCAGTCCTGGGAGCAGACGGCCCTGCCGGAAAGGTCCCCAGTTCCAGCTGCCCCATGGGGCTGGGGAGAGACCTGGGGGGTCACCACTGACCTCTGACCCAGGGATCAGAGGAGGACGCTTCGTTTACCCAGTTACCAAAATAGCCCAAGGGATAGCATCTAGCCCCACAGACAGCCAGGCCTCAGTGAATAATTAATAGGTCATGGAAACGTGAGACTCGGTGGGGCCTGTCAATTCCTGAACAGCACTTTAGTTTGTAACTTGTGTCCTTGTCCCTGTGAATGACCCGTGTAGCCCCTGTGTGGCCAGGTGAGCAGACGGGAGGCCCCAGTCCAGACGGCGGGGGCGGGGAGGCTGGGCTGCCCGGGGGGAGGGTCCTGGCCCCGCCTCATGCCCCGAGCGGCCCTCATGTTCCTTAGGGTGGCCGGCTTCTGGGCTCAAGTTTGCCCCTGAAGACTGTGACAGATGACACCAAGGAAGGAACACACCAGGAACCAGTCATTTTTTCCCAGATCATTAAAATCAGCGTATCACGTGATCATCCCTTTTCATTTCACGTGGCACCCCTCCCCGCCACCACCACCTGCCCCAGGTACTAAAGCATCAGTATTTCAAGAGATGGGCTTCTGGGAGTGTCTCAGTACTGCGGCTAGACAGCAACGCTTCCTTCATCTGACGTTCTGGTGTGTTTTGTTTTACTCTGAACTTCACTCCGTTTTTTTCTTATTTGATTTGTTCTAAGTGGACATCTCTTTCTACTCTGGAGATAGGATCGTTTAACCTGAAACCAGAGTTTTCACAAAAGCCAGAGGAACAGACGCTAGTAGAAGAAATTCCGTTTGACTGCAAACCTCCTTGGGCCCGGCGGGGAACTGAGGGTCAGACCACCCGATGCAGCAGCCTGGCTCCCCTCCGCCCTGGGGGCCCAGACGCCACTTGGACGCGGGTCTGACCCGGCCTCCCTGCAGCAAAACCCCACCAAGCTGCCCTTGCAGTGAATCAGTCTTTCACAGGGCCGCAGGGCAGGGGCGCCTGCCCTCCACTCTTCCTGCAGCTCCCAGGCAGGTGGTGTTTCCCTCCTGCCCTTCTTTCTCGGCCACGTGCACAGACCTGGACGGTCTCCCTCTTCGCAGACACACCTGTGCCGTGGGAGCTACTGCTGTTGGGCGGGCTCTGCAGAAGCTCTGGGCCCCATTCAGCCCCTGCAACATGTGGTCATTGTCTGTGCCGAGCAGGGGATTGCCATTTGTACTCCTGCCGAAGCAAAGAGGTGCCCACTCACGAGGTCACAGGGCACCAGCACGAGAATGCGTGAGGTAGCCAGTGAGAACAACAGAAACGAGGGCTGGGATTTGCGGCCGCTGCTGACGCCGCAGACACTGAGCAGCGCCTGGGGAGCAGGGACGCCCCAGGCCCCGGCCGGACCCCACGCCAGGTGCCCCCGGCACTACCCCTCCTCCTGCTGTGCTGTGCTCATGGGCCTGTTTTTGTGGGGGGCTCCGGGTGGGACGGCGCTCGCCCCCGAGCACTGCCCCTGCCCCGCGTGCAGCCGGGCAGTCGGAAGCACCCCGTCCACACACTCCAGGTGGGGAGCACGGTCTTCAGTGAGCTGGGGCCTCCGTCTCCTCTCCCTCGAGAGCCACTGGGCTCTGGGCTGCGGGACAGCCGTCTACTCTGCGTCGGCTCAGGTGGCCAGCCCCGCCCTATGTAGGCCGGGCCCCACCCAGCAGGACCCACAGTCCTGCCCTAGCTGCTGTGTGGCAGCCATCCCCTCCACGGCACCCGATGCCAGGGCTGGGGCTGGCCTGGCAGCAGGCCGATGACGGGCGTGTGGGCATCTGGCGGGCAGTGCCCTTGGCCTCTCGGCACCTCCATCGGCCCTCTTGCCTGGCCCAACCCACGGCGCCTCTGGGTCACTGGTGGCAGACCCACAATCCAGGCTCGGCCTCCAGAGTCACACCTCTGCCTACCCAAACCCCTGGGGAGTGGCCACTGCCCCCATCCATCGTGCAATATTTACAGTGAGTTCAGAGAGGTTGTCCTGAGGAACGAGGGCTCGGGTCACAGCGTCGGCCCCGCCCACCCATGGTCTGGTCTGCAGGGAGCTAACCTCACGTGGGGGGCGGGGGGCCGTCCTTCCTCCCAGGCCATGGAGGACGCGAGACACCCTGAGGGGAAGCCCTCTTGCAGATTTGGAGGCCGAAAGCTCACACGGCAGTCTCTCAAGTTAATCCAGTACTGGGAAAATTTCGGTTAAAAAAGGTGGAACCAGCTTGTGAACTGGAGTTTTTCTTCCTGCAGAGCTCCTTTGGGTATTGCGTGAAGATGCAAATTTTACATCTGGGTTAAACGCATAATTTCCCTTTAAATTGCCTGCTTGACTGTGTACTAGGATCCCTGCTCGGTATATGTTTGTACCAACTGGAAACTTAGTTGAAAGTAATTTCACTCAATTAAACTAGTCCTTTGTTTGATGACGCTGCTGCCACTGTGTGTGCTGTGGGAATTTCAGCGTCCGGTAAATTTGGCCTCAATCATTCCTCACCTGTCATCCTGCCGTGTAAGTGCTGAGCTGAGCGCAGCAGCTAAAAACAAACATCTCTGTGTGTAGAAAACTCACTAGCTCTCGTACCTTGAAAATGGAATAATACATCCAGTTTAGTTTAAGTTGAAGCAAAGAGAGGTCATTGCTATGACAGGTAATTTTATAAATATTATTTTGACAGATACTATAAGTTGCCAGGGGCAGAAAACTCATGCAGTGGAACATGTGAAGTATTTAAATGACTTCTCTTAAAATGAGCTTCATGTTTTAAATAATAGATGTTTACCTCCCAGGTTAAGCCTTAAATATTCCCATTTTCACTGAAATGGCATGTTTTTAAAAAGGCAGCGTTGTACCCACAATGCACTGCCTGCCGGCAGAGCCAAGCCCCAGAGTGAGTCCTGTGGGATTCGAAGTTGTTGCTGTCAGACCGTCTGACCCCGGCCAGACCACGTGCCGCCCTGGGGCCCCTCCTGACACAAGGAACACGCCGTGGCCACGCATGAGCAAGTCTTGGTCAAAGCCTCGCCTACATATTCTTGTATTAAATGTCACAGAATGTAATACTGAGAGGCAGGATTTGTCTCTTCCTCAGTCTCTGATTTTATTCACGTTTCCTGTTGTGAAAACCTAGGTCGAGTCCAGCACAGATTGCTCAGGAAACTCGTTAGTTTGGCAGAAGATGGGACTCAGGCTCCCCAGCAGGGACGAGAGCGCCGGGCGGGCCGGGGGGATTTGGCATAAGACTGGACTCGGGCTCCCCAGCACGGAAGAGAGCAGCTGGGCGGGCCGGGGGGCCAATCCTGCTTCCCAGCACCCTCCCTGACTCAGCACTGTGCTCAGAGACTCTCGTGGGTCCATCTAGGAGAGTGCACATCCGCCCTGGTGGGCAGAGCGTGCGGTTCCTGCAGAATTAACCTTGTCAGGAGGACCCACCATCAGGAGTTGGCAGCCCCAGCAGGTTCTCTGTGTTGATGGCCTCAGAGGTGGGAGAGGCCCCATGTCAGCCTCTGTCCATGCAGCAGGCCGGGAGGACAGCGAGTGGACGTTAGGTCTCTCAGTAAACTTAGGCTCTTGCTAGCTCTCTTCTTGCTGTGGACACTTGGGGACCAGCCACAGGCCTGAGACCAGTTCACTCTGTCTGCTCACTGCCCATCGGGCACACGTCTGGTCCGTACGGGTCAGACCCTGTGGGTCAGGATGAACACAAGATTGTTCTAATAGGAAAGACCCACTTTGAAAACAAGCACACCCATGGGTGCCTGGGGCCGTGTCACAGACAGAGACGATAAAAACAGGGAGTCTGATGCCTGAAACTGCTGCTCCTGCCAGGAAATAAGATCTTTAAGCAACTCCAGGGTCCCAGAGAGTCTGGAGAGCACGTGTGCACATGTCAGCCTGTGAGCATGCGTGTGCGGCGTGTGCATGTGTGCACACCCGTCCTATGTGCACGCCCGACCTGTGTGCATGCCCAACCTGCATCCTCGTCTCCATAAGATCTCACAGTGATGCTCAGATGCCCCGGGAGCCACTCTGCAGCCCATGACATTTAACAAACACAGGCTGTTAAATGTTACTCGGGTGCTACAGACCGTTCCCCAGAGACGTCCACCGACGCCAGTCCCCGGTGCTGGGAGTCTCAGCTGCCGGACGCTCACCTGAAGCTGTAAACTCGTTCACTGGGGCCGCGATCCAGCCGCAGTCAGAGCTGGGCTCGGTGGCCTGTGGTCTCGTATTGTCTGTTGTAAGGCTGTGCAGACCATGTCTGCCGGAAGACGGGGCTGGATGGACAGAGCCATGAGGCTACGCGAGCCCCGCCCTGATGAGGTGCCGTGCGGATCCCTCTCTGGCCCGGCTCTTGGCCTGATGCCCCGGCTCATCCTCCCACGTGGGGGGTGCGCAGCCCCGGCACTCTTCTTGATGAGTGTGCGTGACTCTCAAGAGTGGCCTGTCATTGTTTGGATTCTCTTCTGAGGCTTCAGAATTTACAAGTGACTTCATCTCTTAATTAAGTGAAGTCAGTGCAGTAGCTGGGTCTTTGTCAGCGCGTCTTGATGGACGGTTTGCTGCTGGTTTTAAACACGCTGGAAGCAGCACGCGCTCACTTCTCTGGGCTGAAGAGAGACTCGTTCCTCACTGTGGGGTCAGGAGAGCTGGGGAGGCCACAGCCGAGGGCGGGAACGAGGTGGACGCTGCTAACTGGGTGTCGTGGAAAGAAGTGGAAACCAGCCAGGGAAGCAAGCAGTGGGATCTCTGCAAGGAGGAGCGAGACACGGGGCAGAGAAAGTGCCGGAGCCTGGCGCCAGACCTGCCAATGAAGTTCCGGCTCATTTGTCTCTGGACCTTCAGCTTCCATTCTGACATCCCAGCTTGGAAAAAGTGAGCCCTAGAAACAGCAAGCAGGGTCTTGGACATGGAGGTCAGCTGCTGCTGGACCTGGAGGTGTCCCGTTTCTGCAGTCACTGATCCTGTCCCCCTTGTGTGTCTGAGAACTGTCTGCATTTAGTCCGCCTCCAAACAGTCCCAAGTCCCAAGCCGGCACTGCCTGGAAGTTCTCGGTCGTCTAGCCTGGCCTCCTGCCCTGTGGCTGTGGAGTGACTGTCAGGACTTCTCACAGGACAGAGGTGGAGCCTGGATGGCGGGGCGGGGACTGATCCCCCTGAAGCCTCATCTAAGCAGGGGCTTTGGGGCTCATGTATCAGCTGGACCTGAGAACAACCCCACTGCAGGGCCAGTTCTCCTGTGGTTTCCGCCCGGGGAGCAGGGTCGGCCAGAGGGTGGGTGGCTATGCCCTCGCCCTTATGGAAGCAGTGACCGACAGCCTTCTTGACTGCACTGGTCTGGCTCATTGAACTGCCTGTTGTCTGAACTGCTACCATGAGTCCAAGGAGCAGTGATGACAGCCCGCGAAGGGGAGAGCAGCCCACTGTGCCCCCTGAGCCTATGTCGGCAGCTACCCTCCTGGGGCCTGTGTCGGGACCCTGGCAGGTCCCCACTTCTGCAGGAGGGGGATCGGCACAGGGGCTGGCCCTGCGCTGCCTGCTTGCTTTGGATTTGCCTCTTGAGGATGGCCTGCCATAAACAGGATGGAAGGCAAATCCAGTGCTCTTCTGAGAGGGACTGTCACTGAGGGGTACGGGGGAAGCGAGGCGGGGACTCCACCTGAGGTCTGTCCAGGAGCAGCTGGTGAAGGTCCTGGGAGCGGCACTTACCCCCAGCTCCTGGTGCAGAGTCAGCTTGTTGTGTGTCTGGAGCCCAAGACTGATGGGTTTTATGCCCACACAAGACCATGTGCCCAGCATACAATTGAAATGGCCGTGTACAGGCCCCCCCCCCCACCTCCCATGTGGGATCTGAAGCTGGCAGAAGACAGGCTGCGACCTGGGGCTCATGGGACAGGCCCCAGGGTCCCATGCACCCGCAGCCTGCCGGGCAGATGTCGGGTGTGTCTGATTTGGAGCATCCTATTTCTGGTTAGGACAGGACTGAGTAGGAGAAAGTGGGTTGAGTCCTATTGGGTGCATGTCTGAATTCATCGGGGGTGGGCTTGTGTGGAGGGGCTTGGCCTCATGAGATGCTTGTGTCCACACGCGTGGGCAGAGGAGTGTCTGGACGAGGCCATGGCCCGGAGACCCCGGCTTTCCTCCCCACCTGCCCCTCGTGGGGCCCCTCTTGCCGTCCTGAGACGCAAGCAGATGCGTGCAGGTGTGTACGGCCCTTGTGTGCGCTCGTGTTCCAGCACGGGCAACCGGGTGTTCAACACCGACTCACGAGGTGTCCAGCCCAGAAGGGGGCGGGGGCCCGGCCTCGGGCCACGAGCGGGGAGCGAGGCGGGCGCGGCATGGGTGCAGCACTCACGGCCCCGCTCCTTTGCCCGCAGCTGCATGGCTATGTGGAGAGCGAGCCTCTGACCCTGCAGCTCTTCATCGGCACGGCGGACGACCGGCTGCTGAGGCCACACGCCTTCTATCAGGTGCACCGGATCACGGGCAAGACCGTGTCCACCGCCAGCCACGAGGCCGTCGTCTGCAGCACCAAGGTCCTGGAGATCCCGCTGCTGCCGGAGAACAACATGCGCGCCACGTAAGCTCGCTGCGGGCCGGCCCTCGGAGGGAAGGGGAGTCCTCCTCACACTTCCACTTTGCTTAACACCTCAGGAAACTTTACAAACATTTACGACGGCAGACTTGTTTCCTTCTAGGGTTTTCATGTTGCCACTCAGTTCACAGCTATGCGAGCCCCCTCTGTGTACAAACATGGCACCCACTTTTTCTTTTTTCTAAACTTTTCATTTTGTATTGGGGTATAGCTGATGAACAATGTTGTGATAGTCTCGGGTGAACAGCAAAGGGACTCAGCCATACACATACATGAAGTCATTCTCGCCTGACCCCTGCCCCCACCCCTGTATGGCACCCTTTTTTTTCTGAAAGCTCTGTGAAAGCCAGAAGAGTGGTTAAAACGCTGCTCATGTTGAAGCATTATGGAGACCAGCATGTCTGGGTTGTGTTTTCACTGAGGGTTTCTGCTGATGTGACCAGCTGGAACATGCAGGTCAGGCCTGGCTCTTTGGTGTAGAGATGACTCGGTTAGCAAGCTACAGAGTCTTCTTCTCGGGTCCAAGTGGGGTCCCTGCTTGTGGCCTCATTAACTGAGTGACCACAGTGTGCCCTGCCCTTCACTCCCGAGCTACACATGCAGCAGAGAAAGGGGACAGGGTTGTCCCTCTAGACTCGCCTTCTCCTGGGGGCCTCTGAGGGCGCAGAATGGAGCCTCAACACCCTGTGTGTCTAGATAAACACGTAAGGCAGCAGTTCATTAACACAGGGTTCTCGGGGGGTGTCTGTGGGGGCGGCCTCGAAGCAACTTTGCAGGGAAACAGCAAGTGGGAAGGCCCTGCGCCCAGGTGGGTTTGGCGTGTCCCTCGGAGGAGAAGGAGCCCAGGGCCGTGGCTGGGGAGGGAGGGTGTGGGAAGCCACAGTGTGGGCTTGTGTGGGGTGTTGATCAGTTGTTTCTAAGTAGCTCCTGAACCCTCTACGTTGTAAACAAAGAGAAAGCCTTCTCTCTGTGTTGGCTTTTCAGGGATTTGAGGGGATTCATTCTAAGTTTCCCAAGGACAGGAGCGGGGCTGACGGCTGGGAGACCCTGCTGGTCCCTCCAGCAGCTGCAGCTCTGACTCCGGTGGCTGCGTTTACTCCATGAAATACCCTTCAGGCCAGGGCAGCGCGGGCACCGCGGGCCAGTCTTCCCAGCACTCTGGGCCAGGCTGTGGTCCCGACCTTCAGGCCCCGTGCTGCCTTGTCTGTGCGTCTGACGGAGGGAAGGGCTGGTTTCCATCTGACAAGTTGCCTGTGGATTGTTGTGCTGGAGACTGGTGTTGGATGGAATCATTAAGTTAAATGAAACTAGAGGAAATCACACGCTGCTGCTGCTAAGTCGCCTCAGTCGTGTCCAACTCTGTGCGACCCCATAGACGGCAGCCCACCAGGCTTCCCTGTCCCTGGGATTCTCCAGGCAAGAGCACTGGAGTGGGTTGCCATTTCCTTCTCCGGTGCATGAAAGTGAAAAGTGAAAGTGAAGTCGCTCAGTCGTGTCCGACTCTAGCGACCCCATGGACTGCAGCCCACCAGGCTCCTCTGTCCATGGGATTTTCCAGGCAAGAGTACTGGAGTGGGGTGCCATTGCCTTCTCTGGAAATCACATGAGGCCCTAGCAAATCCAGGATCCTGAGCTGAGGGGGGACACTCCCAGAATCTTGGGGAAGGAGGTTTTCAGAGCCCGCCCTGGGAGACTTCCTCTGGGGTGTCCACACCTGCCCACTGCGGCGGGCCCTGAGCGAGTGGGGCTCTGCCTGCTTGAGACCTGGGGGCATGAGGGGCTGGCTTGTCCTGCTCCTTTGCCGCCCCCCCACTTGATGGGTGGACTTGGGGCTGTTCTGACAGGTGAGTGGGTGTCAGGCAGGGCTAGGGACTGAGGCAGGCACTCTTATCTCACAGCATCGACTGTGCCGGGATCCTGAAGCTCAGGAACTCCGACATCGAGCTGCGCAAGGGGGAGACGGACATCGGGAGAAAGAACACGCGGGTGCGGCTGGTCTTCCGCGTCCACATCCCGCAGCCCAACGGCCGGACGCTGTCACTGCAGGTGGCCTCCAACCCCATCGAATGCTGTGAGTGCCCCGCCCCGTGTCCAGGCCGAGGGCCAGTCCCGCCGGACCCTTCCCTTCCCACAGCCCACAACATTCTGCCCCGCCCCAGGGGGTGTGCTGTGTCGCAATCCCCATCCTCACAGCTCGCCTGCCTGCCGCCTCGGGGAGCATCCTGGTTCATTCCTTTGTCTCTGACCTGAACGTCAGTCAGGTATCTTTGACGGCCCCTCCCTCACGGCCCCCTCTGCCCCGCAGCCCCTCCCTTACAGCCCGCCGTGGCCCCTCCCTCACAGCCCCCTCTGCCCCGCAGCCCCTCCCTCACAGCCCGCCGTGGCCCCTCCTTCACGGCTCCTCTCTGCCGCGTGGTCCACTCTTGCTGGACCCTCCTGTCCAGTCTCCAGATGGCCATCCCCAGGCCGTGGGCTCTGCTACGGGTGGCTCCAGCTTTCTATGGTCTCTCCCCGTGAGAAGGAGCAGGCCCCTCATCTCAGGTCTTCTGGTCACTGGGGAGGGCTATGTGAGGACCCTGGCGACTGGGGGCTGTGTGAGGACCCCAGTCACTGGGGGCCGCAGAGTGTATCTTCGCTGTTGCTGCTACACAGACCTCTGCCCCATATCCCGATTTTGGCCACCTGTGCCCTCAGCCCTTGAGAGCCCACCATGGACAGCCCTCCACATTCGACTTTAGCCTGGGGTGCCTTGCTCTGTGGGCCCCCCACCCGGTTAGACCCGGGGATCGCCCTGTTGCTGCTGGTGGGCAGGCTGTGTCCCCCCTCACCTGCAGGACTCCCCACAGCTTCCCCAGGGCCTTCAAGGGTGATTACTCTAGCGGAACACGTTCACTCCCACAGAGGCACACACACACACTCACATATGTATGCACACACGTCTCCGCGTGGACCAGTCAGAGGCATGCTGCCTTCCCTTTGACAATGCGTCGTGGGTGGACCAGCTGCCCAGGAGGGGCTGGGGCGGTGTGGGTGGACCAGCCCTCCCGGGAGGGGTCTCCCTGGCTCACTTCTCGCTGCACCCCCACAGCCCAGCGCTCGGCCCAGGAGCTGCCCCTGGTGGAGAAGCAGAGTGCGGCCAGCGGCCCCGTCCTCGGAGGGAAGAGGATGGTCCTCTCCGGCCACAACTTTCTGCAGGACTCCAAGGTCATTTTTGTGGAGAAAGCACCAGGTATTTCCTCTTAAAACCAGCATCGAGTGCTTGCTGTTTGGGTGCCGGCAGAGGTTGGCTGGCGGGAGAGGGTACCATGCACGGTCCCAGAGCTTCCTCAACGTGGCTTTGAGGGGCTGCGGGTGTGGGGCCTGCATCTGCCCAGCTAGCAGGTGCCTGCTCAGGGGCTCCAACCAGCTCTTGCTGGTCTTTGGCTTTCTCAGAACCGCAGACCATCCTAGGCAGGTATCCTGTTGTGCAATGGGCACAGAAGCCATGGGGGACCCCACTGGGGCCCAGAGACGTTTTTGTGCCACTCGTTCTGGTGGCACAGCGCCCCGCAGTGCAGAAGGAGACACTGGTTGCTTTCAATGATGGTGCCCCTTGGGGCCACAGCCACTCGTGTGTGTGTGTGCACATGTGTGCATGGACCTGTGTGTGTGCATGCGGGTGTATGCTTGCACATGGACCTGTGTGTGCATGCACATGGACCTGTGTGTGTATGCTCGCTTGCAGGTCTGAAGGGAAAGGCTCTCTGCTCTCTGGTGTCTGGGGAACCAGGTGACCAGCCTATTATTGAGCTGCAGGATGGATGCAGGGGGTTAGGGGTGGGGGTGGGAGTAGGGCTGGGGGGAGCAGGGCTCCTGCCCCAGGGCTGCCCAGCCCTACCCGGCCCACATGGTCATAAGGGTGAGCGTGCGGCCTCACCTCTCTCATACCCTGGGGTGTGTTTGTAGAGCACGTTCTTTGTGGGGGGCTGGCCTGAGGGGGTGCCCCTGCCCACAGGCTGGGAGGGAGTGCCCGCAGGCCAGGTTCTGGAGCCAGTTGCCCAGCTGCTCCTCTGAGCCCCAGTCCAGCTCTCGAGCCCAGGGCAGGGCCCCTGCTGCTGACCGCAAACCACGGAGACTCTCAGCCTCCGTAATGGGGTTGATTTTGTACAGTCTGCAGGAAACTTAAGTGCTTCAGTCAAAACGGGCTTGAGAGTCTTTCACATTGACCTCATTCTGCCTGCACCATTGTGCCTGTGATTGGAAATTGTTTTACAGGTGGGAGAAGACCCGCCTGAGTACAGTGGTGGGGGAAGAATTCGCACTACCAGAACGCCCCTCTTTGGAGGAGGTGAATTTTGAAATAATTTCAGCATTTGTGTTCTAAATGTGTGCGTGGGCACCCCCTCCCAGCCTGTGGGCGGCGGGGTCCTCACCGCACTCGGAGATGTGTGTAGTGGGAGCTGGCCAGCGCCCCGGGCTCTTTCCTCGAGCAGTCAGCCCTGACCTCGACCTGGGTGCCATGATGGGACCGTGAGGCGTCTCCCAATCTCCTCAGCCGATCGTGGACAGGGGCGGACTCCTCGGTCATGGCGGCCTGGTCCCGGGTCTGCACGGTGGCCATCTGCCTGCAGCTGGAAGCCAAGTTCCGGGCGCCTGGCTGTCAAGGTCGCTGGGCTCCCGGCTCCCTGGCCCCAGGCAGGCTCAGTGCTGCTGTCACCCGCTGCCACGCTGGCCTGTCCCCAGCCTGCTGTCTCCTGCAGCATTTCCATGTCTGGCGGGCAGAGGGCAAGAAACCAGTAAGTGGGTGGAGACCAGACATCCCGCAGACACGTGGTGCGTCATGACAAGTACAGTGTAAACACGCAGCTGTGCGTCCTGTCACACTGCGTCTGCGTCTAAACCAAGTTGCCGGCACATTTGCACACACGTCCACGCCAGTCCCGTGTGTCCAGCGTGCATTCTTAGCCGAGCACACGTGCTTCCTGATGAGCCTCAACAGTTACTGGGCTTTTCTTGGTTGATTTTGGGGCGAGAAACCACTAAAGTCAATTTAGACTGAAAGACTGGTCATCCTCTAGGCTCCTGAGGAGGTGCCTGGTGTGCTGGAAGATTCTGTCTTTAGCCCCTACTTGGAGGCAGCAAGGCTGGCATGTGAGTGGTGAGGCTGGTCCAGGAGCTGCTGGCTGTGGGCAGGAGCAGGACTGTGGCCGGCCTGTCTCATGTCAGACGCTGGGTGAGGTGGGTGTCTGGTCACCGTGTCGCCTCAGCTGCTCTGAGCAGTACTTGGAGTTTCTTAAGTGTTTCAAGATTCCTCCTGGCCAGGGCTGGCTGTCACCTGTGCCTACCTTGTGTGACCAAGCAGGGTCCCGGAGGAAGATGGCCCTCAGGACATGGGAGCGAGGCTCCTCCCATGGTCAGGGGACCCCTCAAAAAGAGCCGCGAAGCAGCCGCTCTCATCTCTGAGATGTTCGTGTTCTCAGCTGCGTTCGTGGTGAGACTCTCCAGAACCACCCTGTAATTCTGCTCAGGGTTTAGTGTCCAGCAAGAAGCCACAGGGCCTTCCCTTCAAGGAGGACAGCTGTGGCCTCTGAGCCAGATGCCACCTCCCGCAGTGGACGTCCCTGAGCATGGGGCCTGGGACAGACTCACTGGGAGGCCTGGCAGGAGCAGGATGCTGAGATGCTCCCCCCACCGCACTGTCTCTTGCTGGAGGTCAGGGGGCTCTGTTCAGACTTATGCATGAGGGATATACTTGCACATGTGCAAACATTAAAAACACATAAAAAACATTTAAATACGAGGACACGAAGAGAGTGCCTACATGGAGGGGGATCGGGAGAGACCAGGGATTTGGAGCTTGCACCGCCATGAATGTTACCAGGTTCTCGACTGTGATGCTTAAAGTCAGTGATGTGTAGCCCAGCCTTTCCATGCGGTTCCTAGAAACTGTGAAGCTCAGCAGACCTCACCAGAGCTGGTGGCTTCAGCAGGCAACATGGTCCGCTGCAGCTTGTGTGTGGCTGGGCACGGGCGTGGTCCCCAGGGCATCCCAGTGGACACTGTGCCTCCTCAAGGCCCAGACTCGAGGGGGACCCCTTGGCACTGAGGCTCAGGCAGGTCCCATCTGCCCAGGCTCAGGGCTAAACCACCCAGGGTGCAGACTTGGAGGATCATCGGGTTCAGCGTGACCGCCAGCTACACGACCAGACCACCTCTCTGCCAGACCTGTTCACACCTATTACTGAGGTCCCAAACCCCACGTGGTCACAGACCTAGAAGAGAACATCACGTCCTCAGTCCTAAATCCTTGCAACAGAAGCAGGACTTGTTTCCTGCAGGGAAGGCCTGCCACTGCCCAGGATTGACCATCAGGAAACAGCGCTGATCCTCAGTGGGTGGAAAAGAGCAGCAGCCAGGCCCCTCTGGTCCTCAGGAGGCTTTTTCTCACTTTGGGCCTCGGAGCCAAGTGGTCCTCCCACGACCCTGAACTGAATGTTTTCAGCAGTCTTGGGGGGTTTTGTTTCCCAAGTGCCTTCAATGCAGATGATAGGCGGGCGGGGCCCTGCTGGGGTCGGGGGCCATGGCATCCTATTCCCGGCTCTCCCATGGTCAGGGGACCCCCTTGCAGGGGGCCACCCTGCAAGGTCCTCCAAGTGTCCCGTGAGGGCATCAGAACATCACCCTCTGAAGGCCAGAGGGTGCCCGTCCTACTTGTCGCTCGCCGTGGACGGCTGTTGGTGTCACGCATAATGCGCAGTGGGTCTGTGTGCGGGCTCACATGAGTGCATGCGCGTCCCTCCCCTGGGCGAAGGAGTGACCTTCCTTCCCTCTAGAGGCACGTCTGCTTGTCCATGTGAGCATCAGAGGCAGCACCCCAACCCTGGTCCCCCGGAGGGCTGGAAACCAGCGCATTTCAGGCAGGGTCAGCTGCTGGGGACCCTCGGGCCTCCGTCGGGCGGGCCTGCTCGGTCCCCACCCTGTGGAGCGTGGAGCAGGACGTGCGCCGGGGCAGCCCCTCCCAGGCCCGGCTCCTCCCGCCGGGTGTGGCGGGGAAGCCTTTCCGATGACTCAGGCTGCAGGGAATTCCCTAATGACTCGGAATATTTTTACTCCTGGGCTTGCACACAGTTTCCTACTGAGGAGGCCAGCGAGCTCCTGATAAGGCTGGAGCACAAAGGCCCATTCAGGCCTGCGGCCTCCCCTCCCGTAGGAGCCACGGCTGCGTTCCACACCCGGTGGCCTCCCAGCAGCTTTGCAGACAAGCATGCCAGAGGCCAGGGGTCACCTGACCCAGGCCGGGGCAGTGCAAGGAGTCAGCAGTCAGCGGGGTGGGGGCCGCTGGGGAGTGTCCCGTGTGGGGGTCCCACAGGGCAGGCACGGGCCACCCTGGCTGCCACTCCGGCCTCCTCCTGGAGCAGGACTGCGTGTGCACTTCTGACCACAGAACACAGACTGGGCCAGAGCCCCCAGGCCAGGGTGAGGGACGTGGGAGCCCTGTGCCTGTGAGCCGGACCTCAGTGGCCCGTCTGCCTCTCCCCTTTGCTCTGTGCTCGTCTCTCTGTGGCTCCAGGGATCTGTGCTTTTCAGACGCTGCGACAGAGCTGTGAGCCTGTGCGGGTGGCCAGACTGGTCAGCTTGTGGATCTGCTTGCACGGTGGGACCGCTGGACCCCAGGCCCGCACTGGACGGGATGGTGTCGCGCGGCCCCTCCCGCCGCGCCTGTCCTCCGTGCGCACGCCCACCGCCCGCTGCACACCCACGTTTCCCGTGGTGGCTGTTCCACCTGTGGGCCTGCAGCCCATTCCCGGGAGGCTAGTCTGGTCTGCGGACCCTCCTGGAGGGTGGGCAGTGGATGCTGGGTGAAGGGGTCTGTCAACCTCTATGGACCAGAGGAGAAGCAGTTGCAAAGCTTTGCCCCAGCTGTTCAGGTTTTAACACTTAACGGCTGTTTTGGGGTAACGATGGGCTTTGTCATAAGAAAAATTGTTGTTTTTAAAAGGCACCAAGGACGTGGGAAGCTTGGTTACAGGAAGAGTCATTTCGGTTTCCTCAAACCGGTGGGGGTGGGTGGGGCCCAGTGGCGCATCCATAGCAGGTCTGGGCCGCACCACGGGAGCCGTGTCCACGGTGCTTTCCACGCGTACCAGGGACCTTCTGCCATTTATCGCCCAAGTTGGGGTCGCTCCTTCCCTGAGTCCTGCCCTCATGGGAGCTGTGTGCTGCTTGCGGAATGCTGGCACTTTTAAGGGCGGGGGTGTTCTTTCCGTCTCCTGTTGGTTTTTCCTAGAGGAGAGACGGATGCGGGTCCCCTGGCTCCAGCAGTGTTTGATCCCCTAGTGGGTCATCTGCTGGATGCTCTGCGGGGGCACTCGGTGTCCCGAGGGGCTGGTGTGGCCTGGCATGTCCAGGCCTCTCTGTGACTCACATTTCCTCTCTGCTCCACCCTCCGCCCCTGCCCAGCCAGCACTGTGAGGGAGAAAAAGGCGATGCTGTTTAACTTATTTATAATTTAGTATTTGTAACACATACATTTCTTCTTGGAAAACAGAGAGAAAGCAAAAACTAGGCCCAGAACCATTACTAGATGTAACGATTCATTTGGGGAGCGACTTTATAAAAAAGTGCAAAGAGGTCCATGTAGGAGATTGACATCTGTTAATTCCAAATAACGACCTGGCCTTGTAGGCAAAGCACGCCTGCCAGAGGGGCTTCCTAGCACCGGGAACACGGCTCTGTCACCCCAGCCAGTGGGTCCTGGGCCTTGCCTCCTTCCAGGGCCTGGCCCGGGGACAATAGGCCCTTTCTTTCACAGGCACTGGAGCCTTTTCATTTTTTCAAACATGCAAACGGCCACGGGGTAAGGTTAAAAATACCTTGTGTTTTGCATTTCTGTGTCCTGATGTGGCAAGGAGTAGTCTCAGAGAGGATTTTCTTATTCAGCCCCCAGTTTCCCTGAGCAGGGCAGGACCCGTGGCTCTAGGGCCACGATCATTAGAATAACCCTGCTCCCAAGACCTATGAGGGCACTTCGGGCCCAGGTAATGAGGCCCCAGCTCCCACTGTGTGCCCTGCACTCAGGCTCACATCCCAGACGATGGCCTTCCTACCTGGGTTGCCTGCGTTCCTCCTGGGTTACCCCCTCTTTGAGCGTAGACCCCTTCCAGGGCTGGCGCTAGGGACGCTCAAGGCCCTAGCTAGGGATGCTCAAGGGCTCCCTCCTGCAGAGTGGGGGTCTCCAGGCCCCCGCTCCAGACCTGCAGTCAGGTCTGTTTGAGCTTCTCTCCTGGGGTCCTGGCATCCACTCTGTGGTTGATCGGTCATGCAGGGACCCACTCCCGTCAGCTGCTGCTGAGCCGGCCGGGCAAGGGAGGGTCCTCTCATCGCAGGACTCCCATCTGCCTGCGTCCAGGTGTGATTTGGGGGCCGCCCCGTTGGGACAGAATTAACAGACTTCCCAAATCCTTTCTTGCAGATGGGCACCACATCTGGGAGATGGAGGCAAAAACTGAAGGAGACCTGTGTAAGCCGGTGAGTGTGGGCCAGACGGGTGGCTGTGGGGGTAAGGGGAGTGGACGCACGGCCTAGGGGGCCACTTGCTCTCTGGAGAGGCTCTTGACTACACAGGGGCTCCTGGCCCAAGGCACATGGCTTCTGATTTGTTGCAATGAACCACGGATGAGCACACAGAAAGAGAGAGAACAAGGAGTAGAAATGGTTGTGAAGTGCCTCCTGACCCAAGTGGTCTCTGCACGCGCAGCGCAGGGAGCAGACAACGCGGACGCGGGGTGACTGCAGAGAGCCAGGCAGCTCCTGGGCTGCAGGCCCCCACCAGGTAGACGAGGTACACACACATGCCCAGAGCCTGCGGTCTCCACTGGCCATTGTCACCAGGGAGTCCAGACTCGCTGCCCTCTGGGAGGACCCCCTCTCCAGAGCCTGAGCCCCACCCCTCACTGCCTGGCCATGCGGGCCCAGGGTTTCTACCAGCGTCCTTGGCTCCTCACGCACTGTCCTCCCACCAGGACACAAGCTCAAGGTCAGATCTAAGTGCTGCTCCACCTGCTTGTCCTGCTGGCCAGCAGCCAGGGGGACCTGCAGACCCGAGGTCCTCTGTGCCCACCTACCCTCTGCAGGGCGCAGGGCCTGCAGGTGCCCATCTTGCACTTGGCCTCCGTGGTATTTGTGGCTGCTCACACTTAAGGAAGAGCCAGGAGGGGGCCTGAGGGAGAACCAGGAGGAGGGCCTAAGAGAGAACCAGGGGGCTGAGGGAGAATCAGGAGGGCCTGAGAGAGAACCAGGAGGCCTGAGAGAGAACCAAGAGGCCTGAGGGAGAACCAGGAGGGCCTGAGAGAGAACCAGGAGGCCTGAGAGAGAACCAGGAGGCCTGAGGGAGAACCAAGGGGCTGAGGGAGAACCAGAAGGGCCTGAGAACCAGGAGGCCTGAGGGAGAACCAGGAGGCCTGAGAGAGAACCAGGAGGGGGCCTGAGAGAGAACCAAGGGGCTGAGGGAGAACCAAGGGGGCTGAGGGAGAACCAGGGGTCTGAGGGAGAACCAAGGGGCTGAGGGAGAACCAGGGGGCTGAGGGAGAACCAGGGGTCTGAGGGAGAACCAGGGGGCTGAGGGAGAACCAGGGGGCCTGAGAGAGAATCGGGGGGCCTGAGAGAGAATCGGGGGGCCTGAGAGAGAACCAGGGGGCCTGAGAGAGAACCAGGGCAGGGCCTGAGAGAGAACCAGGGCAGGGCCTGAGAGAGAACCAGGAGGCCTGAGGGAGAACCAGGGGGGCTGAGGGAGAACCACGGGGGCCTGAGGGAGAACCAGGAGGGGGGCTGAGGGAGAACCAGGAGGGGGCCTGAGAGAGAACCAGGAGGGGGCCTGAGAGAGAACCAGGAGGCCTGAGGGAAAACCGGGGGGCCTGAGAGAGAACCAGGGCGGGGCCTGAGAGAGAACCAGGGGGCTGAGGGAGAACCAGAAGGCCTGAGGGAGAACCAGGGGGCTGAGGGAGAACCAGGGGGCCTGAGGGAGAAGCAGGAAGGGGCCTGAGGAAGACTGGTGCCTTCTTGCTGTGTTTCTGTCTGAAGTCGGCAGAGGCTTCTCCTTCCTCTGGATGAGCGCTGACACGGTACACCTTTCGGCCCGCATCTTTATTTTATAAGAATGCCCAGCAGAGCAGCCCTGTGCTGTCACCCACACTCCCAGCCCCTGCCTTCTGGTTGGGGTGTGAAGACCTTGTGTCTGAAGTGTTTATTGACGGGTTGGATTACTGTCCACCTCCAAGTGTCTGTCCTCCTTTGTCTTCACAGAGCAGGAGGAACCTTCAGGTAACAATGCACAGGCTGGCAGGTGATTTTTTTTCTTTTAAAAATCCTTTACTTTAAAAATTTTTAACTTATTTATTTTAAATGAAAAAAGATGAATTTTTTTAATGATGAAAGGTACAATTCACAAAGAAGATAGATATTATAAAACGTTAGACACCTAACAGCAAAAAAACAAAGATACATAAATCAAAAATCAGAAGAAATATAAGGGAAAAGAAAAAATATATAATCGCCATAAGACACATCAACATTTCTCTGAGAATGTTTTATCAAGTGCAGAAAAAATAAGAATACAAACATCTTGAATGAGGTAATTAATAATTTAAATGTAATAGATTTATATTTAATTATTTTATATTACTCTTACATCCTACGGTGATTTTTTGAAGTTCAAAGTTCCTCCACTGTCTCTCCCTCGTCCCACTGGCCCCTCTTGATGGTGGCGTGTGGATGGTGCATTCCTGAGAGCACAGGCAGTGGGAGTCATTGTTCAAAGTCTCATTCATGATAAGGACTGAATTTTCTCTGTCGGCCACGAGATTTGCAGACGTGATCCCGGTACCCTCTGCCCTGTGTCTGGAATCCCCTCCCTCCACACAGGTGGCTTCATCAGGAAGAAGCATGCTGTTGTTGAGCTGCTAAGTCATGTCCAGCTCTTTGCAACTCCATGGACTGCAGCATACCAGACTTCCCTGTCCTTCACCAACTCCCAGAGCTTGCTCCAACTCATGTCCATTGAGTCGATGATGCCATCCAGCCATCTCATCCTGTCGCCTCCTCCTCTTGCTGCCTTCATTCTTTCGCAGCATCAGGGTCTTTTCCAGTGAGTCAGCTTTTTGCATCAGGTGGCCAAAGTACTGGAGCTTCAGCTTCAGCATCAGTCCTTCCAGTGAATATTCAGGGTTGATTTCCTGTTGAATTGACTGGTTTGATCTTGCTGTCCAAGGGACTCTCAAGTCTTCCCCAGCACCATAATTTGAAAGCATCAATTCTTCGGCGCTCAGCCTACTCTGTGGTCCAGCTCTCACATCTATACATAACTACCGCAAGCATCTTTACCTGTGACTTTAGCTTCCTTTTCCAAGCACTGATGCATTTACAGAAACCTTTCCAAATGGTATTAAGGGCAACCTTTCCTCCCAGGCCCAGGGAGGACGCCTGTATCCCACTGTCACCACCCCCCAGGGTGTCCAGGCCTCTAACCTCACACGCTGCCTCACGGCTCCCCCTGGTTCCCTTGGGGAGATGCTGCTGCCTTAGGAACTCCACTTCTGGACAAGGACTCCAGGCCCCACAGTTACAGAGGTGGGCCTCGGGTTTGCTGTGACCAATACCAGCCACTGGCGGTCACCCCGAAACAGAGGCCCTTGGCTCCAGGTTCCAGGCCCCCTGTAGGCCCAAGTCCTCTGCCCCCGGGCTACCCACCCCTTCTCCCTGGGCAGGAAGGAGAGGCCAGCAGAAACTGTGCATTTTTGGCATCGAAATAATTCCGCCAAGTTTGCATGTTCAGATTTTCCGTTGTTGGGTTTCCTTTTCCACTGTGAACAGTGCATATTTTAAAGAAAACTTAACCATTATCAATCGTGTGTTCTGAGAGAAAAGCATGTGAACAGCGATGTGCTTCAGCTTTACGGTTTCAGCTTTCTTATCTCTTAAATGAAGTTTACTTTCATATATTTCTTCTAATTATGAAAGCGTGCCATATTCATTGTGGAAACTTGGACGATATTAACAAAGTTTAAAAAGGAAAACGCCTAGTGAAATTTCAGTGGGATGTGGCCACCATTAACACGTGGGCGTATTTCCTTCCACCCTTTTCCTGTCATGGGCGTGTATCTACACGCACACACACATACATACACATTATACATTTCAACGAGGCTGGGTGGCACTGCGTGTGTGGTTTATGTATGACCTTAAGCAGTGTATACAGTTGGTATGTATCTGTACACACACACACGTACATACACATTATCCATTTCAACAAGGCTGGGTGGCACTGCGTGTGTGGTTTATGTATGACCATGAGAAGTGTAGATGGTGGGTTTTCTCAAAGTAAGTGGCACGAATGTGCTGAGAGCCGTTTGGACCTCTTGCCCTGGTGCTGGAGAGACAGGTTTCCCTTCTGACCTCTACCCTCACTGCACATTTAGTGCTTCATCATGATCTAATAACCTGTCCAGCATATCAGTCTGTGCCCACATCTAAACACAGTCCTCCAGTCACTTGGAACGAAGAGCACCTGGCCCCCCGATGTGGAACCTGCTGCAAGTTCCTTGCCCCACCGGGCATGTCCCGGTGCGTCCCTGCAGCCACTCCTGCGTCCCAGCTCTGGTTCTGGTCTCAACTTGAGCAAGCCCTCTGCCTTTCTGTCTCTTGTCCTCGTTTCTGCTGTTGACTCCGACGTCTGCTGCCACTGAGCACCAGCTGTGTGCCGGTGCCAGCATTCCCTGCAGTCCCCTCCTCAGACCATTGCCCCGAGGAGCGTCTTCCTCGTCCTCTCCCCTGTGCCAGTGGTCGAGTGAAGACTTGGAGATGTCAGAGCCCAGGCTGAAGTGCAGGCCTGTCCGACCCAAGCCAGGCTCCCAGACACGGGCTGCGGGGCTGGGGCACAGACTTGGCAGAGGTGCAGCCCCGGCAGGGGTCTGACTGAGCACACATGCCCTTTCCGGGTTACCCACCCTTTGCTCCACTGACTGCATCTTGTTCCAAATGGGATGAAGTTATTAAAACAACAGAAATGCACTTTCTGGCACACATGTGGTCCCAGGAGACGGAGCCCAGAGCAGGCTGCAGGCCTGGTCCTGCCCCCTATCCCCCCACCAGCTGCCCTTAGCAGCAGACTGGGCCTCATGTTTTCATCTGTAAAGGGAAGAGTTGCCCTGAAGTTCTCACTTTTCTGTTTAAACATTCTTAAGATTTCATTATTAACTGGATCCAATCAATTTTGCTGTTAATTGGCTACAACAACTCTTAAAAAAAAGTGATGCCACGGATTTCTCTTACACATTTTCCTCTTGTTAACTGAAATCGTATGATAAAAATCATTGAAGAAACCTTTTAGGATGTGAAATCTTGCCCTACCCCACCCCCAAAATCAGGGCCTCTCTTTGGTGCTGAGGTTGGGCCCTCGTGTGGATGGCTGGACACCTGAGCACGCAGACCCTCTCTGCTTTCTTCCCCCACAACACACGCTGGCCCTGCCCCAGTGACTCCTCTGTGTATCTGTACTTAAAAGGGGGCAGTTTGGTGCAGATGTTGCTGATCTTTCATTTAAAACCTAGAAGGGTAACAACAGCCTCCATAAACCCCTGGTCCATCGTGCCTGCCTGTCCACCTTCCCATCCCCATCCATTGTCGGGGTCGTGGCTCGGGCTTTGGGCCATTGGCACAGAGCATCTCCAGGGGGGCACTTGCCCTGGGTCTCTGCTGCCAGTTAGCTGGACAGGTGCTCCTGGGTCCACTGCGAGTCGGTGCCTGGGGGCCTATCAGTTTCCTGCAGGTCATGCTTGGGTTTGGGGACAGAGAGGCGTGGGGTCCTGCCCAGTGGCTGATCCCCTCTCGGCACCTGTGCTCACGACTTCTCTCCTGACTCAGTCGGCATCATCTTAGATGAAGCCCCCGCCTCCTCCCCGCACACCCCCCTCAGCCCCCCTGGGCTCTGGCCATGCAGAAGCCCTGGGCCCCAGGCGCTCGGGCAGGCCTCTCCAGGGAGAAACCTGCGTGCCTCACTCTCGGCGGGGTAGGGGAGTGGGTGGTTGTGTCCCTGGCTTGTGAGTCGTTCACCACCCTCACCTACCTCTTTCTCTCTAGAACTCGCTGGTGGTGGAGATCCCGCCTTTCCGCAACCAGAGGATAACCAGCCCTGTGCAGGTCAACTTCTACGTCTGCAACGGGAAGAGGAAGCGGAGCCAGTACCAGCACTTCACCTACCTGCCTGCCAACGGTAACGCTCTCTTTCTAACCGTAAATGCCGCCAACGAACCCACGGGGTGCTTTTCCTAAAAGAAAATCAGGGACCCTGACGTTTCAGTCGCTTCAAACCGTGTGGTCGCACTGTGGGCCCGGCCGTCATGTCCTGTTAGCAAGATCTCATCGTCGGTTCCTTCCAAGCAGAAGTGGAGCTTTTGGTGTGCTTTCCTTCCTTACTGTGGGGGTGGGGCTGCATTTGGGGGTGATTACTGACCCTTTGGAGGCTGCTTGCCAATGTGAAACCGCCAAGGGGGTGAGAAGGTGCAGCTGTTTCGTGCTCAGAAGCTGATGAGGTGGCCTCGGCGTGAATTTAAATTCTCGAGATGCTTAAGGTGGAAATGCAAATAGTTGTCATGATTTTGCAGGTGCTTGAGAAATAAACCTGAGGCCTGAGGCTGGTGACTGGTGTGGTCATTCACTAACATGATGGTTCTGTCCCCAAGCTGACGTCCCACATAAAACTCTCGGCTGGAAAATTGCCTCTCCCCTCGGCCGGGAGGCTCTCGCCCCCAAACACCCGTTGTTGTTGTTGCGTCGCTCAGTCGCGTCCGATCTTTGCGACCCCATGGACTGCAGCACTCCAGGCCTCCCTGTTCTCCACTGTCGCCCGCAGTTTGCTCAAGTTCATGTCCATTGAGTCGGTGATGCTGTTTCACCAAACACCCTTTGCTTGAGCAAAAACACCTTGTTTACATGGTCCATTCACACACTTGAAGGGTGGTTTCTCGTTCTAAAAAGGCCTGTTTGCACCTGTTCCATGTTCCAGGCTATTTTCTTAAGGAGAGCAACACTGTTGTTGCTTCACCCCTGAACTCATAGGCAGTTGTTTGCCAGCAGAGCTCAGCCCTGCAGCCTGGTGCCCTGGCCCCCACCACCTCCTCCAGGCAGGCAGGTCTGTGTCCAGAGAGGACCGAGTCCTGATTCCGTTGTGTGATATAAGTGCAGCTGTTATACTGTGGCTTTTGTTCTGAATACTTGAGAGATCCCTATTATCTAAGAGGGAAATCACATACTTAGAACTAATTGCGAAAGCAGCTATGTCCTTATGAAGATGTTTTTGGAGGCTTCAGTTTTCTCTTAAACGTGAAACTCTCTGTGTCACAATAGACTAGGTGACAGAAAGCCCTGGAGAACCTGTGGCCGTCAGACAGTAGAATTAACTGTTTTCCAGGAAAACAGTAGCCAAGGCTCTCCAGGTTTGAATAACGTGGTTTTGCTGTAAAGTCACTGCGTCACGAGCGTGCACATGGACAGAGCCGCAGGAACGTGCTGCCGTGGGCCTATGCACGAGGAGAACCTCCGCCCTCCTGCCCTGGGCCTGTCTGCACATCTGTGGCCCACTGGGTGCACCTCTCAAGTCCTGCCTGCTGTTGGACACAGTACTGCAGCCCTGGTGGCAGAAATACTCATGTTGACTTGAAAATGTAACAATCACGTACTAATTAAAATTCAAGTATGGTTGACTAAAAATTGAATGTTATAAAGAAAAAATCACTGTCTGAAGCAGTTTAGAAACTAGTTTGAACATCGTTTCCTACATTTCACTCCAGGTTCACCTCCCACTAACACAGATGCCCCAGTGTTCACGGGGCCTTTCAGATGGGGATACTGAGGCCCCCAAAGAGACGTTGCTGAGGTCGTGGGCGGGGCTGTCTTGGGGCCCCCATCTCCCCTTCCCTGCAGCTGTCCTTCAGTCCTGCAGGCCCCGCCACCAGCAGTGACCTGCCCCGACTCCACACTCTATCCTCTATGTCTGCCCGGAATGCCCCTTTCAGCTGGTGACCCTGCTCCACCCGTAAATCCTCTGTCCATCTGTCTGTCTGTCCAGAGCATGGCCGTGTGGCCTGGTCTCCCTTCACATCTCTCCTGGACATTTGCTTCATCCCCAGAGGCCAAGGGGGCCATGCCACCTGCCCCTGGAGCCCAGCCCTGCCCACCTTCCTGAGTGGTCTCCATGCCCCAAGGGGCTGTGATTACAGACACTCCACTGTACTGCAGGTTCCCTATGAGCAGCCCCTAGGCAGCCCTGACTTCTTACCAAATCACAGGGGCCATCCCTATATGTGTGTTTTTTTTTTTCTTTAAAAAAAAATAAATGCATGAATGAAAAAACAGAATTCAAGTTTCCAGTTTTGGGTTTGGTGTTCTTCCCACTGTCACTGCCTCCTTCAGCTTCAGGCTGAGTCTTCACAACAGTGGTGGTGCTGGGGGGCGTGCAGGCGGGCAAATCCCCACATCCCCACCCCCTCCCCACATTGTGTCTCAACCCTGCCCTCACCCCCGGAAGCCTCGACCACAGGGAAACCCACCGCAGCCCCCTGTCCCCGGCCGTCCGCCACATCACGTTAGCATCAGCTGTTCAGCCTGGAAGGGAGTCCTGGCTGCTGGCCTATATGGGGCCCAGGCAGTTTGGGTCCCTTCCCTGGTGGCTCAGACGGTAAAGAATCCACCTGCAATGCTGGAGACCTGGGTTCAATCCCTGAGTCAGAAAGAACCCTGGAGGAGGGCATGGCAACCACTCCAGTATTCTGGCCTGGAGGGCTACAGTCCATGGGGTTGCAAAGAGTCGCACACGGCTGAGTGACTTTCACTTTCATTTTCTTTCCCTTGTGGGGAGAAGTCTCCAGCTGCGATGGGACACCCAGGGCGAGCCGAGCAGGCAGAGTCGGGCTCTGTGCAGTGTCTCTGGGCGAAGGCCGAGGGCAGAGCAGAGCAGACGTCTATCCAGGCGCTTGTGCTGCAGACACAGCGCGTGCGGCCGGGGTGTTGCCTCCGTGTCTGGTTGGTCACCGTCTGGGTTTAACTCGCAGTCTTCTGAAAGGAAGCGTGCAGTCTCTGGGGTAACTGAGCTGAAGGCCCTGGTCCTGTCGTGGGACTGAGACCTTCTGGGGAGCAGTGACGGTCCTTAAGTTCCCACGCACCAGCTGTGTTAAAGATGCAAAGCAGCCTGCCTGTGGGGGGCGGCTCCCAAGTCTGGGGGACGGCAGTGTCCACTTTAGCTGTGTCCCTGGGGCTTGCGTTCTTGGCAATGCCTGGTGCCCCTGGGACAGGCAGCCCGCACGCAGGGAAGAAGCCCAACTAATGACCTCAGGGTCACAGAGGGAAGTCTGCGTGCTACTGAGTTGAGAGTCCAGCAGAGCCTGGGGTCTGAAGAGCCTGTCTCTGGTCTGAGATGCTTCTAGCTGTTCCCTGGACTGCCAGCCGTGGCGCCTGGCCCCCTGCCTGCCTTTTGCTCAGGACACAAGGGTCCAGGAGTTTTGCCGGGATTGCGAGAAAGCCCTGGGGACATTCAGGCGCCCACGTGGCCTCCGCCGATGGAGAAGCCATCTCCAAGAGCCTGAGGCCGAGGGTCGCACACTTGCTGGGTCCAGGTCAGCAGGGTGGCCAGGGCTGGTGGCCGGAGTCACGGGCAGGCAGCTGTCTCGCCTGGGCCGTCAGCCCCGCGACCTTGCCTCACAGCCAGCTCTGGGCTGACCTTTCTGCTGGGCGCCTGGCTCGTCTTTCCCCGAGTTCGTGGCGCTGACATTCCATCCCGAGTCTTGACCTCCCAGAAGCCAGTGTGCACACCCGGCAGTGAGCTTCGGGGGCCGCCCCCAGGCCGCCCTCTGATCACTCCTCTAAGCCAGGCCTCGCGGGTGCCCACTCTTCAGCATCCCCTCAGGTCACAGATCCCAGTGGGCCCCTACGCCCCCTCCCCCCGCTGTATCACAGCTGCGTCTTTGTGGCCTTGACCGCAGGGAGCCGTGCCTCTGATCTGAGACACATGTGTGTGTATGCGTGCATGTGTGTGTGCACAGCCTGAGTCACTTGCTTGGAGCAGCCATGTCCAGAGCTCACTGAAGCTGGGGCTTCAGTCTGTCCCCGTCCTTCGCCCTGAGGGCCCCAGGCTGAGCTTTCTCATCTCGTCTCCTGGTGGGAACAGGGGGCCGAGGAGAGGGTTGCAGATGGACCTCTGTCCACACCAGGGCCCGTCTGGCCTCGCCTCGTCTCAGAGGACCCGTCGGCCCCCTGGCCAGGCAGGTGCTACAGCGTTCCCCCAACGTGGGCGGAGGGCTAGGGTGTCCGTCCTGGGCCTACAGCCCCTAAACTTCCGCCTGAAGACCGAGTGGGGCCGGGTGCAGGCGGGAGGGCGGTGGGGAGAGAGCCGCTGTGGTTGGTGGCCTGGCCAGTGTCCCTGGGTGTCCTGGAACCTTGCAAGTCAGCTCAGCCGTGTGGCTGGGGGGCCAGGCAGGGTGGGGGCTCGTGCGGGCACTTGGCTAGGCTTCTCCTGCTGTTATTAAACCCCAGCTTTATGGGTTCCCTCACAGCTCCAGCCAGGGACGAGGGATCTGTGTTTCTAGCTCTTTCCACATTAAACTTGCCACACGGGAGCTGGGAGCTGGTTGCCCGTGTGTCCAGGGCCCTGCTGCTGGCCCCAGAGGGACGAGTTGGGGGAGGGGGCTTGGACACTCTTTGCTGTGGGCCTCAGCTCCTTGCTGTGGGTCTGGCCTGCGTGCCGCTGGCCTTGCTGTCTGGAGCTGGTGGTGGAGAGCCCAGGCATTCGGGGGGGACTGGAGACTGTTCACCTCTAAAGGCCTCCATGGGGTCAGTACCGTCGGCTGTCTTGACCAGCGACTGCTTCAGGCTGCTGCCCGGCCTCGACTTTGCAGGGAGGGGTCTGAGCTTGGAAGAGAGGAACGATGGGGGTGGGTGAACCAGGGGCCTGAACTGGTGGGAAAGAACGTGGGCGCCCTTTCTGTGGGGGTCTGGGCCCAGAGCCCAGCACAGCCACACCAGGCATCCCCTGCAGAGACCGTCACACACTGTGGATTGAGGAGGGTGGAGGGTGGACACTGAGGGCCACCGGCCACCGAAACTCGAGGCGGTCTGAGTCAGGCATGAGGCCGGGCCCCCAGGCACAACCTCGCAGAGCGACTTGGCGACTCCAGATCCCCACGAGGCGCTCACACAGAGGTCACCCCAGGGCCCCCAGTGAGTCACAGCCCCGGACACGCAGCTGCCTGGACCAAACGCAAGAGGGTGAGGCACGGTCCTTCTGACGCAGCTTTTGCAGCACCGGGTGAAACCCAAAAGCGACCCACTCGTTGGTTCATTTTGTCTGTTCTGCCCGCCATCCATTGTCAGCCTAATCAGAGGAGTCAGATCCCCAGGCAGGGCCGACCCAGCGGTGCCATCGCCACGGATGGCCAGGCCGCCTCGCCAGCTCACACCCCACATGTCTGCCTTAGAGCCGTGAAGCTGGTCCATCTCAGCGTGCCCGAGCCTGCAGTTGCTCTGTCTCTTGGGGTCCCCTCGATGCTCCTGCAGAGCTGCCGGGCAGCACCCCCATCAGGCTAGACCGGAGCTCCCGCCAGCACAGACCTGAGGTCTCAGCGCCTGTCGCGGTTGTGAGGTTCCCGCCCCAAGCCGGGAGCTTGTCCTCTGAGACCCAGGACCTGATGCAAGTGCTTGGGGAGGTCAGAGCTTGTCCGCAGAGGAGGAGACGTCACTCTTGCCGTCGTGCGCTCGAGTCCCCTCATCCTCTGGTCCAGCCGCCCACCCCCACGGCTCCCTTCTGCCCAGGACACGCACAGAGGTGTCCTCTCACCGGGGCTGGCAGCTCAGGCAGCTCCATGCCCACGATTCCTGCCTCAGAAACCATGCCCTGAAGTTCTGTTGCGGGTGTCTGTGTTCACAGCTCGAATGTCACGTAACAAACAGAAGGCAGTTTGGGCTTTGCTCTCCGGGAGGACAGCCTCTCCCGTGCGGGCGGGGCCGGGCGGGCTCACGCTCCTGCTGTCCTCAGGTGGCGCTCCAGGCGCCAGGGTGGTATCTCCCACAGAGGTCCCTGCCTGCCTGGAGAGGCTGCAGTCAGCTCAGGTGCTGGGGGTGCCAGGTCGGGGAGGGGGGCCTGGCCCACCTGGCTCACAGACGCCCCCCCACACTGTGTCCCCTTTGCTGTGTCCCCCATATCCCCCCGTGTGTCCCCCTCCCTGTGTCCCATGTCCCGTGTCCCCCTCACCCTGTGTCCCATGTCCCCGTGTCCTCTGTGTCCTGCATTCCCCATGTCAATGGACAGTGAGACCCTCTCTCTGGACCACGGCCCCGCAGCGTCGGCCCCCTCCCCTCGCTGACCCGCCTCCTCCCTGCCGTCCGCCTCCAGACGCCGTCACCGGGCTCGGGGTTTCGCTGCCCAGCACCCGTGTGGGGCAGGTCCATTGGCAGCAGCCCCTTGGGCTGTGGGGTCAGCCCAACCCTGGCTCCTCCTGCGCCAGTGGAAACCGTGCTTGTTGGGCCCTCAGTCCCCTCCTAGCTGGACGTCACCTGACTGGGGGCCGTGGGGTCAGCCCGGAGGCCACGCAGCCGGCAGGTGCTTCCGGGGCCCAAGTCCACCCACACACGTGCGGTGTGGACGCTGGCCCTCGACCCGGGTGTGGCCATGTCCGTCCATCCGTCCGTCCATCAGAAGAGTGCCTCTTCTCGGTGTCTGTCACTGTTTCTTGTCCAGTCGTCTCCGTCTGCATACCGTGCCAGGTGTCGTGAAGAGAGCGGGCAGGTGTGCCAGGACCCCGCGTCTGCCGCACGCTGCCTGGAAGTGCCCCCGGCGGGGCTGACTCGCTGGAGTCTCTCTCAGTCACCGTCCGGGCACCGTGTGAAGCCCCCAGGGTGGGCGGGGGGAGGGGGGTCATCTCCTTAAGAGCACGAGTTTCTTCCCAAAGGGAGCCGTCGAGATGGCCTCGTGCTGGGGCTTCAGGGTGGGGGCGAGCGCGGGATGCAGACACAGGAAGACGTCTGAGCGAGAAGGCCCCGCTCGGCCGGGTCGCCGAGGAACCGGAGCTGTGCGCCCGTGGGGACCCGGGGGCTACGAGTGGGGGGACGCAACCTGGGTCACGTCCACCCTCTGTGGTGGGGACTCGGGGTCCGCATGGGCTCACGACCTGACGCCAGTGCCCACGGCCACACAGACGCCCTCCTGCTCCCGCCCTCCGCCAGCCCCGGTGGTCCGGCTGCCGCCGTGCAGCAGGCAAACCAGCCCCGGCATTTCCCCACAGCTCCGCCAGAGCAGGTGAGGTGGGCAGGGGGCTGGTTAAAGCGCTGGAGGGGCACCTGAAGAAGGAGGTGAGCCTGCCCTGGCACCAGGCTGAGAACGCGGCATGGGAGAGGAGCCCCGAGGGCATTGGCTTAACCTGCCGGACCTGCCGCTCTGAGGCCCTGGGCTCTGCACGTCGGCGCCGACGCAGAGCATAACCGGCGTCATCCGGGCCGCGCGTGCGCAGAAGCAGCCGCCCGGCTTGTCTGGTGACAGGCGCCAGTGCTGCCCCGTTGGAAGGCCCCGCCCCAGCGCGCCCCCTGCCGCTTCCTATGGACCTGGCTGGAAGCCTGCCCCGCTCCGCAGCACGGTCCAGGCAGGCGGCCGGCTCCTGGAGAGGCCACCTCACCCGCACGGGAGCCGCCTCACACCGGGCTTCTCATCGGGCAGCAGGCAGGCGCATCGCGGGGTCTGTGACCCGTGGGACTGGTGCCTCCGTCAAGGCCCCCGGCCCCCTCTCCCCACCGCCTCACTGGGATGTGGGACTCAGGGCTGGAGCCCCAATCAGGAGGCACGTGGGGCTCGGACCCAGTCCAGGCGTCTCCTGAAGCGGCTTCCACGTGGGGCCCCAGGCTGAGGGAACGGTGCTTACTGCAGAAGCCCCAGGCTGTGGCCGCTGCTGACCACGGGTGTGCAGATTGGAGGGGAGGGGTCGCATCTGAAAGTGGTTCTGCACACGCCCTCGGACGTGGGGCCCACAGGCACACCGAACCTTGAGGACCCAGTCTGGACTCGGAACAGCCCTGGGCCCAGCGCGTGCCCTCCCCTGGGGCCTGCGGTCTCTGCATCCTGTGGCATCCGTGTGGGGAAGTAGCACACCCACGCTGGAGGGGCGGGTCTTGCACACACCCACGGGGCCATGGGAGACCCGCAGGAAGGGGGACATGGAGTCATGGGAGACCCGCACCCACAGTGCCGCAGGAGACCCACAAGAAGGGGGACACAGAGTCACGGGAGAACCGCACCCACAGGCCACGGGAGACCCGCAAGACGGGGGACAGGAAGTTCTCTGGAAACCCGCACCCACAGGGCTGCATGAGACCCGAAAGAAGGGGAACACAGAGTCTCAGGATACCCACACCCACAGGGCCGTGGGAGACCTGCAGGAAGGGGGACACGGAGTCACGGGAAATCCGCACCCAGTGGGCCACAGAAGACCCTCACGAAAGGGGACACAGAGTTACAGGAAACTCGCACCCATGGGGCTGTGGGAGACGCGCACGAAGGGGAACTTAGAATCACAGGAAACCCGCACCCATGGAACCGTGGGAGACATATACCCATGGGAGACCCACAGGGCTGCTGCGGGAACCAGGACCTGCGGGTGTTTCCCGACGTGCAGTCAACCTGGGTCAGCTGGCCTTTCTTCGTGTCCGCCAGCAGCCTGTGAGGCGTCCCTGAATCCTGCCCAATGGTATCTGGAGCCCCTCACACAAAGCCCTGGCAGCTATGTGCTCGAGAGAGAAGTCTCTCGCCCAGCAAAGGACCACAAGTGATGCGTGGGCACCAGGCAGGCCAGGGCTGCGGGAGTCAGCCTGGCTGATGGAGACCGACCAGCGCCGGGAGTGAGGATGCCTGCCGTGCCCACACCTGCCATGCTGGACACGTCCTGTCCAAGGATGCCAGGGACGCCCCAGCTGTCCACCCGACCTGACTTTGGGGACGGGAGTGATGACCCTGGCTCTGCCCGCAGGACCCACATGGTGGCCATCACCCGCTGTGCTTCTCCCCAGCCTTCCAGCTGCCGCACTGCCTGGGGACCCGGTGCCTCTCTGCCCGCACAGGCAGGAAGAACGGGAACAGGGCTGCGGAGGGGGCACAGGGAGGGCAAGACCAAAGGGAACGACTCCGCTAGGCATCCCGGGTGCAAGCCGGGACCTGGTGACGCTGAGCGGGGCCACGTGCTCTCACGTCAGTGTCCCCAGGTCCCAGCTACGCGGCCACGGCGCTGCCCAGGCGCCCTGTGGACGGGCTTTGGGAAAGCCGGTCCTGGTCCTCCAGGCTGCTGTGGGTTGCAGGCACCAGCCATAACAGAGAACAGATGTGCACCCGCACTGGCTCGAGACTGTGTTCCAGCAAAGCTGCGTCTGAGAGGAGCTTTATTTACTTAAGGCGGAGGCTGGGTGCGCGGAGGCCCGCGGGCTGGGATGGCGAGGGGCGTTCCCTCCACGCCGCCCACCCCAACTCCAGGAGGCCAGCCCCACACACACGAAGAGGCGAAGACGTGATCAGGAGGATCTGGTGACAGCTCATTGTCCTTTCTCCGTCTGCGCACTGCAGCGCTGGGCGTCTGTTGTGAAATCAACTGTGCTCTCACCAATCGCTCTCCAGGGAACGCGACCATCAGGGTGTCTCTTGTGAGCGTGTGCGTAATAGGCAGCAACCAAGGAGAAATGAGACACAGGAAGTGAGCCGCCAGGCAGGGTGGCCGTGGTGGAGCCCAGCCCACCGCAGACCCCAGGGCACGGGGCTCAGCGCCCTCGGGGCCTGGTCAGGCCCACAGCCTGGAGGGAGGGAAGGGACAATCCAGCGCCCGTGGTGCCACTTTCCAGCCTGGCTTTCAGCACGCTGGGAGTACCCAGAGGCACTGCGCAGGACCCTGTGGCCGTAGTCGTGCATTTTCCCCTGGGAACGAACCTGTGCGCAGGAAGGAGGGCTGGCATTCTTGCTGGTATAAAAGCGTTTCCTTGTCTAGCGGCTGAAGGCTTCTCTCCTGTAGCAAGTGGACACTCGCCTTTTCTATTGGATTTTTATTGATCTCTAAGTGCCATCTTACTCTTTGCTTGAGTTCACCCCATGTCAGACATTTATCAGTATGTCGGTAGCAGCAGAAACGCAGTAGTACATCCAAGTTAAAATTTTCGCTTTGATTGCTACAAATCCACGGGCCCTTGGGTCCAGGCTTCTGCTACAGCTCGCAGATGGGTTTTTATAGCACATTAGTGCCGCAGGAGAGTCCAAGGAAAACAGTGCTCTCGGCCTGAGAACCAGCTGCAGCTCTCCCGAACCGATGACTCACGCCCTCGTTTTAATTGGGTGGGAGAACCAGGCAGGAGACACACAGGGACTCAGTCAAAGCGCTGTTTGTTTTCAGAGGGTATCCTAGCCACAAGCCCGCCCCGGTGCTCCCATCTGCAGCTCATGTTTATTTAATTTTTTTTTTTCCTCCTCGCAGTTCCAATCATAAAAACGGAGCCCAGCGATGATTACGAGCCTGCCCTCACCTGTGGACCAATGAGCCAGGGCCTGAGCCCGCTCCCCAAGCCTTGCTACGGCCAGCCGCTCGCCCTGCCGCCCGACCCGGGAGCCTGCCTCATGCCTGGCTTCCCACCCCGTCCACAGGGCAGTGCCAGCCCTGAGCTCCACGACCTTTCCTGCGCCCCTTACGGCTCGGCCACGGCCGGCCCGGGCCACAGCCCCCTCGGACTTCCGCGGCCAGTCGGTGGGGTCCTCGCCAGCCAGGAGGCGCCGAGACCCTCGGGTGTGCCTCCCGGGCCCCCCCAGCCACCGCCCCCCACTCTGCTGCAGCCACAGGTGAGTCCGACGTCAAGCGGTAGCTGCTCCCCGGGGCGCCGGCCAGCGCTCTGTCCCCACAGCCCCTCCTCTCCGCTGCCGCCTGGGACCCGAGAGCTGACCCGCCTGCAGCCCTGTGGCCCAGCGCACCCCTGCGGGACGGGCCACCAGCAGCACCAGCCACCTGAGGTTCCGAGCAGCGAGCCCGCCGCCGCCCGGCCCCCGCCGCCGCCCGAGGTGCGTGAGGACAGTAATCGTAGTCTGGCCCCCATTCCCGTAACGGTCAAGCGAGAGCCTCAGGAGCTGGACCCGCTCGACCTGGATGACGGTAAGTGCCCGCCACAGCAGGCGCGCGCCCAGCCCTGGGCCGAGGGGCCCCGGCCTGGAGCGTGCCCACCGCCCCGGGAGTGTGCCTGGCATGTGTCACACCAGGAAGTACCGGCGGTCAGCAGTGCCACCGCCGGCCAGTGGGGGACGCCATCCCCGCCCAGAGGGTGCCTGTTCTGTGCATCCTGGGGGCACGTGGTCCCTGTGGCAATGCCAGGTGTGGTGACCATGGTCCCTGGAACACGGCCTCTACCAGCTGAGATGTCCCGTGAGGACAAGAGGCCTCCTTGGACTCGGCTGTGGGCCCAGCTTGTTGCTTAGCGTCTGAAGTGCCTCTCTGGTTATGTGAACCATCATTAAGTGGTCAAATAGCTAAAACTGAGTGGCTTTCGCTCTGTTTAGCTTGTGAAGCCATGTGTTCTGTGCGTATTGGCTGTCGCGTCCAGCCCTTTGCAACCCTAGACTGTAACCCTCTCGGCTCCTCTGTCCATGGAATTCTCCAGCAAGAACACTGGAGTGGGTTACCCAGATCCGGGGGCTCTTCCTGATGCAGGGATCAAGCCCGTGTGTCTCTTGCACGGGCCGGCAGGCTCTTCACCACTGTGCCACCTGGGAGCCCGGTGATCAGATGGGGAGGTAGGGCGGCACTCCAGCGCACCCACCCAGTGCAGTGCCCGCTCCGCGGGGACGAGTTTGGGTGGATGTAGGGCGTGTTTTGGGGATGCCTGCAGTTAGGTTGATGATGCATACTTTCTGATATGAGGTCTTCCTATGAAATGATGATAGATGGCACCTGGTCGAGAGATTTTTTTTCTTGCTTTGGGACAAAAGGCCAGGGCCCCAGGTGTTGTCAGTTAGGTGACTCGGTGCTCACGTGGGCCCCGCATGGTGCATCCATGTGGGCGTCTGGCCTCTGTCAGCCAGCAGCCCATCTCCCCGGTGTAAGTCAGTCCCCGAGCAGGCTATGACCCAGTGCCCACCTGGCGCCCAGCTCCCCAGCTGCAGGACTTGGGGAACCCGAGAACCGCAGGACAGTCCTGGGCACGGCCCCACACCCCCAACCCCTGTCGGCTACCTCGGCCTTTCTGCCTCCACCGTTGAGGCTCCTGGCCTTTTCCCTGAAATCAGAGCCAGACATGTAGGCATCTTTCCATGACTGCCGTCTCCCCCACGCCTGTGTTCTGCCCCAGGGACCCTCTGGGGAGAGTCGCTGGGCGTGCAGTCCCAGCACCCACCCTCACCCTTGGTGCCCATTCCCACCTGAGGTGGGGGTACAGCCGGACCCAGGGCACATGGGCCTTCCTGGTGGGGACACCTGGTCACAGCCCCCAGCCCAGTGACCAGGAGGGCCCTGGGCCTGGCGGGTCCCCGTCTGCTCAGGTGGACCCCGGGCCTAGCAGGTCTCCATCCGATTGGGCGGCCTGGGGCCCTTCTGGTGCCTCTCCGGCTCCTTCCTCACGCGAGCTCACCAGCTCATGAGTGTTCTTGTTCCTAAATGCTCGCTTCACAGCAGGCGCCCCCCTTGTGGGCTGTGCTTGTGGGTTCCTAGAGAGGCCATCTCTGCTCACAATGGTCCCAGCCCGGGACCCACTCGCTCACGGGAGCTACCGTGTAAATGCGAGTCAGCCCCTTGTCCTCGGAAGACCGTCTGGTGCAGAATAAAGGCGTCGTGAGTGTGGGGACCTGAGTCCCCAGCCTGGATACCAAGGGGGTTGGGGCAGATCTCACTGGTCCTTTCTGACTGGGATGGTGGCAGGGGTATGCAGGTGTCATGGGGCGAGTGGGGGCCTCGAGGGGTTTCTGTAATGCTTGGATGACTTAAGAGGGCCCGAGTAATCTAATCCCTCACCGGCCTCACCTTTACACGTCATATGTGGTCGAGGTGTCTGAAAATTAATTTGTGAAGAAGGTTGGTGTCCAGGGGTATGCGCAGTGCGGCCCCAAGGCCTGATCCCAGGGGTGTGTGGTGCAGCCCTGAGCCCTGCAGGGAGAGGGAATCCGTGGGCTGGGGCCGATCCCTGATTTAGAAACAGGCCCCTGTGAAAGGTCTGGAGGGGATTGGGGAGAATCGTTGGAATTCACTCCAGGCCACGTGGGTCTCTACTTGTGTCTGGGTTTGAAGTTGCAGCCAACTCAGGAAGGTATGGACAGAGAAGATGGAAACAAGGGTGAAAAACTAAATCAGAAAATTAGAAACCATTGGTTTCAAGTAGCCTTGACATTAACAAGCAGACACTCCATCCTTGTCATTTGAGCCCAGGAAGAGGCGAGAAATGGGGTTGACTGACGGTACAGTGCAGTACAGTACAGTACAGTACAGCGGAGGGTGCAGGGGAGTCTCCTCCCCGCAGGACACGGGGGCTAGCTCTGGTGCCGCTGGGGGGCCTGCCCTGCCCTCTTCTGGGCTTTGTCCTGCAAGCCCTGGCACCACCCTCAGGGCAGGAGGGCCCGGCGTTTGCTGTGGCTCCCTTGGGGAACTCAGCCTCACACAGGCTCAGGAACAGAGCGACTGCGCGTCTGACCCCACAGTGACAGTTCAGGGCACTTCTGCCAGGCCGACCCCACTGTGATGGTTAAGGGGACTTCTGCCAGGCTGACCCCACGGTGATGGTTAGGGTGACTCCTGCCAGGCTGTGCGCCCTCCCCACTGGGCTCTCAGAGGTGCTGTGTTGGCCGATAGGAGTCAGGGGCCTGTGGGGGCTCCTCGGGCTTGCTTGTGATGCTCGTGGTGCCGGGCCTGTGAGCAATGGGAGCTCGTTTCATGCGTGTCTGGTGTTTTATTTGAGGTTTCGTTTTCCAGAAGTGTAGAGTAAAAAGCGCAATAGTAGCACAGCACGTCCAGTTCCAGGGAGCCAGGGCGTTTGGAGCGCGTGCGTGAATCTTTCAGAGAGAGGAAAGGTGCCATAGCTTAAACAGGACGCCCGTGCTCCATGCAGAGTGAAGCCCTGTGCACAGCAGGCCGGTGCTGGTGCCAAATCTCCGTTTGCTTCAAGGACATGCCTCAAGTGAACCCCATTTCTTTGTTTTTCAGGTGTTTCTGCTGTTGTATCAATAGTGTCTGGCCCATAGGTAACTTTGGTTATAATTTATTCTTTGGTTCAACAACATTCATGGAATTTAAACTTTCATTTAGGATTTCTCAATCATGGCGGTATCACTGGATACCTTTTTTAAAAAAATCAGCTTTGTGGTCTTCTCTTATTTTAAATGTGGATTGAATGTGTCATAAAAGCTCCAGTGTTTCCTTGGTGGTTTCTGTGACCTGCTCCTCGCTGGGCTGAGCTACACAACCGCCCAGCAACTCCCGCTCTGGGTGTATACATGGCAGTTCACACACACGTGCACAGCGGTCTGTGTGTCCTGTACTCACTCCCCGGGTGTGCACACTGTGGTTCCCACTCACATGCACAGCAGTCTGTGTCCTGGACTCGCTCCTTGGCTGTACACGTGGGCAGTTCACACGTGTGCACAGCAGTCTGTGTCGTGAACTCAGTCCTCAGGTGTATGTGTGGGTGGTTCACACTCGCGTACACACTGATCTCTGTGTCCTGGACTTGCTCCCGTTGACGTGGATCTGCTGGCAGCATTGTGAACGTCCCTGAAGCTCCGGGGCCTGTCCCGTCTTTTCATGGGGGACCCTGTGAGGACCCGGTTTGTGAGCCAGCGACAGTCTCGGGGTGTCGCTTGTTGGCCGCTTGTTGGCCGCTGCTGACCCCGCCCGCATGTCCCCCCAGCCCACCCTGCGGCCTCAGCCACAATCGGCCCTTTCAGGCCCCTCCAGGGGTCTTGGGTTTCCAGAAGTCTCGATGTCATTAAAACAACAAGCAGGTGGAGCAGGCGGCCAGGCCGTGTCTGCCTGAGTCTGCCTGCGCCCCCACCCCCCCACACCCCCCTTCCTTCCTGAGCTGGGGCTGCTCTGGGACCGAAGGCAGACTTTCCTCATGGAAAGTTTTACTAACCTGGCCCAGGGCCCAGCTCGGAGGCCTCCCCGCTCCTAGTGATGATTGAAAGAGTCTGGATCAAACACGCTGGGTCGTTAGACGGTGGGCTCTACCCGCTGGGCGGAGGGCGCACTTGGTCATGCACAGGTCCTGAGGGTCAGTCCTTACGGCACGGCGTCCGGAGGTGGCTGGGGTGGGGACTACCGTCAGTCTGGTGACCCGCAGGCCTCATCTCCCAAGACAGGAGTCCCGGGAGCAGAGCCCCCGCCCACACTTCCCAGAGCCAAGAGTCTGGAAGGGCACAGAGCCCTTTCCACACTCGGCCCTGGAAGCCTCACAGGGACATGAGTCTGTCTGCACAGGGACCCCACGCCAGGCTGCCAGGGACGCCATGCCTCCAAGGGTCAGACGGTGTGAGACTTCGGAATAAATACCCTCCTCCCTGTCTAGATGGACCTGAGTGACAGCTGGTGACGGCAGGAGCCCTGGACGCTGCCACCCCACCCCGGGCGGCGATCAGGCCATGTGCTTCTGTGGTCCTGGCCGCTGTGTGTGTTTCTGCTGCGCCCGCACTGCCGGGATCTGCCCCTCAAGAAAGGGGGGAGGCAGGGGCCACTCTGAGTGTCCGCTGAGTAAGGGCCTTTATAAATAGGCGCTGTGCCTGGCCCCTGGGACGCAGCCCGCCAGGCCATGATGGTGAGCGTCTCCTGGCCTCCTGCAGCTCGGGTGACCCCGCGGCTTCAGTGTCCACCACTCAGGGCGTCCCTCAGATGCCGGATGCCGACATGAGCAGGAAGCGCCGGCCACCCAACTCTCATCCAGGGTTCTTCAGCCCAGTTGCTTTCTGGGCACTTGAGGGGCATCTGGTGGTTTGCTTTCAGCTAACGTTAACCTTCTGCCTTAATCCTAGGTCTTAGCTTACTTCCTTCTCTAAGTGGAGAATTGTTTGACGTTACTAATTTGAGGGAAAGAAAGAGGAATCTGACGTGGGGGGAGGAAGCGGAGGGAAGAGCTGGGAAGGTTTCGTGGAGCCAGAGCCACTTGGCTCTGCTTGGGCCAGAGGCTGGTGCTGGCCTGCCGTGCTGGGGCACCGTGGGCGTGTCGCGGTGCATGGTCCCTGTAGGCTGGCCCCGAGGGGGAGAGTGTTGGCGGGTGAGTGTATCGGGACCAGAACGTGGTCTTCCTGGTGGATGTGCCTCTGCGGAGAGGTGGGCGCCTTCCCAGGGGGCTTAGTCAGTACCGCCCCCATTCCAGGCCTGCTCTCCATGGCTTTGCTCTCCGATGCCACACATTTCAAAGCTCTTCCTCACTGAAGAACAAGCAGGCCTGGCAGGTCCTCTCAGACACGTGAGCCCATGCCTGGCACACGGCTGTGCTCTGTCCCCAAAGTGTGACACCAGGGGACGGGTACTCAGAAGCCTCGCTGCTGACGGGCAGTCAGGCCTGGGGTCTCTGAGGAGTGGTGACCGGGGCCGGAGGGCCCTGTCTAAATCTGCTGGACGCCTGTCTTTTCGAGAGCAGTAGGCGTGTGGCTGCCCTGCCCTAGAGGGCCAGGCAGAGGGCCCGCAGTGTGTGGCACTTCTGAGTGACCTTTCTGATACAGGAGTGTCCCTTCCATGTGGATTCCTGAAGAACAGTAACTGCCTGGCACAGCCATCCTCCGGGTCCAGGTGAGAAGAACCCGGACGGATGGTGTTCGAGAACCTGTGTTCCCATCAGAGCTGTATGTGTCCTACCTGACCCACTATCACCAGCACACAGAAAACCCAGGCGACAAGAACAGTGCCAGCGTGTGGGCTGGGCTCATTCCAGAGTGACTGTACATATGGTCTCTGTTGACGAATTCAGCCTCACAGCAGCCCTGAGCGGGCAGAACCGCCGGTTCAGCCCCTGCTGTCAGAGAGGGAGGCTGAAGCTCGGAGAGAGGTGTCACTGGAGCTGCTCACAGTGCGGCAGGGACAGAACCGGGGCCCGCCGTGACCCGCCCGCCAGCCCCTATGTCAGCGCTGGCTCTGGGCCCCCTGAGGTCGAGCTGTGTCATTAAGATGCAGTGAGCAAAGATTCTTGCTTAGGAGTCTAGCTTTCATGTGTGGACTCGCCTCGAAAGCCAAAGAGAAGTGTGGAGTGTGGTATGTGTTTCCTTCATCAGAGAATCTCTGTTATTAGTGGAGGCACTTTTTGATGACCCAGGGAGAACTGGGGGAGAGGCAAGACTTCCAAAGTGATGCAGAGAGGACCTTGGTGAGATATCAGTCCCTAAAAGCAGTAAAAACACCGACACAACTTTCAGATCAATTATTCCAGAACCTGACAACTACCCAGAGGCAGAGCAAACTGGAAGGCATTTATTCAAGGGAAAGTGGACCTTGGGAAATGATCTGTGGTGCTGTAACTCGGGGCTATTCCCCTCCCCCCACTCCGTGAAGTGTAGCCACACAGCCCAGTTCAATCCCTGATCAGGGGAACCATGATCCTGCAAGCCGTGTGGCATGGCCAAAAAAATAGACAAGCAACATGCAAGATGGATGTATTTGCAAAACAAGTGCAAATACAAGTGTCTTATAAAGGACTTATACTCAGCACATGTAAAAGCTGCATATCTCAGTAATAAGACAGCCTAGTCAAAAACTGGGTAAGAGATTTAAGTAGACCTTTCTCCAAAGAAGATACATGAATGGCTAATAAATACATGAAAAGATACTCAACGTCAGTAGTCTTGGGGAATGCCAGGAAGCTGCCTTTTCACACCCATGAGAGATGCTGTGAAAAATCAGAGACAGTAGCAACTTATGGAGAGCACGTGGAGAAATAGAACTCTGGCATGTTACCAGTGGGGATATAAGGAGTGCAGTCACTTGGGCCGTGCCTTTGCCAGAAGACCCGACAATCCCACGCTCAGACATCTACCCAGAGAAGCGAACACATATGTACACACGAAGACTTGCACAGAAATGTCCTTAGCGACATTGTGTGTAATATCCAAACATGTGAAACAACCTAAACGTCCACGGAACAGAGTTAAACAGTGTGCTACGTCCATACCCACAAGGAGGAGTGCAGTACCGATTCGTGGTAGGACGTGGTCGAACCTTGAAAACATGTGGAGTGAAAAGGCCAGACACAAAGGACCACGTTTTATGTGGGTCCATTTATATGAAGGTGTCCAGAGAGGCAGCCCGGCCTGGGGATGTTTCTAGGTCTGGCCTCTTGTGCAGCGTCATTGGTATTACATATGGTTTTGCTAAAACACTCGATGCCAAAGGAGAGAAGTGCTTTGAAAGTGAAGGCATGTGTGCATCGTGTGTGTTTGCTTCTGTATGTGGAACATACACAGCCCTTTTTCAGGCGCGATGGGAGAAAACTCACAAATTCTGTATTTATATGACACAAAATAATGCTGATAGCAGAGTTTCTCTTGGGGAATAAAAATATGTGTGCTTCTCCATCACTTAGTTTAGCTAAGTAAAGGATTCTCTTTAAAGTGTGAGGAATGTGGGTCCTCACGTTGGCTGGGCACAAAGCCTTAAGCCCCTTTACCCTTTCCAGTCTGAATTTTGGGACACCGGGTTCTTCCTTCCTTACAGATTACAAAGTGGACGCTTCCACACAGTTAAGAATAAAGACGGTCCATCCCCCCTCTCAAACATCCGCCCTTATCAGGCCCAGGGGACCCCGACTAATCACAGCCTGGTCCTGAGACAATGGGCTGCGCCGGCCTCCAGAGGACATGGACAGTTATCGCCCAGAACCCGGGGCTGGCTCTCTTCTGCTCTGAGCAGAGCGCACAGTGCTGGATGAGTCCTCGGTGGGGCAGGGGGCCTTATCAGCCCCAGCCCACCCGCCCTCCCCGGGAAGGCTTCCCCACTCGCCCTATCAGGCTACACAGCTGCCGCTCTCCAGATACGGCCTGGGAGCGCCCTGGGCGGCGGGGGAGACCGCCGTGATGCCCCGGCTCCGGCCGGCGGGCCTGGCAGGAGGAAGCAGGGAGGTGTGGCCGGGTAGGCCTGGCGTCCAGACGTGAACCAGGCCCCGCCGGCTCCCTCTGCTGCCCCCGGGGCTCCGGGGACAGCCCGTCTCAGGCCTCCCCATCCTCTCTCCATGTGCCGAGCCGGGTTGGTTTGCAGGCCACTCCGTGTCTCTGCGGAGGTTTCAGCCGACACTGGGCAGGGCCCCAGCAGCGACCTCGGGAGCTAACTTCTCACCTGTGAGTGTGAGTGAGGTCGGAGCGTTCTGTACAGACAGGAAACTCACAGACCAAAATCGGTGAATGAGAAGGTCACTGGGATGGGGACACCCGGGGGGGCACCCAAGAGGTGGGAACACGCAGGGGGGACCCCCTGGGGGGGTGACACCTGGTAGGGTGGGGTCACCTGGGGGCGGGGACACTGGGGGACACCCAGGACAGACCCCCTGGGGGTGACACCCAGCATGGTGGGGACACCCAGAGGGGGATACCCAGAATGGGGGTACATGGGACACCCGAGGAGGACACCCAGGGTGTGGGGACAGCCGGTGGGGAGATACCTGGAAGAGGGAGGTACATGGGGGGACACCCGGGGGGGCCACTCCTTCCCCTCAAGGGTTTCCTCTGGGATCGTCTTTAGGATGGCGCCCAGGCAAGACAGCAGGACCAAGGTGACCTGGCTGCATTTGATGAGAGAAACCACACTTTGGGCATTTCCTCATAACTGCTGTCCCCAGACTGAGACTGGCCGGGAGGGGGCACACCGCGTCACGTGTCGGGGCCCCATCCTGGCTGCAGGAGAGCCTGCTGTCTGCTGCTCTTGGCCGGGCTCCTGGCTTTCACAGCGTCAGACTCAGAATCGCCTTTCTGTGCACTTTCCTTTTTTTTTCTGTCCACAGTAGCTGTTGCCAGCAAGCTGTAAACTACCGTATATCACTCAGGTTTAAGAACCTAAACTTTAAAACAAATTAAACTCTTGTTGACATTGTAATAAAAATCAGAATGGAATGGGCAGCTCAGTAGAAGCGAAGTTCAATTATTTTTGTGGATTTAAGATTGTTTTCTGGGATTCGCAGGCTCCCAGGGCAGCAAGTGATTTCCTCTTGGCAGACGGTCGGTCAGAGGAAAAGCGGTGGTGGCTGCAGAGGTGGCCGTGCGGGCCGTCACTTGAGTGTTTGCTCTGGCGGCACAGGGCCGTCTGCAGCCACGCTGGAAACGCAGTGTCCCGGCCGTGTTGGAGGGGAGATGTGCAGGCAGCTTTAAGGCATTTTAGTTAAAGAAAGGAGCTGAAATCATGTATGTCGGAGACTGCCTGTCACCTCGGTGTTCTGCTGGATGGAAGACGGCCCTGGGAGCACAGGCCATTGTCCTCCAGCACCCATCCACTGTCCAGGCAGCGAAGCACAGCACCCTCTGCCCTGCCTGGCAGCCCCCCCCAGGCCTGTCACCCCCCACACACCCGTCACTTCCACATACCTGTCACCCCCACACACACCCGTCACCCCACACACACCCGTCACCCACCACCACACCCGTCACCCCACACACACCCATCACCCCACACACACCCATCACTTCCACATACCTGTCACCCCCACATACACCCATCACCCCACACACACCCATCACCCCCACACACACCATCACTTCCACATACCTGTCACCCCCAGACATACCCGTCACCCCAGACACACCCATCACTCCCACACACACCTGTTGCTTCCACATACCTGTCACCCCACACACACCCATCACCCCACACACACCTGTCACCCACCACCACACCTGTCACCCCACACACACCCATCACCCACCACCACACCCGTCACCCACCACCACACCCGTCACCCCCACACACCCCTGTCACCCCCACACACCCTCGTCACCCCCAAACACACCCGTCATTTCGACATACCTGTCACCCCCACACACACCCATCACCCCACACACACCCATCACCCACACACACACCCGTCACCCCCACACATGCCCGTCACTTCCACATACCTGTCACCCCCACACATACCTGTCACCCCCACACACACCCGTCACCCACCACCACACCCGTCATTTCCACATACTTGTCACCCCCACACACACCCATCACCGCCACACATACCCATCACTTCCACATACCTGTCACCCACACACACACCTGTCACCCACCACCACACCCATCATTTCCACATACTTGTCACCCCCACACACACCCGTCACCCCCACACACACCCGTCACCCCCACACAAACCCGTCACCCCATACACACACCCGTCACCCCATACACACACCCGTCACCCCCACACACACCCGTCACCCCCACACACACACCTGTCACCCACACACACACCCGTCACGCCACACACACACCCATCACCCACACACACACCCGTTACCCACACACACCCATCACCCCACACACACTTGTCACCCCACCACCACTCCCGTCACCCCCCCATATACCCGTCACCCCCCACACACACCCATCACCCTCACACAAACCCATCAACCCCCACACACCCATCATATCCCACATACCTGTCACCCCTACACACACCGGTCACACCCCACCACGCCTATCACCTCCTACACCTGCGCCTATAACCCCCGAGCTATGACACCTCCTTCGTTCACCAAGATGGAGACAGTCGTTCCCATCAGATCACACACCAGCTCTCTGTCCTGTACGTGGTTTCCTGCCACGATGCTGCAGAATTGTGAACTGCAGAGAAGTATGTGGATGGAAACTCGGCGACAGGTTAGCCCGATGAGCCAGGTGGGCTCCTGCAAATGGGCTGTGGCCTGGGCTCTCCAGCAGCCTCTCACAGCATCACACCCCTGCCCTCGCCTGCCTTACGCTCTTCTGCACTGTGTCCTGTTTCTCTCTACGCAAGCCCAGGTTGGCTGTGAAGTCACGATTTGTGAGCCATAAACATGCTGACGTCCCCTGGCCACCATTGGTTGGCTCGAGGTGTCCAATCACCACCATCACTTAAGTCTTCAGAGCCGGTGCTGAGGTCACCTAGGCTGCCTGGGGTGGTGAGGTCCTCAGTGGGTTCCTGCCTGTCCCCCACCCCAGACCCAGCAACACAGAGGGAAGGAAGGGGGCCATGGGGTGCGAGCCTCACTCTGCAGATGGCGTCCAGCACTTCCTAACTGGTAGAGTAAGGAGGAGACTTAGAAACGCAGGATCCTTGGAGGAGGTTCCCTCACGGAGCCCTCCCTGTTCCTGGCTGCTTAGAGGACCCGTGGATTTAGAAACATGCCCTTGGATCCCAGTAGTTTGTAGCTCTTCTCACCACAAGGCTTTGCAGAAACGTGTGGGATTCCTGACCCAGGGCTTGCTGAATCTATAGAGTATTTGGATAAGACCATGCTCTTGTGCAGTGAGCTTGTCTGACGATTTGTGGACCAGGGGCCATGACCAGCGGGAAGGTGCTGAGCTCGGAGCCCCACTCCTGGCTCGAGAACTCCTGTCACTTCATCTCGGGTCTCTTCACGCCCTGTGGTGGAAATAGGCCCCTGATTTATCCTGAAGCTCAGTCTGAATCCCACATGAAGGCCCAGCACAGCTCGGGTATAGACACGACCCATCCAGAAGCCACTGGAAGGCCTCAGTGATCTTCAGTCTGAGCTGACACTAACTGTGAACAAGTGTCCTACCTAGCTTGTTCTCCACATGCTGGTTCTTTGGTTTTGTTTTTTTGTTTTTGAAGAGCTATATCAAGGCTTCTTCAGAAATCAGATTTAGATAGAACATCTCTGGTGGTAGTGGATTAAGAATCCCCCTGCCAATGCAGGGGACACAGGTTGGATGCCTGAGCCAAGAAGGTTTCACAGGTCTCGGGCTGCTGCAGCACGTGCACCACGACCGCTGGAGCCCGTGCGCCTGGAGCTCGTGCTCCAAGACGAGAAGCCACCACAGTTAGAGTGCTGTGCGCCACAGTCCAGGCACCACAGTGAAGAGCAGCCCCCGTCTCTGTGACTAGAGAACGCCTGCCTGCAGCAACAAAGACCCAGCGTGGCCAAAAATTAATTAATTAATGTTTAAAAGTGTTCTTCTGAAAAAAAAGAAATCTAATTTAGATAAACAGAGAAGGAAGTAATGCTAAGTTTCCAAGCTCTGCCCCACAGAAGGAAGATGCTGTGAAGTTACTGTGGCCATGACTTCACAGCTGGAGAACAAGAGCTCTGAGGCCTGCGGGGCCCAGACTCAGCCTTGGTGAGGCTCCTGGAAGAGAGTAATCCAACTTTCAAAGAGGACAGAAATCAACCGGTGTCTGCAGATTGCTGGCTCTGCTTGGGCATCGCAGGGTAGTCGAGGCACCTGACCGGATCAGACGCCTCACCCTAGGGAAGTTAGAGTGCAGTCAGGGAGAGCAGGTTAAACAGTGTTTAAAATATAAATAACAATTCTGGGAGACAGAGCCGCGCTCTAGACGGCCCCCTAGCACCTACCCGTGAGTCACAGAGGCCAGTGAATCCAGGTTTAGGTTTGGGACACTTGGAGGCCGTTTCAGAAGAAGCAGAGATGGAGCAAAAGCCTCAGGGGCTGCGGCTTCTCTGCCTCCAGTGGCATCTCTGGGTCACATAGGAAGTGCAGTGTCGTCAGCGTGGGGGACACATTTCCAGCCTTGGTTCCACATCTGTTAAGTGCAGGCAAGGTCAACGGGTAGAACCTCCTCCAGAAACCAGCCTGTGAGACTCTCCGCGGGGAGGGTCCCTGGTCCCCTGTGCTGCCCAGTCCTCAGTCTGGGCGACCTTTCCAGGTGTTGGAAGGAAACGCAGGGGATCCCCTGCCCGGTCCCCCGAGGGGTGTGGGACCCAACCGCGCTCCTCCACGGGCTGCGACCTGAGACGGGGCCGCAGGGCTGGGGTCATGGGACTGGAGACCTGAGACCGGGCCGCGGGGCCGGGGTCGTGCGGCGAGGCCGCTCGTTTTCGTGGCCACCAGGGGCATGGCGTCATTACAGAGTCAATTAGAGTGCGTGTGTGCCAGTCCCGTTGATTTGATTTAGAGCAAGGAAAGCTCCAGTAATGTGCAATTACAAGAAACTTAATGGCCCTTTATACTGAAGGCAACTTCCATGGCACCTAATATACTTTGATGAATTACTCATTATGTGCAGTGTTGGAATAGCTTCTATAAAGATTAATAATTAGATAATCAATACAAAAATTCAATCTTGGTTTTTGCTTTTTTCCTACTCCAGGGTCAATATGTCCTGAAGATTATGGGACCTGTCTCATTTGCCCGAATTTTCTGCCTTCCTGCTTCGCTCTCTTTCCAATGTTTTCCAAATTAGGAGTTTAAGCATCGATTACCAAGTTGGTGTTGCACTTTTTCCTTCATGCCTTCTGTGGTTATTATTTTTTTTGTCCAAATCTTTATGGATCTGATCTTTATGGAATGAGCAAACAGGTTCTGCTGTCAGTGGGTTTTGTCAGCACTCAGGTACAGTTGACCCTCCAGGTGGGCTCGGTGCCGCGAGGAGGTCAGGGGTTAGTGGGTGAGGCTGGCTGCAGGACTGAGTGTCCGGGTCACCCTGTGCGAGCTGGGCCCGAGCTGGGGTGGGGACGCAGGCAGACGTGACAGCTATGGTATTCAGGACCTGCCTGGGCCTGGTAAGGTTCTGGAGGGACTCTGGAGCCAGGAGGTTGGGCCTGCTGCCGTGTAGCAGCCGTGCCTGCGCCCTCGGAGACAAGGACATCCACCCCTCCATGCCCAGTGTGGGGGGCTCGGAGCTCCAAGACCGTTAGTTGACACTGAACTAGGGGCACTGCCCAGTGAGCAGGTGAGAGGTCCATGCCAGGCCCCTGCCACCAGCCTCGCCCCCCAGTGAGCAGCCGGAAGTTTTTAGCTGTCTGTCCACGGGCAGCCCAGGGCCTGCAGTACAAAAACCTCTTCTCAGAGATTTGAACGATAGTTCAGAATATTCTGAAGGTGAGGAAAGCGTGCTTTTCTGTCCACAGGGATGTGGGTGTGGACTTCAGCACAGCCGCTCTAGAGACTTCTCTTCCGTGGCACCCAAAAGGTTTCCTGTCTGCTCCCCTTCCTGCCCCCTGGCCAGCCCAGGGCTCCCCGGACGTTCGTGGGTGCGAACCAAGTCCCTGGGGTCTGCTTAGCATGTCCGGTCCCTGGGATCTTGTTAGAGCTTTCAGTGGGCCTGGGTGAGGCTCGGGGTCGGCCCCTCTGAGCTCAGGCGACACAGTGTCCCAGGGTGGGCCTGGGTGGGGCTCGGGGTCGGCCCCTCTGAGCTCAGGCGGCACAACGCCCCCAGGTGGCAGGAGCACCAGGCCTGGGCCGGGCGGGGCAGGCGGCCTGTCCTAGCAGGGTGGTGGGGTGATGGCCCAGCAGGGTGCAGGCCCTCGTGGTGCTGGTCATCGTGGGGTGGCGGGTGCTGGGTCTGCCTGTCCCCTGCTCCCTTCTGACCCCGGTGCTTCATTATGAAACGGGACAGAAGAAGCAGCATGCGGGCCCCTGGCCCCTTGCCAGGTTCCCCGCCTTGGGGAGGGAGAGCGGCAGTCACCCCTCTGCCCCGTGTTGCCTTTAGACGCAGTCATCCTCTCATCCGCCGTGTGCGGACGCGGACGCAGTCACACCTGACAGACCTCCTGCTGATGCTCGGGGGGCTGATGGCTTAGTTCAAGGTCACGGTTAGCTTTGAGGCAGGCTTTCTCTTCCTGCGAACCCAGGTTCCCCGAGCTTCCTTCATGGGCGGCATCTTCTGACCAAAACTGGTGCTGGCTGGGAGGTCATGGATCCTGTGCCGGGTGGTCCCGAGAGCCCCAGACTCAGAGTGGGCACCTCTGACCTCACTGACCACCTCCCCTGCCCCACAGAGAAGGACCGGCCCCACGCTGGCTGTCGTGGGTCCAGGGGTGCCTGCAGCTGGGGAGGGGCCCGAGCTCCCAAAGCCAGGGATGGGGCACGCCTGCCAAACCCACAGCGGCTCCTTGTCCAGCCCCATTTATTCAATTTTACTTTTTAATTAAACGGGTCTCTTAATTTTTTTTATTTTTCCAACTCTGTTCATTGTCGGAATAGGAACTTCATCACTGGGGCAATGTGTCCCCCGGCGGCACAGAGCAGGCCCTGGAAAAGTGCTTGTCGGTGGTTTAATGACCCCAGTGAGCAACGCGGAGCGAGCTTGGCAAGGGTAGAATAATGGCCCGGGTCACGGGGAAGGCGTCCACCGCACACACCAGCAGGAGGCCAGGGGCGGGCGGGGACCCTCCTGCCACGCGGCCCCCGCTCCCCACGGACGCTGCAGTTTCCACACGGGCCGTTTGCATTATTTGGAGTATTCAGGCTAAATGAGGAAGCGGCCATGGAGGCAGGACAATTATTCTGTTTTAATGGCTGGCAGCCCCGCGTAACAGAGGTGCCTGTCAGGGCCAACCCACATCCAGCTGGGAGGGTCATGTTTTATTAAAACCGTGACTGTTGTCATCCAGCCCCTCCACTGTCCCATTCTCTCCTTCCAAAAATAGCAGGCCCCGTGGCAGTGGCTTATTATGATTAAAAAGATAAAAATAAGTGAAGGCTGAAATAGGTCCAGGACACCCGAGGTAACACGAGAACTTACTTTTTAATGAAACTTGAGAAACTGTTTTATTTTCCACTGCCTCGCAAAGCATCTCTGGAAAAAAAGAAAAAGTGAAGAATGATTTTAGCACTGTTGCAACTCTGCATTTTCAGAATTACAACAGTTGTGATGCGCACGTGGCAAAATCACCATTTTCAGCCCAGAGTCTCGCAGGGCGGCACCTCCTCAGGGAGGGACAGGGGCTGTGGGTGGACCAGGCATGGTCACACTGGACACGGAGGCCACTGGACCTGGGAGACTGACCAGTGCCCACCTGTGAGGGAGGTGGACTTGCCACGAGGTCGCCTCTTCTCAGGAAACTGAACGCCCACACGCAGCCACACCTCACGCTTCCTGCACAGGGCACGCACTCCCCTGGTGCCTCTGCTCTCTGAACTGTGGCCTTGGCTTAGCTCAAGTCCACAGAGATGCCCTTAATGACAACCGAGTGTGCCTGCCTGTGTCCAGTGCAAACGGGGACACGTCCATCCCATTGGTGACGGAATCACAGCAGTGAACGTCCTTACGTCTGCAAGGACACACAGCCACCGGCAAGGGCTTTCTTACCCAGGAATCACCAGGTTTGCAGGCAAGCACAGCAAACATGATCCGGAGACTTCCTAGGAGTTAGTTCCTTAAGAAGAGATCCGGCTGAGACGTTTCTGCTTCCGTCCACCGAAATTATCATCCTCTTAGGTTACATACTAACTTTAGCCAAAGGTGCATTTTCTGGGAAAGTTAGCAGATACTTTTTTAAATTATCTTTTAGTTGTAGGAATGGGAAAGAATATCCTTCCTGTTTTGCTTTGCTCTTCAGAAAGCTATTTTGGTTTTCTCTTAAAAATAAGAATGATTTTGATGACTTGGTCTCTAGAAGGATGTGCGTTTTTCTGCCCCTTGAAGGAAGATAGAGTGAAGAAGTAATAGTTGCTCTTGTGCCATATATTTATTTATGTGCCATATTTAATGTGATCATGAGCTTTGATGGAAAGTCATGGCAACTCGTACAGCATGGGCTGGTGTGTTCGAGCTGGGATGGGGACAGAATTCTGTGGGAACCCCTTGGGGAAGTCACCAAGACCTTCTTTGTTTTTTATATTGCTCTTGTCTAAAGGACAATGATGCTCTAAAGAACCAGGTCTCTTCATTAAAAAACCAACATCACAGCATGTTGTAAAACCAGAAACGGAAAGAATGACAGTGTGCCTGCTGGGCTGACTCGTTTGCTAAGTAGCAGTAGATAAATATTGTGAGTTTTTAAAAACCCGTAGTATAGTTTGATTCCTTATTGGAACTAACCTAACTGTCAAAAAAGAGATGTTTTAAAGTGTATGTAGTTAGGTATGTAATTTTGAGAAGGAAATGGCAATCCACTCCAGTATTCTTGCCTGGAGAATCCCATGGACAGAGGGGTCTGGCAGGCTATAGTCCATGGGGTCACAAAGAGTTGGACACGACTAAGTGACACACACACACAGGTATGTAATTAGGCATTATATCAACAAATAACGTTTTTTTTTAATTGACACAAAAGTGTTATTTATAAGGTATGGTCCTTCTCTGAGTAAGTTGATTTGAAGGCAGGGAGTAAACTGTGTGGTGAGGTTAATGTTGCTGAGCTAGATTTTTACCTCTGAGCCCAAACCCAGGCCTGAGAGGCCAGGCTGACAGCTGTGTGAAGACAGCCGGAAGCGTCTGACACCTGCTTCTCCTGGCCCTTCCCGCCCTGTGCCCACCAGGGCCCCTGCAGCAGGAGGGCAGAGCCCGCCGCCCGCGTGAACAGGCCGCTGCCCCACGTGTCCCTGCGGCCGCGTCCAGCGAGAAACCAGCTGGTGTCTGTGACCCATTCGGGGACGTGGCGATGTCCTCGTTAACCTGAGAAACTTGCACGGGCACTGTTCTGACAGCACAGGGGTCCACACGGGACATCAGGAACGTGGAAACTGAGAGCAGAGGGGGCCGGTCCCGCGTCCCGTTTTGTGTCTCGTGGTTGAACCCAGACTTCGCAGTGGCTTTAGAGCAGGGCGGCCGCCCCTCACACAGGTTCTCTCTTACCGGCAGGCAGTCGGTAACGGAGAGTTCCCTGGAAGGCGCTAGAGCAGCTCTGCTCCCTCTGTGGAGGCCGGAGGCGAGGCTGATGGGGCCTCCTCAGCCACCGTCCCGCTGCGCGGACACAGACCAGACCCCAGGGCCGCCCTGCCGCCGGCCTCCCGGCGCAGGCTGTGGTGAGCCAGCCCGCGCGGTGAGGCGACCGGCGCGTCTCCTGGCCCCTGGTCCCGTCCACGGCGATGCGAACAGTAACGATGCGAACAGTAACCGCTCCAGGGGGCTGGGAGACACCGCGTCACGCCTCGCTTTCCCCCGCGCACAGAACTCGGTCCAGGAGGGGTCTGTTTCTCCATCGGCGATTCACTGGGCGGGAAGGGCCTCAGGCACGCCCGCGTCTTCACCGCGGGACCTCAGGCCCCGGGGGCAGGCCGCTCCCTCAGGAAGCTGGGGGCCGGGGGAGGACGCCCCGGCGGCCTGTGCAGCCCTGGCCCTGCCACACTTTGTGTTCTGACTCTGATCACGTGTCGTCCTGTATCTCCCGGGGTCTCGGGGACCTGCTGGTGTCAGGACCCTGGGTTTTCCATCGTACTCATTCTTTCCTCTCTCAGAGCAAAGTGATCCTACTATCACCACGTTCAAAGTCCCGATATTTAGAGTCAAACCCAGAAGCACACATACCGCGTCTTCACTTAGGGTAGGAAGTGGGGCACTTGGTGATAAAGTCTCGGACAGATAAGGTGGGGACACTGGCGATGAGGAGCCACCTCGGGGCCGTGGGAGTGAGAGGTGACCATAAGCAGGAGGACGTGTGGATGGTGGGCAGCTGCCACTTGGATGTCAGACCTTAAAACCAGGTAGAGCCTGCTGGAGCCGCGAGAAGCCTGTCAGGCGGGAGCAGCTCTCAGAGCCCCCTGCCTGTCCGCGCCATGTGCAGGCACTGCTGCGGGGGCATGGTGCTGTTTCTGAGGCCACACTGGCGGGCCCCTCCTGGCACTGGACCCGCACCCACAGCACCCCTTTGAAGGCACCAGGCTCAGCTGCCCACAATATGGGAGCCGGGGCTGGCAGCCCACGTGCAGCTCCTCCAGGTCAGGGGAAATGGTCACCACACAGACCCTGTGGATTCCTTGGTCGCCTGCAACGTCTCTCCCTTAAAAAAAGTTTCTAAAGCACAGAAAAGCAATACAGGAAAAACGAAAGACGAAGTCTTTCTGGCTCAAACAGTGTACTGTGTGTGTATGTGTGATGGTGGGTGGGTGTGGATTTTTTGTTTTGAAAACATGCCGCGGAAAAGGAGACGAGAGACTGTGGCCTTACACAGCCTCCCTGGCCTCTGTGTTCTGAGCACCTTGCGGGTGAGGACGGTGAGAGTCACGGGCAGAGAGGGCCTGGGGGGGCCGACCCTGCAGGAGGGTGGGCGAGCAGGGCTTTGCTGGCCTGGCTGTCAGGGTCCCCACCCCTGTGTGCATCTCCCCGGCCTTTCTGACTTTCATAGTCATGACTGAGAAAGAGCAGGTCACACGGCCCTGTGGAGCCTGAGGGAGTAGTCTTGAAGCTTCCAGACCCGGAGCAGTCTCGAAGCTTCTAGACCCGTAGTGTGTGCAGGTGAGGAGGGGCGGCCCCAGGCTGAGGTCACCAGGTCAGGGTCTCAGCTTCTCGCCTTCTCTCAAGGGCCAGGATGGCTGAGCCTCCCCACCTTTACCTCCGTAGGATTGCTGCAGGATCAAGAATAATACACATGCAAGGGCTTAGCAACTAACCGTAGGAGTTGGGTAAATAGTTTGTTCACTCCTTATGATCTGTCTTGAGATCTGTAGTTGCATTCAGAAACCAAGAATTCAGAAACGTGGGAACATTTACTTAAAGGTCAGACGTTGAAAGGAGAGAAATATGTAAAAAACTACTCAGACTCGCGATTCCTTTTAGGTTTGCTCTGTTCTCAAGATAGTCACACGGAGCCCACGGGGGAAACCGCAGGGATGAGCCATGGTGTTTCAGCACAACAGCAGGCTCTGATGCCAGCTACTCTCAAAGCGGTGTCAAAAGAAAGCCAAATACTTTACTTTAAAAGGACTTTTCACCTTATTAGTGAATTTGCACACTCGCTTGTGAATAGCAGAGACATCTTTCTATGGTTTCAGGAAGGATATAGTTAACATTTACCAGTGTTACTCAAGTACAGGTGAAAACTATGCCTGTGTTTTGTACATGTTAGTTTTGGTATTTTTTAAAAAAATGCTAACTTCCTTTTCACTCAATCCCATATTTATAGAGAGGTGGGTTTGTGTATGGGCATCAGATATACACATCCTGCGTCTATATCCCAGATTAAAACAACAATTCAAACTGCCACATAAGTTTTAGGAAAAAAACAATTGTTTCCACCTCAGGAGCATTTTAGAGAAAAATTAAATATAAGGGAAAAAACCCTTATTAAATTGTGGTATAACAGCTCACCACATCCTGTTGCAGGGACAATCTGACGTGAAACACAGCAAAGGTTCCTCTTTCAGGTCCCTCACGATCCGGGAGGGTCACATGTTACCTGCAGTTCAAAATACTTCTGTAAAGAAAAAAAAAACCTCTGTGTCGGTGGAAAAGCTGAATAAGAAGATGGAAATTATCAGTAGAGAGAAGACATTGTGGGAAACCGTAGGTGTCTTCGGCACAACCATATCAAAGAGAGAAAGCCACCCCCGAAATAACCCACACAGAGCCCCGGGGCCGGGCCTGATGCGGGCTCGGACCCATGACCTCACGGAGGGAAGATAGGAAGTCGTGGCTGGGAGGACCAGGGCCGGGACCCTATGCTCCACTTCCCACCCTCCATCAGGGCCCCTCTACCTCAGCCCTACCCTGACCTCGTCTTTCTTTATCCATCTATGAAATAGGGCCATCATGGCTTCCCTGCAGGGCTCCTACTCAAACTGTGTCTGTGGAAGGAAGTGAGGTCTGAGCACCCATCCTCAGCCCCGGGGACCCTTATGGGAAGCGTCATCCACCGGGGGTTGCTGGTCTTCCACCTTTACTTTGGGCAGCTTCCCGGCTCAGGCCACAGTGCTCAGGGAAGATGCAGGAGGGTGTGTGGAGAGGTGGGGGTTGGTTCTTGAGTCTGTTCCTAAGAGGAGTGACCCACTGTGACCCCAGCCTGCCCTTGCCAGTCATGGGCAGCGCTGGGTCCAGCCAATGACATGTCAACAGGAGGCTCATCAGAGGCCCCAGCCGATGGTGATGGGCAGGAGCTCTGCTCCCACCCTGGCCCCTGAGCCTCTCCTGGGGGCTCCCCATGGGACCAGGCCCCACTTATTGCAGAGCCCTGCACTGGTCTCCTCTCTGGGCCCAGAATGTCCGGGATATGCATCTTCACTACACCCCCCACCCCCACCACGGGCACCCCCTTAAAGGTTCAGGTGCCCCAGTAGGCAAAAGGGGAAGCCCACCGCTTAGGTTTCTTCCCCTTTTATCTCGTCAAACAGATGTTATTTTTCCTGTGGTCTCTCTAACCCTGAGTAAAGATTCTCAGCTACTCCACTGGCTGCCTTACTAACCCTCAGAGCTCCCTCCCAACCCCTCACTTTTACCCTCAGATGGGGAAAAAATGGAAACAGTGACAGGTTTTCTTGGGCTCCAAAATCACTATGGACAGTGACTGAAGTCATAAAAGTAATAGATGCTTACTCCTTGGAAGAAAAGCTTTGACAAACCTAGACAGCATTAGAAAGCAGAGACATCACTTTTCAGACAAAAGTCCATATAGTCAAAGCTATGGTTTTTCCAATAATCATGTACTAATGTGAGAATGGGATCATAAAGACAGCTGAGTACCAAAGAATTGATGCTTTTGAACTGTGGTGTTGGAGAAGACTCTTGAGAGTCTTTGGACACCAAGGAAATCAAACCAGGCAATCCTAAAAGAAATCAACCCTGAATATTCATTGGAAAGACTGATGCTGAAGCTCCAATACTTTGGCCACCTGATGCAAAGAACCAACTCATTGGAGAAAACCTTGATGCTGGAAAAGATTGAAGGCAGGAGAAGGGGATGCAGAGGATGAGATGGTTGGATGGCATCAGCGACTGGATGGGCATGAGTTTGAGCAAGCTCCAGGAGTTGGTGAAGGACAGGGAAGCCTGGCATGCTGCAGTCCATGGGTTGCAAAGAGTCGGACATGACTTAGCAACTATACAACAATATTACCTCTCAGCTCTCCCTCCCAGTTCCAGTCATTATTGCCCATCAGATATTTTTCAGCCATCTATTCCTGATCTTACTAGACTGCTCTGAGATTTCCATTTTCCTAAAACTGGGAAGGCAGAGCCAGACTCTGGGTGGTGTGACTGACCTCCACCCCCACCCCGCTTCAGGTGGGGTCGACCAGTGTTCGCACTATGAAATCTTTGCCTTGAGGCATGACAGCTGATTTCTGTTCTGGGATGGAGCTGGCCCCACTGCCTCCGTTACCCCTTCTCAGTAGTAGCTGTCACCCAGTGGGAGAGACCCTGACCTGCGTGGCCCCAAACCTGCTTCTTTTCTCGGAAAAGTTTAGGCAGCCCCACCAGGCCCCTGGCCTTGGGTTGTTTTAGGACAAAATGAGGTGATGGTCAGGAAAGCGCCCCGTAAGCCGTCCAGTGCCCAGTGAGGACAGTGTGAACGGCTCTTCCGTGCCTGTGCTGCCACAGGATGCCCGCCGGCCCCCGCACGTACGGGCTCTACCGCCTCCGTGCCCCCCGACCTCCGCCCCGTGCCGCACGTAGGCTCTCTACCGCGTCCGCACCAGCTTCCACCCAGCCACACAACACTGCACGTAGGCTCTCTACCGCGTCCGCACCCGCCTCCACCCCGCCACCCACCACTGCACCTAGGCTCTCTACCAAGTCCGCGCCCCCCTCCACCCCGCCCTCCCGCGTCCACGCTCCCCTCCACTCCATTCCCCTCTCTGAATGCGCGCGCTCACACTCTCTCACTCTCTCGCTCTCTCGCTCTCTCTCTCGTATGTTCCGCGTTGCCCTGGGGCAGAGACACCCTGCGTGCTGTTGAGGCCCATCCTGACCTTGACCAAACCTTAGAGAGACTCGGGTCCTGTGGCTGCCTTTTGTCAGAATGACCTTGCGGGGCAGCGCTCGGGAGAGATGGACTAGACTTAGTGGACTTAGGAGCACAGAGGCCGAACCTGGAGGAAACGGAGGAGCTGCTGGCCCGGGGGCCCGTGTCGCCCCCCCGCCCTCCCTGCCCCGAGCCCTCGGGGACCCGTGAGCCAAGGCAGGGGCATGTGGCCTCACCCGCCGAGGGTGCACTGGCCGAGGGTTGTGGAGGCAGCTGCCGCCTGTCCAGCGTTTCCCGCATGCGGCCAGGGCCATCGGCAGAGGACATGTGACCACCTGTCGGACAGCCCTGTCAGTCCGGGCGTGTCGCTGTGGGCCACTGCCTGGCACCCCCACCCCCCACGTGCCCCTCCTCGGGAGGGGCCCGGCTCCAGGGTCCACAGGGCCAGCAAATTCTGTTGTCGGTTCCCGTGACACAATTCCTGGTTCCCCACTGTGCTTTATTATTGTTATTCTTAAAAATACTTGGCGGGTAGGGGGGGTGTTGAAAAGCAGTTTAGGGAAGGGAGTGGGCTCGGAAACGCGCCCCACTGATTGCTCCGGGAAGCCGCCCTCGGCCTGCCGGGGCCTCAGCAGAAACACACGGTTTATCTGCCGGCAGAGGGGAGCCCGGGCAGTTCCGTGACGCGAGCACATCCCCACCTCTGAGCCCTGCGAGCGGTGCCGACAGCCTCCCGGTGACATTTCCCATACGTGCCGCCGGGGGTGGGGGCGGACAGAGGGAGGTTGCCGGTCCCTCCCGAGGCCTCTGCCAGCTCTGCTCATTTCCTCCCCGGCTGCCAAAAATCACAGACCGTGGTGGACACGGACAAGGGAACAGAGGTGAAGGAACAGCCCCGAACAAAGGGAGGCTCAGGCCGGGCAGTCAGCCCTCCTTCCCAAACTGCCCTGAGCCGACTGACCACGAGGCCGCTGCGAGGGGCCCACGGGGCATGGACTTCAAGCGGTGCTTCCACGGCCGGTGTTTATCTGTTGGTTTTTCAAACCTGCGTGAGCACAGACGGCTCCCTGCCCCGGCTCAGCGGTCAGAACCTGACGCAGGCCCCTGGTCTCAGCCCGAGTACTGGCCCTGCGGTCACAGCCCCGGGTCTGGGGCAGCCGTGTCCTGCTGGCTCAGGACTCATTCTCAGGGGACAACTTTTCACAGGCTGAACATAACTGACTGATGGGATTTCAGTCAGTTTCACAAGTTTACATGAACTTGTGTGTGGAGTCCTGTCCCTCTGACGCTCTCTCTACTTTTGTTTTCTTACAGTAAATGAGATAATCCGGAATGACCTCTCCAGCACCAACATCCACTCGTAGTTGGCAGCGTGGACTCTCAGAGGCTGCGTGGTGTCTGTCTGTTCCACGGTGATGACTCTGAGTCAACAAACTGAATCCATACCTGGTACCACTGGGAGCTTCCACCGCAGTGAAGGCTCAGGTCACTTGTGCAAAGAAGTAGCCCAAGGAAGGAAGGACCGATCCCTCTTCTGAAGGAAAGTCACCTCAAGAAGGAAACGAAAGTGGGTGGGTGGGGGGAGCACGGAAGACAGACCTCGTGACACTGCCCTCGTGGCCTCAACCTGACATGGCGGCCGCCCCGAGCTGCGCCCTTCAGGCACCCTGGATTTTTCAGTGGAAGTGCCTTATTTCAGCCGACCACAGCGGCGGGGCACTGTGGAATCAAGCGCTGATGTGGCTCCCAGGAGGGCATTTGTAGGAGCAGAAGCTGTAGGACGTTTCGTCACGAGGCTTTATCCTTTGTATAAGTTAAAAGAATACTGGAGGACTGGGCATTGTGAGGAAACCCTGGCACGTTTCCTACTTTCTCACCTCTTCCTGGGCTGTAACATACAATTCTGTTGCCTTACTCAGCGTGTTTCAGAACTGCTCCAAAGTGTCATCTCAGATCTCGTGACTGCCTTCCCTCCCCTGTGTTACTCAGACCATAGGGTTGTTCATTGTAGCATGTTAGGATTTTGTTTTTAATCTGGCTTCAAACATAGCACAGGTAAGTTGAATAGCACAAGATAGGCTACTGGACAAAAAGAGAAATCTCTCTGTCTTGGGATAGGTCTCGTATTTGCATGTGTGTACATATATAGGCATATATTTATGGTGAATATAACCGACGTGGTGACATTCAGTCTCCACCCGGCAAGGGCGTCTGTGTCAGCAATAACCAGTATCCGTTTTGGAAAATAGACCCGAGGCTCAAAATCCAGCTCCCCGTAGCCACGTCCGTGGGGGCGCCCCCCGGCCCCGGGAGGTCTGCGTCTCGGGTCTCCTGCAGTTAACCAAGCACTTTAGAACCAGAAAAGGTGCATCCATTATATCGGCTGTTACCAAATGGCAGAATTGGAAAGGAACTGTAAATAGTGTTACAGAAGGAGTGTAATATATTTGTTCCGCTGTAAGATCATTCTTTCACAAAAGCCTTTTAACTGCTTCATCTGAAGAAACCATTACCAAAAACAGCGTTTTACTATGTGGTGACTCTAGTGTTTCCAGACTAGTTACTGTTAACATAGGTTAGTGTGAGCTTTACTACTGCATTTTGTACCCATAACAGCTTATTACGCGTTATTGCTAGCCGTGACCTGTTGTTTCACATAACCAAAAAGCATGGTTTAATGGTAACACCTTTAACGTGATAACTGTGCCTTAGGAACTCTCGCCCCCTGCTGGAACGTGGCCGAATTGCACCCTCGGGGGAGGTGACACATCCTGTCCCCAAACTCAAGCGTTTCAGTGGGGAAGGCGCTCTCCCACGGAAAGAATTATTTTTAAAATGTTGTTCTGTACGACTATGTCTTACTTGTTTTTTAAGTCACAGAAACGAAATCCTGAAAGCCATATTTGTAACATTTGCACATTACTGTGAAGAGCTGACGGTATATGGCTTCCTGTACATAGCGGCCCCTCCCCGCCCCCCTCACCCTGCTTGGAGCCCCGTCCTGCATTTAGCCTCCTAGGAATTGCATGAGACGTTTCTCGGGAGACACGAAAGGAGATGTTTGATACTGTGTTAGCTCTCTTTGTAGGTAGAAAATAGATCCAATAAAGCAATATTTTTCTTTTTTTTTTTTTTTGCCGGACCATCTTAGTCAGACTGTGATTCATTCCACGCATGGAAAAATCCTCTTTGTTCTTAAGCGGGTTTTCTGCCGTAGGTCCGTGTGCTTGTGTTTGTAGAAGGGCTTCCCGTCGTCCAGCTGCGCGTGTGAGGCGTTTTCTCACCTCCTTACATGTCAGGAAGGCCACCCTGGGAGGCGTGGATGTGAGCGGCGTCCCCAGTGCTTAGGTGGCATGTCAGAAATGCTTCTCCAGGCCCCGTGGAGAGCACCTCCGCTTGTGCCAACGTTTCTGTCCGGAGGCAGAGCCGGGTGAGGCCTCCCACACTCACACTTGACCTGCCATCACCTTCACGACGAGCCCTTGGCCACCTGGCTTGGCTGTCTCCTCCACTCCCCCACCCACATCGCCTACTCCGGGCTCGGGTAGGGACTGTCAGCAAGTTGTTCTAAGACAAGGGTGGCACCAGGAGCTTCCAGGGGGCACTCCAGGGCTCATCGCGCTGAATTGCGGAAATACTGTTTTGCATTCAGGTCTTTCAAACTCAAGAATTCCTGTTTCTTTGGCCAGAAGGTTTACAGTTTGCAGTGTGTGTGTGTGTCGGTCACTCAGTCATGTCCAGCTCTGCAGCCCCATGGACTGTAGCCCACCAGGCTCCTCTGTCCATGGAATTCTCCAGGCAAGAATACTGGAGTGAGTAGCCATTCCCTTCTCCAGGGGATCTTCTAAAATCCTAGAAAAATCTCATCAGTGTAGTTAGCAAGAGTCCGTCCCACCCAGTTTCTGTGCTGTCTGAAGGGAGCCCAACGGTAATGTCCACAGGAGCTCAGGGAATCGAAGATGCTTGGGTAGGCTGAGGTGGGGGAGGACAGTGGGAAGACTCGGCTGGCGGTCAGCATGAGGTGGCCTCGAGCGCAGGACTCAGCTGGAGAGCTGGGTCCCAAAGCGCATCCCAGAGGCCACAGGGCACACAGGAGGTCACAGCTCACATCCACGTCTCTGAAGGACGCACTTAGTTTTCAAAGTGAGTCTCTGTAAGCCCACCCCCACTCCCAACAATGGCATTGTATATTCCAGAAACAAAAACCTTCATAACAATGGTTTCTGCAAAAGAGGCTGAAAAACTGGAAGTGAAGTTGCTCGGTCGTGTCAGACTCTGCAACCCCGTGGACTATAGCCTGCCAGGCTCCTCCGTCCATGGGATTCTCCAGGCAAGAATACTTGAGTGGGTAGTCATTTCCTTCTGCAGGGGATCTTCCCAACCCAGGGATCGAACCCGGGTCTCCCACATTGCAGGTGGATTCTTTACCATCTGAGCCACCAGGAAATCCCTCAGAGGAGGCTGGGCCTCTGCAAATACCCGTTTACTTGGTTTTCGTTCCTTTCATGTTGCTTTTGAATAAGAAGGAAAGCACCCCACCACTTGTTTCTGGCAGGCAGCTACCGTGCTTTGCTCAGGTGTGTAGACCTGGAGGCCAGGTCACCTCCCAGACGCTCCCTCACTGTCCTGGGTGACCTTGGCACTTCAGGAACTTGGGCAGGTGCAGCCCGGGAGCCACTGACGTGGGACACGTGGAGCAGCCTAATGGGGGCATCTGCTGACTTCCCCCCCTCCCCTGGGGCTTCCCACAACTCCACGCTTGCCCCAGCCTGAGACGATGTGAAAAAACCTGATAGACATCCAATTTCTCCTTGTAGCCAGTGCAACCCGAGCAGAAGTCACCGTGGGAGACCCCTCTCTGTCTGAACGTGTCCCCTGATCCCTGCAGCCTCCACCCTGTCACACAGACCACCCACCCCACCCCAGGACGTGTGGGCCCCACCCCAGTTTCAAGGAGGGCCCATGGGGCAGCTGCTTCTGCCAATCGCCAGGGTGCAGGGCCTTGGCTGACGACGCTGCGAGGAGGGGTCTCCGCACCCCTCATTACATATTCCTTCAGAAACAGGTTCCACGTTGCTATAGATAAACTGCATTGGGTTGTTTGGAAAGGAGAGAGAAAACAGGAGCGGATGAAGCTGAGGAAAAGAGGGCCAGATGTAGGGAATCCACAGAAGATGAGATGAGCTGCCTTCAAGCGTACAACCAGGATTTAGTGCATTCGCAGTGCTGAGTTACCTCAACTTCCTTCACCCCAAAGGAAACCCTGTGCCCGTGAGCAGTCATTCCCCACCCCCTCCTCCAGCCCCTGGGAACCACGATAATTCTGCTGTGTGAATCTGTGTTCAGGACACTTCTTGTAAACCGACTTGAACAACATGGCCTCTTTCACGAGGCACAGTGACTTCAAGTTCATCCACATAAAGGCCTTTATCAGAGCTTTGTTCCTTATGGCCTAATACTGTCCACTCTGTGGATGGACCACACCATGTGTCCATCAGGCAGCGGACATCTGGGCTGCTCCCACCTTTTGGCGACTGTGAGTAACACTGTTGTGAACATTCGCATATGAGTTTTTGCTCCAATGCCTGTTTTCAGTTCTCCAGGGGAACGCCTAGGAATGGAATTCCTGGTAAATTAGCAATTGTGTGTTTTACTTTTTGAAGAACTGCTTTCCCTTGCTCAATTTTTACATTATCCATCCCTGAGACAGACTGTGGATCACTAACCTAATTTGGAATCACATATGTGAAACACATCGTATTTATACTTCTTTATGCCAAAAAAATTAAGTTAGCGCTAAGATGACTAAGTGCTCGTTTACGCCCCAGCAGAAGGCAGCTCCTGCTTGTCTGCCTCCAGCCTCCTGGGTGGAGTCAACCCGCCCTGGTCCTGCCAGCAAATTGGGGCCTCGCTGTGCGTCTGAGTCATTGAGGTGGTGCCAGCCAGGCCCCAGATCACACGTGTCTGTACTTCACACGTACAGACGGCAAGAGCGAGGAGAGAGCCTTGCGGAGGCCACGCTGCCGCACCCTGTTTCTGAAAGAACTGAGCTGCTGCAGGCGTCTCACACGACGGACCTCCCTGCTGATGTGCGCCAGCCTGCCAGCAGAGCTGCACACACACGCTGTCACACACGCACTCACATGCACACATACACACACACACACACATATACTCACACAGAGACATGCACACACACCCAGACATGCACTCATTCACTCACACACACACTCACCCAGACACACACACACACGCACACATATACCCAGACACACATACACCCAGACACACACACACACTTATTCACTCACATACTCACTCACACTCACATATACATACCCACACACTTGCACACATACATACCACACACACTCAAACACACTCATATCCACATACACATACCACACTCACATTCACACACACCCCGCAGAATCTTCTGTCTCTAGCAGATGCCGTCTATTGGAGGCTGTGACCACAGGTTTTAAAGCGTCACAGCCTCCAGGCTGCTGCAGGGCTGCAACTCATGGTCAAGACTTGATAACCACTGCGTTTGTCCTCAGCAGCCATTCCTCCTTTTTTTTTTCCAGAGGAAAAGCACTGATAAGCATCTGTTTAGGGGAAGATTAAGCCCCACATGGGATGCGGGAGCTGGGGCCTCCACACCCCTGCCCTCACGTGCATTTTGGGTCTCCTGTGCTTGGGGTCAGCTGGGCTTCAGGATCTGTGGATTCACAGTTCTCATCTAAGTGGAGCAGTTCAGCCACAACCTCTTTCAGTGTCTCTGCCCCTCCGGCCACAGCTCTGATCACACACCCGAGGCTGCACAGAGTCACCCACAGTTCACAGCACTCACTTCTGCAGACTTTTCCTATTTTACATTGTGGAGTTTTTTGTGCTTCATCCTCTTCCTCAGCAACTAATTGCTATGACTCAGGGTGACTTTAGCCCCAACGCTAGAGCTTTCATTACAAGTTTTCTCTGGGCATGTCTGTCTGCCCTCTGACTCCTTGCATGTGTGGGAGACAGTTATAAAAACTGCTTTTATATCCTTGTTTGATAACTCCACGATGGGTGTAATTTTTAGTTGATTTTCATTGATCAATTTTGATCTCATCTGGGTTGCATCTTCTACCAGTTCTCTCCAGGGTCAGAGATCTAACATGAATTTTTGCATCACTGAGCATGGCTCATGTTCTGTTTCTTATGAATGCCTATTCTGGGAAGCAGTTAAGTCCCTTGGAAAGATTTGATCCTTTTGGGTCTTCCCAGCTTATAAATGTTTGATGGAACCAGAGCAACACATGGTCTGTGGCTAATTTTTCCCACTCTCAGAGCAAAGCCCTCTGAGGATCCTCCCTAGTGTCCTGCAAAGTATGGGGATGTATGCACACCTTGCATCAGCCTAGCGTGGGCTCTGAGTATTTCTCCCTGTAATCCTTTAGGGTTCTGCTCTTCACCAAGTATTTCTCCCTGTAATCCTTTAGGGTTCTGCTCTTCACCAGACCTGAGGGGACTCCCTCCTGCGCTTGTGTGCATGAGGCCTCAGCCGTGCGGGTCTCTGAGCACCGCCTCTGGGCAGCTCACTCCTCAGGGTAGTGCCTCGACTCTTCCGGCAGCTGTGGCAGTCCCTCTAACCCCAGCTCCTCACCCCGCGAGGGTCTGCCGGGGTCGCCTCCCCACATACGGCCTGGAAGCCCCCTGCAGGCCATGGGCTGGGCCGTCACAGGGTCCCCCATCAGGGTCACTGGTCTTCACTGCCTGATGGCTAACACCTAATATGTTTCATATATTTTTTCCATTTTTCATTCTTGTCAGTGGGGAGTAAATTTGGTCCCTGTTAGCGCATCTTGGCTGAAAGTAGATGTTCTGACGCTTGATTTTTCAAAGCCTCTTTGGTAGGCCAAATTTTAGTCAGAGAAGTAGTCAATCTTCCATTTTCCCTGTGTTTTATATCATATAACAATAATGCTATTCACGTAAAAGCTGCATGTCTAGCCAAGAGTGACTTGCGATCACCAGATATGCCTTGGGGCCCCATATAATTTTAATCGGAAGGGAAAGCGTCAAACAGAGGCTGAAAAACGGCTTTCGCTGCCAAATACGCTTTTTACCTGGAAGAAGAACAAAGGAATCCCAGGGAAGAGACAGAGGTTTTTATGGAACAGAGGTTCTCAAACAACAGAGAAGAATGACCATGTCTGTGTTCAGGTGGTGACGTGGGCCCCGCCACGCATGGCCCCCTGCCCTGCTGTCCCTGGGACAGGAAGACAGGAGCTCGCAGCCACGGCCTCACCCGGGTCAGAGCCGCTGTCGGGCTTGTCCCAAACACACACCCAAGAATGACGGGGCTGTCAGAGTATCTATCCAGCATCACACCCGGAAACAACGGTTGCTGAACTTCACGGACACAGCCACCTTCTGTGTCTTCATGTTCTGTACCTGGACACATACCAGCTGAGGCTACCTTAAGGTGGGATCTGGAGCAATTAGACATTAATGATATTTGACTGGTTCAAGTTCACTTCTAGACTTTCTAGTGGGAAAGGGGTTTGCAAGCAATTTAATCCCTGAAAATAAGAATGAATGCAAGCAGTGTTAAGGTCTTTGGGAACATTTGTTGTTTGCATGCAAATAAGGCTGCTAATTATGAGATTTTTTCCTGTTCATTGTAGTAGACCCAGCAGGACTTAGACTTGAAAATATACTATTAGCAATCAGCTCCTGTAACTACATATACTTGAAAAGAATAAGGTAAAAAATTTTAAAGTATACCCTCTAATCCAAATTTCTCACTAATTTCTATGCACTTTATTTAATCTAGATAATAAGAGTACATGGAAATTCCCTGGCTGTCCAGTGGCTAAGACCCTGCACTTCCACTTCAGGGAGCATGGGTTCAATCCCTAATCAGGGAACTAGGGCCCCACAAGCCTCACAGTGTGGCCGAAATAAATTAAAAAATAATAAAAAGAAACAGTACATGGACTCATGTATGCAATTCAGACACTTTCCCAAGTGATTTTTAAATGTGCTCTATGTCATTTGCTCCTCAAAGCCATCCTGTGAGGGAGCGGGCAAGACAAATCAAACCCCCAGTCAACAAGTAAAGTTCCTGAGGCCCCAGGGGAAAGAGCTTCTGTTACTGTGGGTCAACAGGGCTTTCTCCCTGTGCTCCTGCTTTGGGGATAAAGAACCTGGCATCCGTCCACCACCCTACCCACCCATTCATCCACTGACCCATCCACCCATCCATCTGTCCACTGACCCACCCGTCTATCCACACACCCACCCACTCACCCAACCACTGACCCATCTACCCACCCATCTATCCACTGACCCACCCATCTATCCATTCACCCACCCATCCACCCACTGCCCCATCTACCCATCCATCTGTCCACTGACCAACCCACCCACCCACTGACCCATCCACCCATCCATCTGTCCACTGACCCACCCGTCTATCCACACACCCACCCACTCACCCAACCACTGACCCATCTACCCACCCATCTATCCACTGACCCACCCATCTATCCATTCACCCACCCATCTATCCATTCACCCACCCATCCACCCACTGCCCCATCTACCCATCCATCTGTCCACTGACCAACCCACCCACCCACTCATCCATCTGTCCACTGACCCACCCGTCTATCCACACACCCACCCACTCACCCAACCACTGACCCATCTACCCACCCACCTATCCATTGACCCACCCGTCTATCCATTGACCCACCCATCTATCCATTCACCCAACCATCCACCCACTGCCCCATCTACCCATCCATCTGTCCACTGACCCAACCACCCACCCACCCAACTACTTACCAATCCACCCACCCACTGACCCATCCACCCACCCATCTATCCATAGACCCACTCATCCACCCAACCACTTACCCGTCCACCCACCCATCCATCTATCCACAGACCCACCTATCCACCCACACACCCATCCATCCATCCACTGACCCATGCCCTGTTCGCCACCCACCCCGTGTTTGGTGACCCTCCTCTGCTGGGGTCAGGGACCAGGCCTGCTGTGCCCTCACTGTGCCTAGATTCAGGTTCCTTTGCATCTGTTGATTGCAGTTTCCCAGCAGACCTGCATCCGGCTGGGACGGTGGCCCAGCAGTCAGTTTCCTCCAGCCATGCTCCTGTCACCAGCCCCCACCCCCATCCTGGATGCCACTGACAGATGGCCTGGTATTCCCCTCACATGGGTTTCCTGGTTATTCTTGGAGTCAGAGCAAAGCAGGAGACGGAGGCCAGGCCTGTGGGTCCCGCTGACCTCTCTGCCCCTGCCTGGACCTTCTGGATGGTGCAACCCTTTGGGGAGAGGCCCCGGGGGAGGGGTGTGCTGGTATCAGGTGACTCCATCAACTGCACACGTCAGATGCGCACGTGTAGGACACATGTGCGGTTGTGATGGGGATGCAGGTACCAGGCTGAGGGGACCGTGGTGCTGGGGCTTGAGAAGGGAGGGACCGGGTCAAAGCCCGGTATTTATAGCCCCAGGGCTTTAAGGTTGAGTTACCCAGCTCAGCGACTGAACATACACACACACAAGCAGCGATGGTACTTTAACTGCCTTCTAAGTTTCTGTGTGTAGTCACAAGGACCCGGAAGCTGTTTGCAGGCGTCCGAAACCTGCCCTGCGAAGGTGAGGCGTGTTCAGAGCTGGTTCTGGAGAGGTCTGTGTGGGTCCTGCGCGGGTCCAGGGTCAAGTCCACGTGTGCTAGCTGCTCTGCCGGCCTCTGTCGCGCTCTGGTCTCTTCTCCTCTCAGTCCACGTGTGCTGGCTGCTCTGCCGGCCTCTGTCGCGTTCTGGTCTCTTCTCCTCTCAGTCCACGTGTGCTGGCTGCTCGGCCGGCCTCTGTCGCGTTCTGGTCTCTTCTCCTCTCAGTCCACGTGTGCTGGCTGCTCGGCCGGCCTCTGTCGCGTTCTGGTCTCTTCTCCTCTCAGTCCACGTGTGCTGGCTGCTCTGCCGGCCTCTGTCGCGTTCTGGTCTCTTCTCCTCTCAGTCCACGTGTGCTGGCTGCTCTGCCGGCCTCTGTCGCGTTCTGGTCTCTTCTCCTCTCAGTCCACGTGTGCTGGCTGCTCGGCCGGCCTCTGTCGCGTTCTGGTCTCTTCTCCTCTCAGTCCACGTGTGCTGGCTGCTCGGCCGGCCTCTGTCGCGTTCTGGTCTCTTCTCCTCTCAGTCCACGTGTGCTGGCTGCTCGGCCGGCCTCTGTCGCGTTCTGGTCTCTTCTCCTCTCAGTCCACGTGTGCTGGCTGCTCGGCCGGCCTCTGTCGCGTTCTGGTCTCTTCTCCTCTCAGTCCACGTGTGGTAGCTGCTCTGCCGGCCTCTGTCGCGTTCTGGTCTCTTCTCCTCTCAGTCCACGTGTGGTAGCTGCTCTGCCGGCCTCTGTCACATTCTGGTCTCTTCTCCTCTCAGGCCCGAGCCCTGCCTGCAGGCTTCCCACCTGCTCTGGGGCCCCTGTCCCCAGGACGGGAGTCAGGGCAGGCGGGCAAATTCAGCTTCTCCCTGCCCGGCTGGCCAGGCGGGAGGCAGTGGCCAGTAGCTGCAGCACCCACACGGGTTCTGAGTCGAGCAGATCCAACCCGAGCCTCGTCCCGCAGCCTCAGCTGATGCAGCCCAGCTTCCGGTGAGTGCTGGCTGTGTGGACCCTGGGTGGGCACCCGGGGGCACCGCTTCCGCCCACAGAACACCTTCAGCTGCCGAGCGGAGCCACCACCCCCAGCCCGCAGGGTGGGAGCGAGGCTGCAAGCAGCAGGCTGCTCCAGGAAATGAAAACATCACGTCTGGTGGCACAGCCGTGAGAGGCAGGCCTTTGTCCGTGGGTTTGATAGGGGCTGGGGGTTGAAGAAAATCCTGTGGTGGCAGGCACTGGGGGTGGTGTCTACAGAGACACCTGAGGAAAACCTCCACCAGGAGAGTTTTAAACCCCATTAACCGGGAAGCCCATTAACCAGAGCATTTATTTCCTGATTATTCCATTAAGCAAAAATTTCTGGATTATGTTTTGATGGGCTGTGATGAAATCCCAGGCAGTGTTTCTTTAATGAGGGGGTGGGACTCTCCCCGGAGAATGGGGGAGCCACCTGCCTCGGGACTGGACTGGGAGGGTCAGCAAGGTCCCGGCCAGGATGGTGGGGGTGAAGCCGGACGGTGAACACAGAGCCAACTAGGCCCCGGCGGGAGTTTGGCCTCGGAGCGTGAGCAGCAGTGGGCGTGCTGAGCCGGGAGGCCACTCGGCTCCGGGGTGGGCAGGAGGTACCCCGGCTGCAGGCGGCGTCCACACAGGTCTGGTGTCTCTTGGGTCCAAGGGTGTCTCATCCCAGCTGCGGCATGAGACGCATTCGTGTTTGTGCCCAGGCCCCTCTGGGCTCCAGGGAAGAGTCTGGTCTTGTTCGGCCTGTGGGACCCCTCCTCCCGGCAGGGGAAGGGTCCCCTGGCCGGCCCTCGGCGACTGCACGCGGGGCTGAGAGGGGTCCCGGGGCCTAGGCTCAGCGGACAGTCATCTTACCTGTCGTTGCTGCATAGACAGCAGATCTGAGTGGCCAACGGGAGCCGGGGTGGGAAGGCATTATCACAGAAGAAAATGTACCCGGCTCACTGAGCAGGGGAGGCGAGCGGGGCGCCCAAGGGAACAGGGGACCCTTGCTCCTGGCACAACCTGGCGGCTGAGGGGGTGGGAGGGTGGGATCACCAGCCTCGCCCCCCAAGGCTCAGTGACTGGCCGTCACCCAGTGGGCGGTGTGGGTGTCTCCACAACGGGGCTCCTGCTCTGTTCCGGAAGCTTCTGTGCCAAGGCCGGAGTCCCCACCGTGCATGTCACTTTGATGTGGAGGATGGGGGCACATGGCCTAGCTGAGTTCACTGCCCTGGAATGAGGTGTCAGGAGCCTCAAGTTCCACATACCATCAGTCAGGGCAGCTGGAGGTGGAGGACAATGGCCCCCCAGGCAGCCAGCTTGACCCCACGCTCTTGAGGCTGATGAAACATACATCTGTGCTGACCCATCTAGGCATCTGCACCTCCTCCTCTGTACTTGAGAAGACACGAGCCTCAAGGTCACACAGACCATGCTCTGACACGATGAAGCCAGCTTACGGGGACTTGGAGTGCCGGGGTCTGGCCTGCTGCTCAGGGCCCCCTCTCACGTGGCTAAGGGCAGAGCTGATGCCACGCTTTCTGGGCTCTGTCCTCTGCATGGAAAGAGCAGCCCCGCAGGCAGGTGGCCCTGGACCAGGAAGTGTCAAGGCCACTGTGTCCTGTCTTCCTCTTCTAGAGAAGAAGCTGCAGCCCTGGGGCTGCGCTCACACCCTGTTCCCCCCAAAGGTGGCCAGCTGCTTGTCCTCGGTCAGCAGGGCCCGCTCCCCAGCCCCAGCACTGCCGTAGGGGCCCCACACCCTGCTGAGGCTGCTGCCTAGAGGCCCCGGGGGTAAGGAAAGGGTATTACTGACGATCAGGGGAAAGGGGAGGTCAGGCCCCAGGGAGGGTAAGACAGGACAGAGGCCACCAGCAGGGATGGTTCTGGAGGCTGAGTCGGGTGAGGAGCCACGGGTACCGGGGTGGGAGGGAAACAAAGGAGAAACCAGGGTCCCTACACAAGCTCAGCCCCAGGACCCCAGCACGTCCACCAGGGCTGAGTTCCCAGGGCCCCTTGGTCCTAATGGAGCAGCTCCGGCCTCCTGTTCCTCCAGCCTTGGCCTCGAAACTGCCAGCGGGCCCCTCTTGGGGGGCCGCCTGGTTCTTCCGCCCCGAGGCCCTGGGCGGGCACCTGTCTCCACCTGAGTCCTCCGCCTGCCTCGGCCTGGCCTATCCTTCTGGCTTCTGACCGGAGCCCCCGAGCCAGCCAACCACCCACCTGGGTATTTTTTCCCTCGAGAAGGCATTGTTTATTTTATCTACTTTTGGTTCTGCTTTGCCTGTTCCTTGTCACCTGAATATCCTGCCAATACTTTCAGTACCTCATGTTGGGGCCTGCCCAGTAACTCTGGCAAATTGGTCCCAATTAGTACGATTGTAAACCCATGGGCACCGGGCCCCAACCCAGGTGCCAGGCCAGGGGGAGGGGAAGTAGGAACAGGGCTCAAAGCACCAGCGCAGGCAGGCTGTTAGCTCCCCGGGCTGCCTTCACCCGTCCCCATGCCGGGCAGCTTTAGCCACGCAGATCCCGCCTTACGGGTCGGCGGGTGGGTGGCCTGCGCCCTTCTAAGCTGGGAGGGGGCATCTCATCCTGGCCTCTCCCCCAGCTCCTGGTGGCCACCTGAAATCCAGGGCGTCCCTTCTCTCTCACTCTGTGATCATACGGCCTCTTCCTGAGTGTGTCCATGTCCAAATGTGCCCTTTCCTCAAGGGCAGCCCTCATGCTGGGCACAGGCCACCCTTCTCCAGCACGAGCTCACCTCAGTCACATGTGCAGAAGAGCCCCCTTGGGGACCCCGGGGTTGGACTTGAGCGTGTGTCTGGGAGACACCCTCACCCCTGCGGGTGCCTGATGCCGCTGCCGGGCCTGCCAACGTGCTGCCCAGCCAGTCAGCCTGGCCCACGGGCCTAAACGCTGCTCCTTGCCCCCTGCCCCCCACCCCATGCCAACCCTCCACCTGGGCCAGGCCTCCACTCCTCCTCTGTTTCCTTTTCACCACCAAAACTAAATATATTTGCACCTTTCTTGGTAACAGGACAATTCACCACCACTGAAACCACTCCAGTTACAGAGGATAACAGAGCGTGAGTGTGCTCTGCCATCTTTCTTTCAAGCCTTCACTTAATCTCCCGAGAAAAGTGAACGGCCAGGCAGGACCTCTCTAGGAAATTACAGAAATGAAGGCCGGCCACCCTGACGGGCTCAGGCACGTCCCCGCGCTGGGCCTGGGCCCCAGCCTCCCGCACCCCTCGAGGACGGAGCCACGTGGGATGACGGCGCGCCGGAAGACTCTGGGCCAGAGGAACAGGGACTTTCTCTGACGTACTCATTGCCCAGCTCTGCGCTCTGGCTCCAGAGCTGGCAGCCAGTCGTCCCTGATCGCCTGAGGCCGGACCCTGCCCTGTTGCTCTTGTGCTAAATCCCTCTCGCGTGTCGTTCCCTGGAAGATGCGGTCTGTGTGTCCACCAGGTCCCGAGCAGGTCTGCCTGCCCTCGTCCAGAGACGTGTGGCTCCAGGGGGCCCACAAGTCCCAGGGGAGGGGAGCCGGTCCCCATGGCTTGCTGAGCACGTAGAGAAGCTCGAGTGCCCGCGTCTGAGACCCCCAAGAACCCCACGCTGGCATCCTGGGAAGTGCTGGGCCACGGCCGCCCTGAGGGCCCCTGCGTCTCCCCGTCACCCCCACTGTGGGGCCGCTCTGCCCCAGAGCTCGCCGAGCCCCCGCTGCCGCGCGTGGGGCTCGACCAGCCGTGACTCAGCCCAGCAGGAATGTATTCTTTGGCACTGGCCCCGAGGAGCTGGCGCTGGCACTGCCTCTGCACACGTGTGAGTCCCGACCGGGTGGCTCTGCTCTGCCACCTCCAAGGGGTTGGGCGGGGGCCTCAGGCGCCGTAGGGGCCCAGGTGGACCTGGCTGGGACGGTCCTCCAGGGCCGGAGGAGCGGCTTTTATAGGATTGACAGCGACACCTGCGAAGTGGAGTGAGCAGAGAAACACACTGACTTTGCCAAAGGCCGTCCAGGCTTTTGTCTGGTGACTTCAAAATTAGGCAAACGAAGTGCTAGATGTACCTGCAGTGTTTGGTGGGGCCAGTTTCAACAGTCACACCCAGGCGGACACCTGCAGCGCCCGGCTGGGTGGCGGCTCTGTGACTCATGTGACCGGGAGCCACCCACTGAGTCACTGCGTCTGAGCCCCGCACCGGCGCAGCCGTGGGAACCAGCTTCTCCCAGGTGGACCGGCCTGGCCTGCCTCCCCACGGACACAGACGCTCACGGCCGCTGCCTGCACTGCCCAGGCCGAACCTTGACGTCTGCTTAAACAGCCGATCCCACGTTACTGACCTCTGAGCGAATGTGTGGATGAGTAAACTGACAAGGGCGGGAACGTACATGAGGAGCCGTGTCAGGAGCGGCCGAGACGAGGAGTGTCACAGGAGGAGCCGTGTCAGGACCCGAGACAAGGCGCGTCACACAAGGGGCCGTGTCAGGAGTGGCCCGAGATGAGGAGCGTCAGGAGGCCCCGCTCCTGCCCCTCCCGCTCTGCAGGGGCTGCGTCCTCCGTGCTAACTGGGGGAAAGGCTCGCTCCTGTAACTCCCCACTGTTAGGTGAGGCCTCGGACAGTGGCAGGTCAAGCTCACTCCCCAAGCCACCTCGGGTCCCTCCTGCCCTTCAGTGCCCCGGCCTCAGGCACTGTCCCCATCCCACCTGTCAACCCTCCCAGCAGCTGAGGACTCCACAGCTGGGTCTCCAGGGCCTGCGTGCTCCCACCCCCTCCTTCCTCCGCGGGGTATACCACTGCCTGATCCCTGTGGCCTTCCCCACTGAGCCCCACACCCCAGGAACCACTGCCCGTCCACCGCATTTGCACCCTGAGATGGGCCTTCTGCATTCCCAACTGGAGCTAATGGCTGGAAGGTGCTGGTGGGGTTTTGAGCCTCGCTGGAGGATTGTCCATGCCAGCCTCCTTGAAACCACGCCATCCAAGAGCTGGCTTCGCCTCTGAGGAACCTTAGAAATTCCAGCATTGTCTAATGTGCCAATCAACGCAGAGGACTCTCCTGGTGATAATCAATCTTGTTCAAAAGCTTCCCCCCACCCCCGGCTTCCAAGCAAGTCAGCCCTGTGAGTGCGGCGGCCACCCACCGCTGGCAGAGGCCATTCCTGCCCCAGGGTCGCTCATCAGTTGTGTGTGCTTGTGCAGAAGCTTCTCTCTGCTAGAGAAACCAAGTGAGGAACGAGTGACCCAGTCACTGTGACCCAGTCCAGTGCGGCCGCGGCCGCGTCTAACTGCAGATCCCGGGCTGGCCAGGAAGATGCTCACCTTCGTGGCCTTTAGTGGATGATGCTAACCTCAGAAGGCTGGCCAGCAGTCCCAGGGCTAAGACCCGCCCTTGAACGTCCCTGCCCAGTGGCCTGACCCCAGCCCTTGGTGAGACTCTGTGCAACATCCCGAGTATGAACTGATGCTTAAACTGCACCCTGCTTATTCCCTAAATGCCAAGTGGCAGGTGGAAAGCACATTTCAGGACGCTGGGAGTCCTGCAAACATTGAGACGAGACGTTTCTTGATTTATTCCCAGCTCTTGAGTCAACAGCTGTTTGAAGCTTCCGTGAGGTGGGGTCACGAGGCTTCCACGGGGAGCCTGCACTGGGAGAGGGTGACTTCTTCCCCTCCTCCTCCCTCCCTCTCTCTCCCTTCCCCTCCCTCCTTCCTTTCTTCTCTATCCCTTCTTTTTTGCTGCAAAAAGACAGCGTGTCTCTGGGAGATGCTCTGTGACCAGCACATGGGGAGACTGGCCACTCCCTGCAGGGCTTGGAAAGAGGGGGCCAGAAGGATCCTTCTTGGGGGTCTGGGGGCCCATAGTGGTGACAGCTAGCAGTTGACCATGATAAGGGTGTCACACAGCTCTAGAAGGACGGCCCAGAGCTGCATCTGCAGGGGAGCTGAGCGTGGCCTCCAGAGACAGGTGAGACCGCTGGGCGTGGGCCAGTGACTCCAGGAACCGCCACTGTTCCCTGGGCACAGGGCAGATCCCACACCCGGCTAACGCTGAGAAGGTGGGGTCTGCCCATGCCGGCTTGAGAAGAGTGGGGCAGGGGCCTAGAGAGGTGGGTTCGGTTCCTGCCACCACAACATGGGCTCTGTTGGGCCACTGTCCCCGGGACCCAGAGGGCAGCCCGGTGCACCCCGCCAGGGACCAAGCACCTGCCGTTTGAGATGAGCCCAGGAGAGGACTGAAGAGCAGCCTGCAGCTCGGGGCAGGGGCCCTGAAAGGCTTAATGGCCTCAGCAGGACGTTCCTAATTGTCTGTGAAATTGAGGATCTATTTTCAGATACGACTTCAAGAAGTGATTCCTCCAGGAGCTGAAAGGGCCGCTGCTCCTCCGTCCTCGGGCGGGCGGCGGCTGCTCACACCGACCCCGCCCCAGCCGGGGCACCCGCCCGCTAAGGCCAACACAGCAGAGTGCAGGGAGGGGAGCCAGGCCTCGGGAAGAGCCGTGCCCAGACCAGAGGCTCCTCCGCAGGAGGGGGTCCAGCTGCGCCTGGGTCCAGCCCGGCCCCAAGGCCCCGGCGTCGGCTGTTCTCCACGGTGGCCTGCACCTTCTCCTGGGCCAGCCAGGGCCTTGGGTTGGTGTCAGCACACGGACCCCTGGGTGGGGGGCCTCCCGGGGCTGAGAGTGAGGAAGGGGCAGCACAGAACGAGGCACATTACACAGCTGCTAGGGAGGCAAACTTGGCTTTACAGAAAAGTGAAGCAAAGCTACTGCCACCCTCCTCTCCCTCCCGAGGGCTGAGCGCGGCCCCCGTGGTCGGATCCTGCTCCCGGTCCTCAGGTTCCAGCCTCTGACCTCCATCTGGGCGGTGGCCATTCAGCCTCGAATGGTTTGGTGACGTTCCTTGGAGGACACGCTGCTCTGGTGGGGGGGGGGGCGGTGAGGACGCAGCACGTGTGGTCCCCATTGGACCCCACAGGTTGGCACCAAGGAGAAGGGGATGCACGCTGGGCTGGACGAGGTGCCGGACACAGTATGGAGCATGGCAGGACAATGACCATTAGGACAAGACGTGGGGAACGAGGCGGCCACCTTAAACCTCCTCAAAGAATCCCGCACCGCAGACCACAGCCTCCCCGAGTCCCCGTGGAAGCCCCAAGGGTTCTCTCGTGAGTCCTGGATGGGCTGGGAACCCCTGCGGGCCGTGCCGCTCTGGGGTTGAGCCAGGCCTGCCAGGAGCCTGCAGGGAGGTGACAGCCCCTCGAGGGCAGCCAAACAGATGACCAGGCTCTGCCCACAGGGGCGCCCCCAACTTCACTTAACATCCAAAGCAAAAGGGCAGTTTCGAGGCCGACCGCACATAGACAAAGCACAGCAGAACCTTTGCAGGCTGTTATGGACAGCCCTGAAAAAATTTTTTTAAACTACATTTTGCAAGTTGTCTCCAACAGATCATGTTCCATTTAAAACCAGAGAGAAAATGAAGGTTAGGGTGAAAACAGAATAAAGTGGGGCCACTGTGGAGCCCACCCACATCGAGTAGCGCCCCCTGTAGCTGAGCATACAGAGCTCTGTGCCCTTGAACTGAGCCCCCAACGCATACCCCACGGGATGGGCACAGGTCCATAGGGACGCAGGTGCCCATGTTTGTAGAGTCTTCGTATCATCTGGGCAGTGGGGCAGCAGCAGCGTCCAGCCCTGATGCTGTAGCGAGGAGTAACACAGGTCAAACTTGGCGGCCTGGGTGCCCTGGAGCTCAGGAAGCACTGCTTCTTCAACTGCTCAATTATTCTTTCTCTGCAGGGGGTCAGACTTGTTGCTATGGGTTGGCATTTCACATTCTTCCCCATCACACGGCCTCATGACCTCCCGTTTCACTCACACATCCAAAACCAGATCTTAAGAAATAACCCATCTGAGAGATTTCTTTTCTGTGCAGACTCCAGTTGCTGCCATATATGGTGCATAAACATTGCTTAAAACCTGGTACCAGATACAGCTGTGCTTCCACAGGCTAACAGATCAAGTTGATCAAAGGGTCCCAGTAAATATTAGAAAGTGCACACAAAGCCGAGTTAAAGGATGAGATTTTAATTTACAGTTTCTTGTTATGCTGATAACTTTTTTCAGTACAGCCCTGAGAAGCGTTCTAAATCTGTAAAATCAAATTGTGCCCTTCTCCAAATAATCCCAAATGAATACTTCTTCAGTAATTAACAAACCAAGATTCAAGCCAACACATCTCCAAGGTCCAATCCAACTCCAAAGTTAATCAACCCAAACAGAATGACAGAAAGCACGTGATTAGGGACCTAGAAGCCCTGCAGAGTCAAGGCTTCTAACTGGGTTTCCTCATGTCCCCCGACTCTGCCCCACGCCTGCATGGGGGATGCACCCAGCTCACAGGGCCACACCATCCCCACGTGCTCTGTTTGTGGAATTTGCTGTGAACCTTGTGGTGTATCTTCAGGTGTGTTTTGACCAAATGGCAGCAACAGGCTGGATAAGAAGCTTACCATATTTCTGCCCCAGGAATCCCTGCAACTCTGAATTCCTTGGGGAAGGAGGTAATCACTCCGAGTCTGCTGAGGCAAACAGCATTTGTGTCTTCTGTGTAGGTGCACACATGTTGGAGGAGGAATATCTACAACGTCCTTGTATTTGAAGGCGTGGGTGAACAGATGTGAACAGGCAGGGGGCAGCTTTGAGCCCCGTTCGGCAACTTGATGATGTGACTTCCAGCTTTTCATCTCATGGCTCCTGGGTAGCTGTCCAGGAACCACTGCCAACTCTTTTGGTGGGACACCTGGGAGGGCTCTGGGCCAGGTCAATGAGACAAGGGGACTGGGCTCGACCAGACCAGAACCAGACTCACCAAAGACAGAGCAGCCCCAGCCCTCGGCAGGGACCTCGGAGAAGGGGTTAGAGTTAGGGTGGCGGGCGCCAGGCAAGATCTTCACACCAGATGCTGGAGGTTAGAAAGAGCACCTGCCATCCACCAGTCTTTACAACAGCTTCTGGAAGCCACAGCTCATGTGAACATCACACGTTCTGTGCAGATTTTGGAGGGGAGCAGTCACAGTTGTTGCAGAATGACACGGCAGCCCTAAATAGCGACACGGAACCCAGGAGCTGGTGAGCAATGCTTGACTGTTTCTCTAGGAAAATCATCTCCTACCTTTTTAGGAAGTGCTTTATCAACCAAGCACAAAGGAAAAGCTACTTTCAGATGTGTGTGGAAGCTCCTAGAGAATGCGCTCCAGCCACCTGAGAGCATGAACCATGGAAGAGGAAGCCTGGGGCCAGGAACCAGGCATCCAGCAGCGGCAGGAGGCCGAGGGCTCCGCGGACCATGGGAGAGGATGTCCTGGGTGACGGATTTCCAGTGGCCATGTTCACATGTGAGAGCAGAGTGCTCAGTTGGACATCCCCCAGGAAAACCTGGAACCAGCAAAAAAGTCTGGTGGGTCTCACTGTCTGGGGGCCCAGGCCCACCCACTGTGGTTTCACTGTCCTAAGCACTTGGGCCTCCTTTGTGGTCTGAAACGGTTGCTTCAGCCGCTGCTGCTGCCAAGGCCACTGCCCTTCCCACCCACTCAGCAGCACCTGATGGCAGGGGACGCTGGAGGGTTACCCACATGCCCAGTGACTGCTACAAAAGATGTCTTGAGAAAACTGGAGGAAGTGGGATGTTGAGGGTGACGGTTATCTCGGTTGGGTATGAAAGTGATGTTGGGTGATGTTGCAAAAAAGCCCACGTCTCTAAGAGGCAGGAACTCAAGTACTGATGGATGAAACAATGTGATGACTGAGATTTGTTTCAGACTCCAAGTGTGTTTATTTGTATTATGTAAACTTGTTCAGTTTAAAAGTAAGTCTTAAAAAGTCAAAGAATGTCTCTTGTCCAGAAGAGGAGGATGGCAATGCCAGGGGGTGACAACCATGCTGCCTGTCCAGGTGTCCCCGTCCAGGTGTCCCCATCCAGGTGTCCCCGTCCAGGTGTCCCCGGCCAAGTGTCCCCATCCAGGTGTCCCCATCCAGGTGTCCCCCTCCAGGTGTCCCCATCCAGGTGTCCCCTCCAGGTGTCCCCGGCCAGGTGTCCCCGGCCAGGTGTCCCCTCCAGGTGTCCCCATCCAGGTGTCCCCTCCAGGTGTCCCCGTCCAGGTGTCCCCGGCCAAGTGTCCCCATCCAGGTGTCCCCCTCTAGGTGTCCCCGTCCAGGTGTCCCCTCCAGGTGTCCCCGTCCAGGTGTCCCCATCCAGGAGTCCCCATCCAGGTGTCCCCATCCAGGTGTCCCCTCCAGGTGTCCCCATCCAGGAGTCCCCATCCAGGTGTCCCCCTCCAGGTGTCCCCGTCCAGGTGTCCCCGTCCAGGTGTCCCCATCCAGGTGTCCCCTCCAGGTGTCCCCATCCAGGAGTCCCCATCCAGGTGTCCCCTCCAGGTGTCCCCATCCAGGTGTCCCCGGCCAGGAGTCCCCATCCAGGTGTCCCCATCCAGGTGTCCCCCTCCAGGTGTCCCCGTCCAGGTGTCCCCGTCCAGGTGTCCCCATCCAGGTGTCCCCTCCAGGTGTCCCCGTCCAGGTGTCCCCATCCAGGAGTCCCCATTCAGGTGTCCCCATCCAGGTGTCCCCGGCCACGTGTCCCCGTCCAGGTGTCCCCTCCAGGTGTCCCCATCCAGGTGTCCCCGGCCAGGTGTCCCCTCCAGGTGTCCCCATCCAGGTGTCCCCATCCAGGTGTCCCCTCCAGGTGTCCCCGGCCACGTGTCCCCGTCCAGGTGTCCCCTCCAGGTGTCCCCATCCAGGTGTCCCCGGCCAAGTGTCCCCGTCCAGGTGTCCCCGTTCAGGTGTCCCCATCCAGGTGTCCCCGGCCAGCTGTCCCCTGTGGCATCCACGTGGATGTAACAAGGCCACACCCAAGATGAGTCACCTACTCGCAGTGTGGGGAATTGAGGGTTCAAAACAGGACATCAACAGATTGCTGAAATCTTAAAAATTAAATCTTAAATCTTAAAAATCTTAAATTGACAGTGAATTGACAAAAAATTGACATTTTTTTTTTAAATTGGAGGTAAAATGAAAAGGAAGTTGAAAGAAATGAAACGGGTTTTTAGTGAGTGAGAGTGAGGGGAGTGACCATTGTACTGTTTTGCTGGGGCCACTGTCGCTCTAAGTATAAAAATGTATCTAAATGTAAAAGAATGGGTCACTTTAAAAAGTAAAGAAACCAAGGCACTGGTTTTTAAAGAATAGTCTAAAGCAAGGGGACCTTACTGTGTGTATGAGGAAGAGAAATGAACAAAACACAGGGGTGCACATAGACACCCCAACACCAGCACCCAGTCCTTCCCCCAGGCACAGGCTCCACAGAGTGACCCACTCTCCCTGAGCCCTCGCTGACCTTGAGGCCGGGGGAACAAGGTGCCCTCGAGCGGGGTTCCGGACTTCCAGGCCTGCTCTTTAACACCTGCCCAGCATCCCTGCCTCAAGAGGGGCCTGTGCCTGCTTCTCCATACAGACCCGCCTGCTGGGCAATCTCCAGCCACCCGTACTGAGCAGTCCCCACCACGTGGAAGGAAAAAGAACGATGAATGTTTTAACCCCTAAATGGTTAGGATCTGAAAAATAGGATCAGGCAAAAGATTAGACTAAATTGCAGACCTAATTGCCTTCACTTAAAATAATATTAAAGCAAACGCGATGCTCTGTTTAACTTGGAGGCTCGGCACCTCCGGCAGCATAGTTCTGCTCTGGCTTCTCACGGCGGGAGGAGGTGGGTCCGCCCTACAGATGGCTTGTGCAAAATACGTGAAATGGAGTCCTCGATGTCTGTTAAGCTAAAGAAGTACTTTTAAATGAAGCAAACGGCCACTGTGGGGAATTCTTCACCCCCAAACAAGCAACCCCTACCAGTGAAAGAAGAGCCTCAGGGTTGGGGGTTGCAAATGTCACGTGGGCCCCAAAGCATGCCCAGCCTACTGCTGCCGCGGGGCCCAGAGGCCTGGGTGCGAGGGTGGGAACCGTGACTCAGGGCCTCCGGCTCCTGGGCCCCCGTCCAGGGGCACAGGCCCACGGGGGCCGAGGTGGGCTGCGGGGGCCACGGGCTCCGTGCTGACCATGAAGGCCAGAGCCTCCCTCTGGTCACGGGGCTCAGAGGCTGAGACGGGGACGCCTTCTGGAAGAATCCAAGGGGCCACAGAGCAGTTGCCACAGCCAAGCAGGCCTTTGGAAGGAGCTGTGTGCAAAGGTGCAAAAACAGAGAGAAGAGCCGAGTTCTGAACTTTCCCCTGCAGTCTGCAGTGTCTGCGTTCACTCCCAAAGTGACCTCCCTCAGCGCTGCCGAAACAGCTGTTCACAGGGAGAGGGCGGACCCCCGCCCAGCCCTGCCTGCCACCCACAGCAAGCCCGAGGGGTCTCGTCTCCTGGGGCTGCCTGGGGGCGGGGCAGGGGCTAGACAAAGGGGCACGGCACGCGGGTACCCAGCCCGCCAGGCTTCCGCTCGTTTTCAGTCATCCCAAGTCAACTGGAAGAAAGAAAAGCGAGAGACAGAGAGGGAGGCAGGGGGAGAAGGTGAAAAAACATGTTCATAAATCTGGGATCTGGATTTATTGTTTTTATTGGTGCTTCTACTTCAGATTTTCAGTTTGGAAAAATACTCTCTTACGCATTCCAGGCACCTCAGTGCTGGCTGAGAGATGATGATAAATGCAAAAAGCTTTAAAAAAAGGAAAGTCCTGCTCAGATCCAGGAGAACAAATCCCAGTCAACCTGCCTTGGGCACTTCGTCACATTGACACTGAAAGGTTTACTTGAGCGTCTCCACTGTCTCATCCTGCTCCTCTTCGGCGGGTGAGACCTGCCAAGGGAAGCCGCCCTGAACTTCTGGTCTCCTCAGCACGTCCAGGGCGGGTCTGTGGGGAGCTCTTGGCTGAGGCTCCAGTGGGGAGCTTCCTCCACGTGGAACAATTCAGGGGAAAGGTTTCAAATGAGCGGGAGTGGAAAAGCACATGCCTACGACAGACTGGGGCTGGCCCTGGCAGGTGGGGAGGAGCACGCGGGGTGCACGTCGGGTGAGGGAGGGAGGGAGGGAGGTCCCAGGAACAGAGAGCTCCTTGTTCGGGGCTGATCTGAGGATCGGGCCTAAACTGGGAGGCCTTTCACATGCGGCTGTGGTTTGCCATGAAAAGACTCTTTTGGCTGTGCTGTGTGAGTCTGTGTGTAGGGTGGGTGTGCGTGGCTCACAGATGCCAAGCCTGAATAGGTGGGTTTTAATTTGCTCCAGCTGTGCTGGCCGGCCTGCTCCCCCACCAGCCCGGACGGCGAATAAAGTGATGGGGGGTGGAATCCCTTTGAAGCAGCTGCAAGTCATTCGCTCACATAAACTGAAATGAGAAGAGGGTGAAAAACCCAAGCTTGCAATTCTGCCTTCTCCCCCATCTGTGCTCAATGACTCAGGGAGACAGCCGCCCAAACAGAGCTGCCCCCGGGGCCGGCTGCTGCCGGGAGGGAAGAAAGGCGATCGCTCTAAGCCCAGGTATTTGGTGAGCCGGAGCCGGCCTGGGGGACGCAGGCGCCAGCGACACCTCCAGCTGGCGGCCGCTCTTGGCAGCCATGTCCCCACCAGCATGTTCTGGTGCGTCGTCAGGCCTGGATGCCAGGGAGGGGGTCGGGTCACCGAGGGGCCCAGCCCCCAGGGCCGGCAGGATGGGAATCCCCACATGGACTACTGGGCACCCTGCCCGCCCACGTGATTGCCCAGAGCAGGTCCTCCCAGGACTGCCAGGTGGCCAACAGAGAGCAGGGGCAGGCGGGGCCCAGAACGTCCAGGGAAAGTGACTGCCAAGGGCTCTCAGGCCAGCCTGTGGCAGAGAGGTTAGCACCCCTGCACCCAGCCTGGGCGGAACCCCTCCTGCCCACCCCATCCACATCCCAAGTCTGGCCAACTCCAACATCTGCAGGACCACCAGGAGGCCAGGGGCTGAGGGCACTGGTCCACACATCTGGTCACATGCTCCCCTGCTGGCCTGAGCGCTCACTCCGGGGGCAGTGAGGCCCAGTCTTGTAGGACGGGGCTTTGAAGGATGTTGAGGAGTTTTCCATGGGGGAAGCATTCCCCCACATGATGTGAGCACCAAGTGGTCAAGCATCTGACTTCTAAAACTCATGAGACTCTCCATGGCTGAAAAGCAGGTGTGTGAAGACAGGCAAGAGTGGGGTGGGAATGCCGCCTGGGGTACAGCCTCTTCCCCGGCCCGTGTACACCTGGATCACGTTGGAGTCAGTCTCTGGAGGCTGGGAGAGCAGTCTGGGGGCAGGAGTGTGGGGCACTTCCCGGGTCTGGCAAGGCTGCCAATGTCTGCTCATAGTGTCTGGTGGGTTACAGCTCTGGTGAGGGTCCCGGCTGCTCAGCTCTGGAACTTGGCAGAGTCGCCCTGGAGACTGTCTGGTGACTGTCTTTAATCTCTTTTTGCTGAAAACTGTTAAAGTGATTTAGCTTCCAAGACTTAGCCGTGGGCCACCAGGGAGGAGCTCGCCAGGGGAGGAGCAGGCTGGGCGCAGGGGCTGCAGTCACTCCGCTCACGGACGTGGACGAGGACGCTGCCGGCATGGCAGGGCTCAAGGCACACAGGCCGAAAGGGAAAGACGGACGCTCACACGTTGCCACAGCTGGGGTGGACTGGAGCCAAGGGCCTGGGATGGGAGGACCAGGTAGAAAACTGAGGAACTGGCAGAAAGGGGCGGAGGGCCCCTCCAGCTTGGGATGGACATGTGCCAACTGGTGGGCTGGGACACGAGAGGGGTCAGCATGTGGATGTAGGACAGTCGCACGTCTGCAGCAGAGGGCACAGGTCAGACCCCGCACCCGGGGGACACGCTTTCAGGTGGGAGTTTCTGGGAGGGAGGCCCTGGGGTGGGGGGGCGTTGGGATGAGCGAGGCCCTGGCTCCAAGGCCTCAGCTCCCCAGATGGCTGCTCCCTGAGCTGCGTCATGCTTGGTGCTAAACTGCCTGCTCCAACAGCCCTCAAGAGCCCTCTGCAGTTCCTGCCACCTTCTCTAGGGTGTGCAGGGGGCAGGTGAAGATCAGAGCTAGGCTACCGCAAGGGCGGATGGAGGCTGACTCCATCCCTCGTCCAAGGCCTGCCCCAAGAAGTTTCCAAGTAAGGCCCCAGGAATGCAGCCAATTAGAGACCTATTTGGGTAAATACAATTCTATTCTAAAAATGTAAATTGTGTGGACTATTAAAAAGCCATTAGTCATTCACACATTTGTGTGAATAAGGCCGGGGAGTTACAATGCTGGTCTGAGCTCTTGGAGTGGGCTCTGCTGAAGAGGTCAGGCATGGGGTTGAGAGCTGAACCCTCCCACCTGCTTCAGGGGGGCACCCAAGTGGCCATGGGTGCAGCCCAAGAAGGGGCAAGAAGGGAAGTTTGGAACCAAGAAGCTTTAGTTGGAGAACTTCTGTCCACTTTTACAAAGCATTCCCCGGCCACAGTCCCAGATCCTCCGCAGAAACAGCTTTGTACACAAACCAGACGGACGGAGCTGAGAGCCTGGGAGTCCCAGCTCTGGGGGGTCCCCCAGCCCCAGCCCCCTACTAGCCCAGCCCTCCTGGTCAGAGCAAGGACCAGCGCACCAAAGATGATCCCTTTGCAGTCCAAGTCCTGTCTCAAAGTTTCCGAAGGAGCTCTGTATTTTGGACAGTCAGTTTCTTTCAAATAACTCCTAACACATACAATGATATTACCGAAAAGGCAAGCAGAACTATGAAATTTCGACACCTGCGAAAACTTGCAAAATATTACATTTATGTCTTCTCATGATTCTGGGAGGGATTGGGGGCAGGAGGAAAAGGGGACGACAGAGGATGAGATGGCTGGATGGCATCACCGACTCGATGGATGTAAGTTTGAGTGAACTCTGGGAGTTGGTGATGGACAGGGAGGCCTGGCGTGCTGCGATTCATGGGGTCGCAAAGAGTCAGACACAACTGAGCAACTGAACTGAAGACTAAATATGTCAACAACAACAAAAAAGTCAAGAGCAACTGCTTTTTTAACACAGGTTATTTCCCCTCATCTAAAAATTTGTTTTAAAAGACACATAAAATTTACCACCAGCTCCATTTTTGGAGCACAGTTCGGTGGAATTAAGTACCTTCTGTGCAGCCAGCACCACCTTTTGTCCCCACGACTCTTTTCATCTCATAAACCTGGAACTCTGCGCCCACCACTCACTCACTCCCATCCCACCACCAGCCCCGTGTCAGACAGAAATACTTTCTGTCTGCAGACCGGCCGGCTCTCAGTGCCTCGTACTGGTGGAATCATGCAGTATTTGTGCTTTGGTGGCTGGCCTACTTCACAGAGCACAGTGTCCCCCACGTTCACCCATGCCATGGCCTGAGCCAGAATTTCCTCCTCCTTTTTCTAATATTTATTTTTATTTGTTCATTTGACTGTGCTGGTCTTTAGCTTCGGTGTAAGAACTTTTAGTCGCAGCACCTGGGATCTAGTTCCCTGACCAGGGATTGAACCCAGGCTCTGCACTGGGAACATGGAGTCTTAGCACCTGGTCCAGCAGGAAAGTCCCTTTCGTCCTCCTTTTAGGTTGAATAATATTCCAGCTGTGTCTGTTACCATATTTTGTTTATCCATTCAGCTGTCGACGGACACCTGCTTTGCTTCCACGAGTGAGTAACGCTGTTGTGAGTAATGCTGCTATGAACACGGGTGTACAGTATGTGCTCAAGACCCTGCTTTCGATTCTTCTGAGTAGAACCCAGAAGTGGGATTTCTGGGTCATATGGAAATTCTACATTAATTTTTTGAGGAACTGCCGTTCTGTCTGCACAGCAGCCACACCAGTTTAGACTTCCTTTAGATTTCTGCCAACAGCACACAGGTTCCCTCTCTCCACACCCCTGCCAGCACTGGTTTCTGGCTCTAGGATAATAGCCATTCTAATGGGTGTGAAGTAGTGTCTCATCCTGACGAGAGATGCTGAGCACCTTTTCATGTGCTTATTGCCAGCTGTATGACTTCTTTGGAAAAGAGTCTATTCAGGTCCTTTTCCCCTTTTGAATCCAGTTGCTTGTTTTTTGTTGGTGAGTTTTAGGAGTTGTCTCTATGTCCTGGATACTAATCCTTTTTCAGATGTATGATTTTCAAATACTCTCTCCCATTCAGTGGATTGTCCTTTTATTCTGTTAATATTCTTTTGATGCACTTTTAAACAAATTTTCTTGAAGTTCAATTTGTCCTTTTTGCTTTGTTGCCTGTGTCTTTGGTGTCATATTCAAGAAATTACAGCCAAACCCAATGTCATAAAGTTGTTGTCTTGTTTTCTTCCAAGATTTTTGTGATTTTAGGTCTGAATGTTTTGTGTTAATTTCTGTATATGGTGTGAGGTAGGGATTCGACTTTGTTCTTTTCCATGTGGATGTCCAGTTTTCCCAGCACCATTTGTTGAAAAGACTGTCCTCCCCATGGAATGGCCTCAGCTTCCTTGTTGAGAATCATATGACCTCACACGTGAGGGTTTATTTCTGGGCTCTCAGTTCTATCCTCGGGTCGTCATGGCTGGCTTTGTGCCAGGATCACTCTGTTTTGACAACTGTAGCTTCAGGATGCATTTGGGAAACAGGAAGTTACATAGTCATTTTTAAAGCCACGGTGGGACTGTTGTCCCAGAAACTGAGGTGTGACCTTGGCGAGCCGGTTAAGTCCATCTCCTGAGGGAACAGAGCTGGGAGCATATTGAGCGTAGTGTCCAGAGTTGGGCAGTCCTCCAAGTAGGCTGGGAAAGGCATGTGGAGAAGCTGACTTAAGGGCAGTGTGGTGACGGGACTGCAGGGGTCACTGGGCCTCTGGTCTGCTGGTGACAGGAGCCCCCCAGCAGCTCTGACCAGAGCCCTTCAGCCAGGCTCCAAGGGCCAGCACTGCCCCTGTGGCTCTGATTTTCCTGAGCCGTGAGAGAGCAGGCAGGCAGGTGGGCCCCCACCAAGGTCTTTGACCGCCCCTACGGGTGACCCGTCACCAGGCTCCCATTCCCCTCCCGCAGGGCCTCCAGGCCTCACCCCAACAGCCTGTGAGAAATTCAGGGTTGGTCCCACTTCTCTGTTGTCAGGGTCAAACTTAATGGGCTCCTACCATGGTGCTCATGAAGCTTACTTTGCTCCGAGATGCCATGAAATTTCCCTTTCCTGCATCTGTAGAAAATCAATGTAAAGATCACACATGTTCAGGACATGCCCGCAGCTGAGATCACACCTGCCCTGGAGCTGAGGCACAGGACAGGAAGGCTCAGGAGTACTGCCCCCGCCCTCCGCACACGTGACGCCGTCTGTGTCAAGTGTCTCTTTCCTTCTGGACGGTCCACAGTGTCTGGCCAGTCAATGCCACTGCCAGGATGAGGCTGCCCCACGCACGCTTCACATGCCAGCTTTGTTCTAGCGAAGCGGCACCTTTTCCAGCAAAACAAGGCCAGTCTTTCTTCAGCTTCCACTTTTAAAGCCAGAGGCCCGTCCCAGTGGAAGCACCGGAGTGTCTGCAGGGCACGTGCGTCCACCTGAATGGCCAGATGGTCCAAGGGGTGGCCAGGCTATGTGTCCGTGGGAGGCTTGTGGCTGTTTTCCCGAAGCTTCGTTCTCTGCGGTCCACGTCCCCAGCCCCAGGGAATCCTGGAGTGAATGCCCACCAGCTCCAGTCCGAAAAGCCCTGACCCTCGAAGCCTCGGGTTCAGGAAGCATCAGTCAGGCTCCAGTTCCGCCAAGGCGAGCATTTGCCTGTGGAGCTGATTCTCCTCTGGCCTTGGAGCTCAGGACGCAGCTGCTCTCGGAGGCCCAGGGCAGCTGACAGCAGGGCCTGGGAGGGAAAGAGCATTCCAGGCTGGTGTGCAGAGGCCAGACCCCACGCCCCAGCAGCCCCTCCCCAACCCAGGACAGGCCTGGCGGCCACCGACCTTCTCTCCATCTCCCTGGCCTGCCCGCCTCTCTCTTCACGTCTCAGGTACACTCAGGGGTCCTGCTGGCGGGAGGCGAGCTCTGGCTTTCGGCCACCCTGTGGCTTTTGGATGCGGCAGGCTTGAAATTAGTTCATGACGATCCAGACACACATGGCAGCTCGGAAACCGCACAGCAGCCCCGCCGCTGGAGGAGCCCCGTCGCCAGGCAGCCAGACTGAAATTTATGACAGTGACCTGGGCCTCGTCAGGCCGGTGACAGGGCGTCCGCGGAACCACTGCTTAGTCACCCATTCGCTTGGCAGGACGGGCAGATGAGGAAACACGGGAAAGGTCAGACAGTAGGAGTTTGTCTAGACGCTCTATTTTGGATTCTCCGCGCCGTGTGTCCTGTAGCAACCTCTGCAAACACCGTCTTTCAGCGACATCTTGAACGCATTGTTCTCCTGCGACAGGGCCCCTCTGTCTGCGCGCCAACCTGCCCGCCCCGCGCTCGACCGCAGGCTGCCTGGGCTTCAGTTTAGAAGCTGGAGGGAGACCCTTGGGAGGCCCCGCTCCCGCCTGGCTCCCGCCCGGAAAGGACGCAGCACTTGGGAGGAGGCCAGGCCCTCCAGAAGCGTGTCCAAGGCTCCGAGGCAAACACGCCAAGCAGCAGGAGCGGCTGTTCTCCTCCAGGCCTAATGGGAAGGCTGCTTCTGGCCCCTCCTCAGTCATCTCTCAGATTCGGAGCGGAACTTCTGAGAGCTGAGGACAAGAAATCTCACATGGGACCCGGCCTCTAATTGCCCGAGTCCCATCCTGAGCTGAGGACAGTGGGAGAGTGAAGAGGAGTCCAGGAAAACGGGTAGGCGTGGGCTGCACTGCCTGCTCCGTCCCCAGCCCACGCTCTGGGAGGCCTGACCACACCCTGCCCCATGGCCCTCAACCCCTCGGACACAGGCACCTCTGCAGACCAATGTCTAGAGGGTGCAGGTCAGGGTGCCGCCCAGCACGCTCGAGGGCACGGATCACACTGCAGAGTCATCAGCCCAAGGGCCGTGGAGCGAGGGTTAGAGGCGCTGCTCTGGAGCGTCAGGCCAGGCAATGAGAGAGAACCGTCCCACAGGCTACTGCTGTCGCCACCTCGTTCCTGTCTCTCCTCTGCCCCTAGAAGCCTTCCTCGGGGCAGCAGGGAGGCCTGGCACAGCCACACCCGCCTGCTGACAGCTGAGGGCAGGCTGGCGGGCACTGGACCGTGGTCAAGGCGCGAGCAAGATGGGCGCCAGTGCCCGTGCCCCATGCTTCCCTGGGCTTCCTCTCCAGGCTTCTCCCGCGGGCCCCATGGGGCTGGTACAAGCCGGTTGCTTTCACTCCTCAGAGCCCGGCTTTCTGACCGCATGGACCAGGCTGTTCTCTGGAGGTTCCCCAAGTGGCCGAGCTACACTCTCTTCCAGACAGCTCCCCAGACATCTCCAGGCAGAGCTGCACACATCCTTCTTATTTTGGAGACCTCAGAGCAGGGCCCCAATCCACCTGGCCGCTGACTCTCGCGGCCACCATGTCCTCCTTTTCACCTCCTGTGCGTTCAATGTCACGGGGCCACGGGGCCTGGAATTCAGGTTCTGAACAACTGCTCATATCACCTGAGGCCACCAAACAGGTCAACACCAAGCTCATCCCCTGTACCTGGCGGGGATCTGTCCACCTCAAAAGGAACAAACCCACAAGAGGCCCGTGATCTGGACCCTGCAGACTGGACCGTGAGACCAAGTTCGAACCAAAGTGGATTTGGGAGACCACCCCGCAGAGCACGGAAAGGGTGAAGAACTGAGCACAGAGGGCACGTTTATTGGGTCAGTCACCACCACGGGAAGTGGAACTTGACCCAAACAGCAGCTCAGGGAGATGATGCAGAAATACCACGGACTCAGAGTCCCTGATGGAGGGGTACTGGGGTGTGCACACTGCCCCGTGCACTGGTCACATCAGAGTCCCCAGTGTCCACTCTTCTGCCCAAACAGGTTTCTCTCATTTGAGCATTTTGTACAGACCATGCAAATTCTGCTGACAACCATGGAATTCATGTCATAGACTGAATTAGACATAAATTGGTAACTGCCGAAAAAACGTTAGGTACTGACTTTCAGCTTAAAACAGAGAGTAGGTCTCAGCTGTTTGCAGTTGTTTGTCCTCACTGAAATCGCTTGGAAACAAGGAAAACAAGGACAAAATACAAACACTGTGTTTGACCAAACTGCAGGCACTGGGAATCTTAAACCTTCCGCATGGGGAGACACCACCATTCAGAGATTGTACCAGGATTGCAAACAGGCTCAGAAGAGACCTGGATTGCTCAGGCAGAGAATGCAGGACGCTGAATTCTGCATGTAGGTAGATGCACTGACATCAAAGCGCATGATCCTGGGATGGGAAATGGGAGCAGGGCTATGGGCTGGCTAAGGGACCATCCCTGACCGTATTTAATACCAGGGAACAGGGATGTGGGGCTGACAAGGAAACCCGTGCGGGGGCCCATCGGTGAGGTGAGCAGGGAGGAGCCTGCACAGTGATTCCCCTGCAGGACTAATCTCTGTTGCCGGCGGGCAGAAGTCCAGGTAAAGCCAAGTGAGTGGTCCTGCCAGGTGCACAGACATGTGAGGTTCTGCTGAGAACCAAGTGATGCCCATCAGTCCTAGGACACTGCTTTGACGCCCTCCCGCCTGGACCTCTTGCAAATGGACAGTCTGCAGAGAACGCACCATGTTCAGTGAGGACTAATGATCCAAATGGATCCATTCAAAGATACCGCAGGAAGCAAGGAAAAAGATTAAAAAAAACAAACGGCAAGGAACACACACTATCAAAGAATACACAGGGTGGGTGAAATCATGTTGACTTAGTGACATAAATGCAAAGAAATGAGGGCCACACTCAACTTTAAATAAGAGCTCAAGCAGAGATACAAGAGCTCGTGGAGAACTGCTGAGACACTGAAGAAAAGGAAAAATTAAGTAGCAGAATTTAGGAAAGACATGCAAAAGGAAAATAAAACTGTCACAGGATTAGAACCCAGAGAAGCTGAAAATAGGAAACTAGGCTGATGAAAAGATGGAAAAGTCAGCAAAACAAACCCGCCATGAACAGAGGAGATGAAAAGATCAGAGAGAAAATATGAAAATAGAAGACAAACCCTAAAGAACAGTGAACAGAACCTGTCTTGTCTGTGATGTCCCAGTCTCTCTGAGGTGCCCATGACCCCTGACCCCCGCCGGGGGCTCCTCTGGCTGTTTCCCGGGTTTGTGGCCTGGCTCAGGAAGGAGTTGGAAGGGGGCTCAGTCACCTGCTCAGGGTGGAAATGAGACCCACTTCCAACCGTGTTTGCAGTGAGGCAGAGCATCTGCGAGCCAGCCACGGAGGGACAGAGAAGCACCATGGGGACGCCCCAGATACCTCACTGACCCCCATTGTACCCCAATACCCCAGTACCCACTACACCCTGCACCCCGATGCACCCCACTGGACCCCACTATACCCACTGCACCTCCAATGCATCCACTGCACCCCACAGCACCCTGCCCCCACTGCACACCCACTGAACCCGACTGGACCCCCTCTTCGGGAGGTCACAGCCAGGACCCCATGGGACTCTGGCATCCTCCTGCCTTTGACGGACAAGCACCCCCGGAACCGGCTTCACCCTTCCCGCCTCCTATGTGATGCCCGTGTCCATCCCATCCTGGTGAATCAGGACTAAAGCCTATCTCCACACTCACTTGTTAAAGGCCCTGGACTAAAGCAACTTTGAAATTTGTTTGCTGAAGGTCCCGACAGAGGAAGACGGTCCGACTTTATGACGTCACAGCCTGGGGCGGGGTCACAACCTGGGGGCGGGGCCACAGCCTGGGGGCGGGCTTGCTGCCCAAAGCAGTTGGGGTGCTGTCCTGAGCAGACCCGTGCTGACAAGTGCAAGGGCCACTCCAGGCGGCCAGGCTCCGAGGCAGGTCCTCGTTCAGCCATCACCTTCCCTGGGCTAGGGGATGGGAGCCCTGCAACACCTCCCCTGGCGGGTGCCCGTGCCCCACGTCCACAGGGCCCCACCTGCCTGTCCTCATCCTTGGCTGAACTGAGGGCTCAGGCTCCACGACAGAGCTGGGCATCTGTTGAGCGACCCAGGTTCTCATCTCAAACCATTTCATGAGAAACCGGCCTGGGTCGGGGAGGATGTACAGCAGGAGAAGCCAGTGCGGCTGACCACCCCACCCCCAGGGCCCTCCCTCATCCCTGTGCCCCCCGGGCGGGCACGAGGTCAGCTCCAGGCAAGCCACCAGCAGCCCCCGAGGCCCCGCCCCGCAGCCACACAAAGGCAGCTCTGTGGGCCCCGCTGGCATGGTGGGGTTAGCCTGGCAGCTGGGCTCTAGGAGGCTGCCCCCTGCCCCGCAGACACCCTCTGAGAGGTCTGGGGTGGAGCGAGCCTGGGTGGGGCCTGCCTCGCCTTGGAAGCCCTGCCTGCCCAGCACCTCTGCAGGGCCCGGCTGGGTGGCTTCCCTCGAGTCCGTGGTTCCGGCGGGCCTGGCCGCCCCCAGAGCATGAGACCCTGCCTGCTTGCCTGCATTCATGCCCCCTCAGGTACCTCTGCCAGGAGAAGCGAGGAGCCCCTACCCTGTCGCCTCTGAAAGGGAGCACTGAGGGGCTCGGGCCCCTCAAGACCAGGGTGGGCAGGTGGGAACCGGCCCGGGATGGGACGCAGCCCTCAGATGTGTAACCAGGGCCCAGAAATGCCGGGGAGCCCGCACCTGGCGGGGAACAAGGGAGGTGGGAGGCACATCTGAGCGGTACCGGCGGGGCCTCCGGCGAGCTGTCCAATTACTGTCCGTGTGGGAGGCAGGTGTCGTAATGGAACACCGCAGGCGCACTCAGCCGCTAATTAGCTGTGACCTTGGGCAACTTCCCCAGGCCTCAGTTCCCCACTAAGGGGGTGGGTGACGGGGTGGCCGGCTCGGAGCAGCCAGGTGTGGGGGTCGGGGGCTAGCCCCCAGGACCCTGGGCCCAGGAGGATGGGGACATGCTGACGGACACCAGACACATCTCACAGAGCTGCTCATGCAAATGGTGGCCCCAAGCCAGCCACTGGGGGCCAGTGAGGCCTGCAGACCCCTGGCCAGACTCAGACCTGAGGCCACAGAAGCTGTGTTCAGATAGGACCCACTGCTCCCAGCTCCAGACTCACCTGCCTGTCCCGCCCACAGGCCCCGATACACCTTCGTGGGGACCTTGACACCCCTTCTTTGCCTCAAGTTGGTCCTCGAAGAAGTGGTGCCTCTGTCCTGGCCTCAGGCTGCCAAAATCGGTGCCCCAGACCCTCAGCGGACAGCAGGCTGGGGATGGGGGTGGGGGGTCACGTCGCCTGCCGTCCTGGCCCCAGTGCCCCAGTGCCACACGTGTGGAGTCCACCCTGCTCCCAAGATGTCCTTCGGAATTGATGTTTGGGGTCTGGCCCAGCCCGTGGACGTGGCATCCCGGGGCATCAAGGTCAGCGTGGACAAGGGCTGAGGGCCTTGTGTGCAGTGTGTCCGCCACATCCAGAGCCTGGGCAGGCAGCCCTCAGGGATGCACCCCACGCCCACCAGGTCCTTTCACGGAGCAGAGAGCAGGGGGCCTCCTTGTTCACAGGTGGGAACTTTTCAGAAGCATATTGGCCAGGTCAGTGATCCCGGGTTCTCCCAGGAAGAGTCCTGCTCCATCATCAGTGAGTGGACTGTGCACCTGGCCCTCCCTGCCTCCCCGCCCCACCTCGGGCCAGTGTCCAGGGTCCAGCGAGGACCAGCGAGGCCTGGCTTCCTAAGATGGAAAAACTTGTATGGACAACATGTCCACAGCGTGATGGAGTAAACACTAGTAACCACACTTCTCACCCGTGAACTTGACATTCTTCCTATGGAACATCAGATAACTCATGGAGTGGACACGGCCATTGCTCCAACCCCAGAACCTGCCTCGGATGCCACCATTACCTCTTGCAGAGCCAGGACTGCCCAGGTGGGCCCTGTCCACAGGCTTCCAGCTGCCCAGGGACAGATGGAGGGTCATGAATTGAGCTACGAGGATGAGGGTGGCCAGGGGACACGTGGTCCACACCCATCAGCAGGAGCAGGGCAGGGATCTCCAGAGGAGGGCGGTCCATTCATCTGCCAACCATTAGAGTCAGATTTTTAGAACTGGGACCCCAGCAAAGGTAATCAACTGCTCAGACCGGCAGTGGCCAAGGCCGACAGACACACAGGGCAGCATGTTGTGGCCCCTTTTTACAGATGGGGAGACTGAGTCCCAGAGGAACCCAGTGCCTGCTTGAAGCGGAGAAGAAAAGAGGGCTTTGTCAGGGGTGAAAGGTCTGTGCTGTAACCGCACCCAGCTGTTTTATCCACTTATTTCTTTGCCCTAAAGGCCATGCTGATGAGAAAGGTGGCTGCTCTCCAGCCCTAACGTCCACAACGCCCGCAGCTGCAAGCGGGGAGGAGAGCGTCCGGCTTCTTTAGGCCGGGGGTCAGGGCGCAGCCGGCCCTGGGAACTCGCGGTTCAGAGGCCTCCCTTCTCCACCCTGACCCCCAGGAGAGCCCCTGCCTACCAAGGATGCCAGAGAGCGGGTAGGGTTTGCATAGTTTTGCAGATTTTTTGTGTTTTTTTTGTGTGTTTTTTTTTTTAAACCACTGGGCAGATTCTATGGTCAGACTGAAGGGTTCAAACCAGCAGAGTGAGCCCAGCACAGTTCCTGGAATGTTCCCTCTGTGAATTCACCAGGAGGAACACCTAGAGATTCCATAGTCATGTCTATAATTGGCCAGGAAAATCAACCCCTATAAAGCCAATGTTTTGTTTGAACTGTGCCTTATTCCATAAGAATTTCATTAAAGCAATTACACGTTAATCAGTGTGGCCAGGGTTATGGATGGCACCTCACCTCACAACAGACCCTGTGTACCACAGCAATTAGCAGGCAGCAAACGAGCAGGACACGGCCAACTGCAAGCCCTGCGTAATGTTTTCATTACAGGAGTCGCTAATAATCTATTAATCTCCCTCTAAACACCCAGCAACATGCACACATTCCTCACCTCCAAGTCGGTTCTGTGAAATGGCTTTAGGTAAACAAAACGGGATGCAGGAGGTGGCATGTCAGTGGATGATTTATGGCGTGAATTGAACACCTTTGTGAGAATAAAGCCATAACTAACCCCCAGGAGCAAATTGTCATATCATCAAACAGCTTCCTGCGAAGCGGGCCCTGCAGCGCCTGTCCATGGCCAACACTGCCTGCCCAGATCCGTCCCTGTGTCAGGAAGGTCCACGATCCCAGGGACGTCCACCCATCCAGGCCTGTCTTTCTTGAGAAGCTTTAGCCCTTAGTCCCAGCGGACAGGAACTTGTCTCCTCAGCGCCTAGATGACCCCCAACTGCAAGTGAATCCCCAGCTGGGTGCCCACAGAGCTCAGGAAGACACACACGAGGGGTTCATTGTCCAACATCCTTGAGGGTGGGAAGTCCTATGGTCAAACCTGTCAACATCTCTGCAATGAAGCAGTTTTGTTACAAGCAGGACATGAATAAAGACTCAACAGGCCACACTCATCTCTGGACGCTTGTTCCACCTGGACCAGTCACGGCCGCTGACTTCTAGGCAAGCTCCCTGGGCCTCTGTGGCAGGTGGGCTTTTGGGCCAGGAGCTGCCCCATCGGATGACAGCAAATTAAATATCATCTGTGGGACGGCCCTCTTCCTCTGTGAGGTCTGAGGCCTTCTGGTCCTTGGTCTGTAACAGCCTGTACTGTCCACATCCCAGCCTGGCCCTGGGTCTGTACGGAAACCAGGACCCCAAGAGCATGGGCAGCCTAGCTCTAAAAGGTCCTGGCCACTCCAGATGCTTCAGGGAAGCCAAGGTGGCCCATGAACAGTGAGAACCCCCCGCCCCTTCCCCTATGACCCCTCATGTCCTCGCTCAGTCCCAGGTCCTGACCAGCTCACTGCAGGACGCTAAGCCCTCACATGTCCTCGGCTCATCTGGGCCGAGACGATTTCTGAGACGTCCTGTGTTCGATGACCCATTGACCTCAGGGAGAGTCGGCCAGCTGTCTGGCACAATGTCCCTCTCTTGGGACCTCGCTGTTGTTTTCCTTGCAATGACGCTGGGCTGATGGGTTTGGCGACAAGTTCTGGTCAGACTGTATCAAAGGTGAGGCTCCCTGGGTCACCTGACTGCAGCGTTTGTCAGGCATCTCCAGGAGCAGTGACCAGGTGGGAGTAACACTCTCCCTCCTGAAAGGGGGTGGGGAGAATCCACGGAAATTCTTTGGAATTCTTCTGCACAGGAGATGTGTCTGTTCTCTCCCTAAATTTACTTTTTGGCTTAATAATAAGTTTTTAAGAAAGTCATTGTGTAGTCTTCATTAGAAACATAAAGGTAATTTATTTTTTTCTACCAGAAAATGCAGAAAAACGAGTTCTCCTTAGGTGTCCTGCTTGCTGAAGTGGGGTCACCAGTCACCGCACGCTCCGCCCCAGGCACCCTCGCCAGGACTCCCAGGACTCAGAGCCTCGGAGTGAGGAGCCTGTCCTACAAGGGACGTGGGTGACCGCAGGGAGCCATGCCTTCACTCCCCACGGGGACAGGAGCTACAACCTGTGATGGGGCCACCCGCTGAGCACACCCTGAGGGAAGGGGGCCCCACCAGGACCCAGATGTCGGAGGGCGGGGCCTCCCTGGGCTCTGCCCGCTCCCTCAGGGCCTCTCCCCAGAAGCCCTGATGGGAGAACCGCTGGAGGCCCCAGCAGGTCCAGAGTGGAGGCTGGGGGCCTGCTCACCCCAGGGCCTCAGCCCAGGGACACCCCTCATGCCCGCCTACAAGGGAGTTCCCGTTCAGATAAGCAGGCCCCAGGGCTGACACAGGGAAGGCAAGCAAGCCTCCCCCATCCCCGCCCAGACTCAGGCTTCCCAGCCGGGAGGCCCAGCTCCCAGCAACCCTCCAAGTGAGATGGGCTCAGGCAGAGGGAGGGAGCCTACCCAGTGGTGCCCGGTGGACACTGGCCTCGGGACCTCTGGCCCACAGAGCCCAGAAAGGGGTCACTCGGGGTCGATGCTCGGCCTCACGGGGTCCAGGAGCAGCTGTGGGCGGGAGTGAGCGGACACCGTAATCTAATATTTCCCTTCTGGCTGCAACCATCGCACGCTAAGAGCCGCTCTCTCTTAATTAAGCTCAGCTCCCAAATCCTTTTAACCACGCAACTTTAAAAGAAGAATGCATCTTTCCAAATTAGCCTTGTATCTACGAATAATAAGACAGCAAGAGTGTGTTAATGAACTTAGACGAGCTCCAAGGGCCCATCTGCAGGGGGTTTATTTGCTTCACAGGAAACCAGCATCCATTACACAGAGAGGAGCTCCGGGGCCGCTGGCCACGCCTCCCACATCCTCACCGACTCTGCAGCTCAGACAGAGCTTCAGAGAGCTGGCCGCAGGCTATGGCAGCCTGGGGTCTAGGTTGCCTGTCGGTGTTCAGTTGCTCAGTCACGTCCAACTCTTTGTGAGCCCATGGACTGCAGCACACCAGGCTTCCCTGTCCTTCACTATCTCTCGGAGCTTGCTCAAACTCATGTATATCGAGTCGGTGATGTCATCCAACCATCTCATCCTCTGTCGTCCCCTTCTCTTCCTGTCTTCAGTCTTTCCCAGCATCAGGGTCTTTTCCAAAGAGTTGGCTTTTCACATCAGGTGGCCTGAGTCTGCCCTAAATAGCCTCCAGTATATTCCAAATGACATGAAGGTTTTTCTCCCAACATGTGCTAAGGTCACATGCAGACTCTGTCTAAAATAAGTGCCTTTAATTGAAAAAGTCAGGAGAGAATCTTGTTCCAAGAGTGGGATTTTCAAGGTACAGGAACTGGACTCTGGGCCTTTCAAGGGCCACTCCTGGCTCCCGCCTCGGACCTGAGACCCAAAGCCTGTGTCTTGCCTGTGCCGGGGGCAGGCCTGGGACCAGCAGGTTTCCTGAAACAGGTGGCAGGTTGTGTCCCAGACCACCGGGCACAGGGGTGTTTGGAGCGCCCGCTCCCCACCCCGCCCCCGCAGTGAGCACCACCACCCAGCTCCTCCTCTTTCTGTCCATAGAGCTGAGCGGGTCAGCCACCTCATTCTGAGAATCTGAGCGCCGTGAACGGACTAGAATCAAAGTGGGAAACTTGGAAGAGGAAGAGGCCATGAGCCGAGCACAGTCAGAAGTCACCACCCGTCTCCCCAGCGACGCCAAGTAACCATGACACTGGTCTCAGTCTCGAGAGAAAACTCTAGATTCTCCTTACAATCCACCAGTGGAGGAAACACACAGACACCCCCTCCCCCCACCTCCTGGAGGCCAGGGCTGTCTTAGGTCCTCAGTCGTGCCCAGGTCAGGGGGAGCCAGGCAGCTCTCTGGAGGAGCACCAGGCTGCCAGGCGGGCGCACGAAGGACCAGGCTTGCAGGCCACTGGTGCCGACCACCAGGGCAACCTGACAGACAGACTGAGAAAGTGAGAAGAGCAGCCTCAACCCTGCGTCTGGACACCGCGGGCTCTGGGTGTTTGCACCCTGGGCTGCAGGTTCCACCGCTCAGCTCCTGAGCGGGCAGTGCCCCCAGGAGGGGCTGTGTGTCCTGCGGCCTCCAGGCCCAGCAGACGGGCCCCTCCTCAGGCACAGGAGACGGACGCGGCCGCCGGAATGAAAGGAAAGAGAAGATGCTGAAGGGAGGAAGATGCAAGATCAGCCAGGAGATGGGCTGGCCGGGGTGGTGGGGTGCGGGGGGCACAGCTGGGCCAGGAGGAGCAGGCAGACAGTGAGCTGACCGGAGCCGGGAGGCAGATGACAGGAGAACAGCCCCCGAGCAGGGAGCGGCCTTGGACTGACATGGATAAACACAGCGGCCCGGGGAGCAGACGGGACCCTCTCCTGAAGATCTCAACCTCTTGAGAGCGAAGGGCGTTTGCAGCGCTTCACACCCAGCTCTGACAATGCCCCTGGTTCTCAGTGCCTGCTGTCCCAGAAAGGTGGGGGTGTGGGGCCTGGGCCAGCGACAGAAAGGGGGTCAACCCTGAGACAGCCCAGGGTTTCTACACAGCATGGGGTTTTGGGGCTCCCCCCGCACTGACCTGGGGTGTCGTGTTTCATGAACAAGGAACGAGGGTCCAGGGATGCTAAGCCACTTGCCCAAATGGCCACAGGGGTCGCTACCAGGGCCAGGCCCTGTGACCCTTGACCCCTGACCCCAGGGCCCTGGCCTGTCCTCCGTTCCGCTCTGATTTTTTTAGACCACCGACAGCAGAGCAGCAGGGGCTGGGCACGGTCAGGGGTCTGGGGGCAGGGCCGTCTGCACAGAGCAGCACTGCTTGCACCAGCTCCAGGGGTCGCCGTCCTTCCTGAGAGGGCGAGGAAGCCACACCCGCAAAGCGGCGGGGCCAGGGTCCCAACCAGGGTCTCATGCCAGGGGAAAGGCCGGCCGGGGCGTTTGCACTTGGCTTTGATGGAGGAGAGGCTGCGGGGTGTGGCTGGTCTTCCTGAGAGAGGAGTTATTCATATTTCCCAAACGGGTCAAAGTAAATAATCTATTGTTGCTCCCTCTGTGAACAAAGACGAGTCTGCTCACCACCCAGGCCTTCCCTTTGGGGCCACGTGTCAGCGGGGACGTTACATGCCGGCACCTCGGGGACCAGGGTGCGAGCATCAGGGCTCGAGGCCATGGAGCAGGCCCATCTGGGGGACCCGGAGCCCTTGCGGCCCAGCATCCAGCCTCCAGCCACACTGTCACCGCATGGGGTCAAGCGTGCCCTTTAAAAGGGGGCCTGCAGTCAGCGAGGGGGGCACAGGGGGCAAGCCGGCGAGAGCCTTGTCCCCCGTTACCTCCACGACGGGACTTGGCTGTGGCGTCACCGGCGTTGGAGGAGGACCCGCGTAATGTGGAAAATCTTATGTGGATCAATGCGAGTGCGGCCCTCTCCACTCTGGCTGCCAGCGACTTTCTGATGACACCGCAGCTGACGGGACTCGTCTGGAACATGAATCCTCTGGCTGTACGGCAGAGTGCTTTCCATAACCTGGAAAAAAATTTTAAGTTGACAAGTAGATGGGACCCCATCTTGCAGCAGAATGCAATGCCAACGAGAATCCGAAAGCTGCACCGTTATCAGAACTTCAGCAGGGTGGATGCCGACAGGAGCCCCACTGCTGGTCTTAAACACTCTCGTAACTGGAAGGGCTGCTTTCATAACCAGAAGACAGACTCCCACCTGGTGACACCAGTTAAATTTAACATCAGTTGAATTTGGCTTTCGTTGCCTGATGAGACTTCATTTTAAGGAAATCTCATATTCAAACATCTCGGTGAACAGAACATAGAAATTAGAGAATTTCATTGTTTTCCTAACACGTCCATCCTTCCTCCCAGAGTCTCTGGTGTAATTAGACTGTAACTAAACGAGACAATCTAGCAACCTTATACTTCCGAACTGCTTTTAAAAGATACTGCTACAGTGTAAATTCAGGAACATTTTTATTTATTTTAAGCAAAGTTGATAACCACAATTGTTATTGCAATGACAGATATGCTTGATTTCATGATTTTTTAGCAGCGGGAGGGGAGGGGAGGCAGGGCTGACAGGGGTGCTGGTCCAGGAGCCCCGTCTCTCCTCGTGGGGGCTTCTCAGTGACCTTCAGGCAGCACCAAGTGCCCCCAACACATCCACGTGCAGATGAACCTAGCCCTGGGGGTGGGCAGACGCTGGCTTCTGGAATTTTCCAGAATCACCTGTGTGCAGAGGATAAAGGTGTCCTGTTCCTGGCCTGTGTCCCTGTCAGCCTATTGGCTCTGAGGGCAGACCCCTGCCTGGGGCTGAGAATGAGAACTGGGCGTGAAGGACCCCGAGGGAGCAGTGAGTCCAGCAGCATCACCTTCCACAGTAGGAGATGAGGAGGAATCGGTCCAGACTCTGTGCCCACAGGATAGGTTGGCCTGGCCTGGCCCAGCCCCTGGGCAGGGAGGCAGCCCGGTGCACAAGCTCCCCTTCCATCAGTGAGGCTGAACATGGAACCTCTTCCAGAAGAGTGCCTACTAGATCTCTGCACTACCGGGAGACCCGCACTCTCAAGGCCAGGTGCTGTCAGAAACCCCCTCATGATTGCAAGTGAAATCAGCCTCAGAATGAAGTAGAATCCGGAGGCTTGAAAAAAGCAAATGTTTGCTGTCATCATTGAGCTGCTGGATCAAGCCATCCCTGAAGCCTGATCCCCTGGACCTGTCAGCTGTAGGGGCTGATCAAACTCCTTAACGATATCATTATAAAAATGAACTTGAATTGACAGCAACCTAACTGACGCAGTGGGTATACATTGGAAGGTAGAGCTCAGTTTCACAGAGCGTTGAAGAGCCTGCCCAGCCAAGTGACGCCTAGGTGAAGTCGAGTCAGGGAAGCCCTCCCCCAGAGCCCCGCAAAGATGTGCAGCTCCACAGCCATGGGAGGATGGCTTTTACGGGGCGGCTGCGGCAGCACCACCTTCCTTCTCCACGGTAGAGATTATGGACTTCAGGACAACAGATCCGCCATGGGAAACCCCGTTTTTATGAGATTCCTATCAACAGCCTCAGTCTTAGTATTACAGAGAATATTTAGGATATTAAAAGCAACAACATCATGCTTTGGGGAGCAAATAGCTGCCAGAGGCCAACAGCGTGTTTGGTAAATGTTGAATCTGCACACTTGTGAAGGAGCTTTTAATTAAAATGTGGAACTCCAGGAGGCCTGGGGTCCCAGGGGACTTTCCAGGGTGAGTATCTACGCTGCTAACATGTCTCATCAGCGGAGAGCTGCTTCTGGGGAAAGAACAAACAATAAACCAACCAAAAGTACTCATGATTGATCCAAGCTTCCCCTTTCAGAGAAAAACCGGAAGTCCCCCTTCCGCATTCCTGTGGAAACCCTGGCAGGTGGGGGGCATGGGGTCGGGATCTGGGGAGCAGACGCCCCGCGGAGGCCCTGCTGCCCTTGACTCACAGCCGGGCCCCCACGAGGAACCTGCACATGCACCCTGGGGAGGTGGTGATTAAACCCTGACTCAGCCCATCCCTCTGTGCTGGAACTTGAGAACGTTCGTTTTTCCTCTTGGAAAAGTACAAGAAAGGCAAAGCGAGATCAAGAAAAAACCCGTGTTTATAGGCATGCTTGGTTCTGCCAACACATTTGGAGATTTACACAGATGCAGCCCTTGAAGGGGACTTCCCAGGTGGTGCTAGTTGTAAAGAACCTGCCTGCCGATGCAGGAGACACAGGAAACATAGGTTTGATCCCTGGGTCAGGAAGATCCCCTGGAGGAGGGCATGGCAACCCACTCCAGTGTTCTTGCCTGGAGAATCCCGTGGACAGAGGAGCCTGGTGGGCTACAGTCCATGGGGTCTCACAGAGTCGGACATGACCGAGCCCGCACGCAGCCCACGATGGAGTGAGGGCCCAGCCCAGGCCTGGACTGGGATTAGGCAGGATTTAAATCAGTCAACAAGCCTCTTTAAAATCTGGTCCCTTTCACCTTCTGAAAGGCCTCTTCAGGTGGACGGAGCTCCCGGCCACAGAGGCCTGGGGACAGACTCCAGAGAGTTCTCGGAGCTCTTTCATCTCATGACACAGCCTCTGAGGCACACCAGCCCCCCAGGGGCTCCGCTGTGGCAGCTGGTCCACATTAGCACTCACACGACCCCCGGGGAGGGAGCTGTCAGCCCCCAGCTAAGTATAACTGCCCCGCGGCCTGGGGCCACAGGCATCAGAAAATCACTGTAGTTTTCCACCCACTTTCGGGATCTGCATTTGAGAGAAGCCTGTGTTTAAAGGCCCCTAACAGACAGCTGGCAGCGTGGACGTCCCCGGGCCGGCCTGATGTGAAGCCAGCTTGACAGGCTCGTTGGGTCCAGCACTGACCATTTGGCCGTGCAGACCGGCTCCACCACTCGGGGTGACAGCCGATTTGTGAGGAGCCAGTGCAGTGACCAGTCAGTGAAGCTGCTGTTTCTAACACCCAAATAAGCAGGTGTCAGGCATCCACTGGAATTCTAAACCGGAGATTTGACCTACTCTCTTATAAAGAAGTCTGAGTAATGAAGAATTGATGCTTTCAAACCATGGTGCTGGCGAAGACTCTTGAGAGTCCCTTGGACAGCAGGAAAATCAAACCAGTCAATCCTAAAGGAAATCAACCCTGAATATTCATTGGAAGGACTGATGCTAAAGCTGAAGCTCCAATACTTTGGCCACCTGATACGAAGAGCCAACTCATTGGAAAAGACCCTGATACTGGGAAAGATTGAGGGCAGGAGGAGAAGGGGATGACAGAGAATGAGAAGTTTGGGTGGCATCACCAACTCAACGGACGTGAGTTTGAGTAAACTCCAGAAGATGGTGAAGGACGGGGAAGCCTGGCGTGCTGCAGTCTCTGGAGTCTCAAAGAGTCGGACACAACTGAGCGACTGAACAACAACAACTTCTGCATGCAATCAGCTCCCAGGGATGCAGAGCCAGGCTGGGGTTCAGAGGAGGTCAGGTGACTGGGACCTCAGAGGGTGAAAACCTCGCAGTGACAGCAGAGGCCGAGCCAGCAGAACACCCTCCAGGGAAACTGGTGAGTCCATCCAGCAGGAGGCATCCAGACGGGAGAAGCAGGTGGCGGCCGGGGCCTCTGTGCTGGGACGGTGCTCACAGGGGATGCTCCGATGGCCCTGGGCCTTGAGAACGGCTCCCTGGACAGACAGACAGTGGCTACCCCTGCGGACCTTGGGGGTTCCAGCAGAGCCTGTCCACATTGTCCTGGCCTCATCCTCACTGTATCACTGGGCTTCAGACAAAGTGAGGCAAAGTGGTGCATTCTTTCCTGCCGGGGCCCCTCAATGTGGTGAGGGCCCTGGTAACTGCCCCATCACTTCCCACTGGATGGTGCTGTCCTGCAGGTCTTGTGTCCATCCACCCAGTGCTCGGGCCTGCACTCTGGACCGAGGTCAGAGAGGTGGAGCCAGAGGAGCCACTTGGTCCTCCCTGACCCTGATTCCCCACCTTATCCTGGCACCTCTACTCAGGAGCACTTGGCAGTCAGTCTGGAAATCTTGGCTTAACAAGTGGGACACAAGACACCCATGAGGGACCCGTGTCTCAAGGCCCGGCCACCCTGACTTTCACCAACAAGGAAGTTCACAGCACGCACACCCCCCATCACGCCTCCAGATTCCTCCTCTTCAACAGAATCAGACAAACATCAGAGCAAACGCTGTAATATGAGAAACAAACTTCCAGCAACAGCTTGTGCAGATAAATGGACACCGTGCAGAAAGGAAAGCTTAGCATCATTTCCTCAAAAGGCAGGAAATGTAACCAAAATAGTGTTTACAACAGAAGACACACAGCAAAGACAAGGAGGCCTTGAAATGAGAAATATGGTGACGAATGTCAAGAAAGTCTACTAGAAATTACAGCTGAAAGAAGACAAGATCAAAACTGGGAAAGGGAGGATCAGAAAGCCACAGCGCGTGTCCAGAGGGCCGACACTGGCCACCCGGAGCCCGGAACGAGGAGCAGTTCAGATGGAAAGAAATCAGCAAATAGTGGAGAAAGCTTCCCAGACCTGACGGCACGAGTTTCCAGGCAGAGACCTTGAGGGTCCTGCATAGACCGTCCCTGCAGATCCCCCATGAACTCTGCACTCAGCCAGAAGGAACGGACCCGGGGAGCAGGAGGACGCAGGGGGCTCTCGGGCCCCAGAGCAACCACAGGGCTGGAAGTCAATGCAGCACCCCAGGATTGGGCCTCAGGGGGTCCAGCAATAAGCGTCGATTCTCAAGGTATGGACACTGAGGGCAAGCGGTCAGTTTGCTCAGGCTGAGGTGTCATGATGCTGTTCACGTGACCAGTAGGGAGCGTGCCACGCGGTGAGGGCCCAGGGCTGAACAGAGGGGCCAACAATTAGTACCTAAAAGACAGTGATAGTAGCCAATGGCTGAGAGGCCAGGGGGCCACTGAAGGTCAGCTCAGAGATCAGGGAGCAAGTGCCCCGGAGAGGAGGAGGGTGGGGGGCGCGTTCAGGGGCTGCTGCTCCAGAACACACTTAATAAAACTAGGCAAACGCTGACCTGGGGGCGTTGCCTCGGACAGAGTCTTCCCTTGAAGTTCACGGAGCTGGAACGGTGGTGCCGTCACGTAACTCAATAAACGCGCCCTTTGTTATCATTACTGTTATCATCAGGGAGCCTTCGCCACAAATTAGTATATTAATAATTAATATCAAATTGTCTTTCTGTGCGTCTCCCAGGGACGAGAAGATGCTGGTGAGGATGTGGAAAGTTCATCTGTCACTGCAAGTCTAATCGCCTCCCAGGTCTTGGTCCAGGAAAACACCATCCATCTGCTGCATCTCTGAGCTCTGTGTCCCGGGAACCCGGGGACTGTAGGGTGTGCAGACGTCCAGGGCACGCAGGCTGCCCACCGTCGGCTGGGTCTGTGGGCAGAGCAGCTCGGGTCCCACGGGAGATACGCAGCAGAGGGGTGTTGACACCTGTGCACAGTCAGCATGCCCCGCGCACACCGGCTGGGGCCTGTCCAGGCCGGCCCAGGTCCCATTGCCACGGCAGCCCCTCAGTGAGCCGCAGGACCCCTGATCCCTTGTCCTCCTGAGGACAGGCAGCTAATCTGATGGAATAAAAAGTGCCCAGAAGAGGGGAGTGTGGCCTGTGAGCCTGCCCCGAGAGGTCAGTCCTGTGACTACACGGGCTCCCGACACACGGCTGGGAGTCACACAGCTGCTACCCGTGTGTGTGCGTGTGCACGTGTGTGTCGCGTCATGGTGACACACAGACAGCTAGAGTGAAAGCTGACTAGCTCGGGCCATAGTCTGAGGCCGGGCCTGGACTGCTGTGGACACCAGAGGCGCTCGGGGGTCTCCCCTGCATGGTCATCACTGTGGGGCTGGACCGAGGCGGAACTGCCAAGTGGGGTGGGACCTGGAGGGGCCTCAGGTGGAGGGCCAGCTCCTCCTGCTCACCTCCCTCAGCACGTCGGCGCTCTGTGAGTGCGTCCCAGGAATGTGGTCCTGCAGGTGCACTGCTCCTGGAAACGCCTGACTTACCGGAGGAGAGCCGAGGAAGGAGAAGGAACCAGAGTCCACCAGCAGTGACCATGGGCCGGGTAGGGGACGTGAGGCCGCAGCCTCCACGCCCAGCTCACGTCCTCCCCAGGCAGCTTCCTCAGCCTGAGAGCAGCAGGGGACAGTCACATTGAGCTGGGCGTCCTCATCTTCGGGGACTTCACGAGGCATCTGCTGGAGCCTTGGCAGCCCGTCGCTACCCTTCAGGGGGCCTGTGATCTCAGCCTGGAAGCCATTCGGAAAGGAAGACTGGGAACACAGGGACCCCTGGTGACCTGACAGTGACCAGGTCCCTGCCTGGCCTCGCCTGGAAGGACGCAAGCCGGGGGGCAGGAGGCTTGACCAGACGAGGCCCGAGGTCGCGGCCCACCTGGCCAGTGTGGTGGGGGACCCTCGGGCCTTGTCCAAGGGCCGTCCTCGCTGTGAGAGACGAGAACCGCACACACATCCACCAGCACAGCTGGCACCTCCAGACCAACAGAGGGGTGAGGGGCCGCGTGACCGCAAGGCCAGCTGGGCCAGGGCCACGGGCGCTCCTCCCGCTGCCGCCCCCACTGCCCGGGCTCGGCTATCCCAGCTGCTCGGTGCAACCCTTGGTTGTTGGCTTCGTGCAAGAGAATACTGAGTTACAGTCATTTAGGGAGAAAAAGAATTAGCTTTTTTGAATGTCCACGTCCTCAAACACTGAGCACAAAATTAAGAAACAAAAGCTGAGGACCACAGACCATCCCAGCTTGAGAACAAGGTCACGTTAGTGACAAACCACAGCCTCCGGAGCCTTCCCGTCCAGTGGCCCAGTGGTTTCCCGGGCCTGAGGGGCCCCAGTTGCTAGCTGGGGACGCGGCTGACGGAGAGGCTGTGGGGTGCTGGGGGTGGGCCAGGCCCCTGTGCCTTGGGAAACCTTCGTGGTGACCCACTGATCACTCCAACCCCAGCGCTGACCCCAAAAGCTTAGCTGAACCAGAAGCCGCTGGCGAGACGTCCCCAGGGCCGAGTGCCCAGACGTGAGGTCAAGAGACCTCTCAATGTCCAGCCCAAGTGCTCGCTGAAGCTTTTGTTAAAATACTGGGGTTTTTTCTCAGAAAAAAAGAAGGCAAACTCATTATAGAAACACGGGAAAGTATAGAAAAATGGAAGGAACTGGGGACCACCAAGAGCCTCACTTCGGAGAGGACCGGGGTTAATGCCCCTGCATGATTCCTCTCAATTGTGCGTGTGTATGCGTGTGTGAATGTACATGCATGTGTGTGCAGGTATGTGTGTACATGTGTGCATCTATATGTACGACTGTGTGTGTGTGCATGTGCGTGCACGCAGGCAGGCATATATGTGTGTGTGTGTGGAGGCAGGACAACCGCTCAGTGCAGCCCGGGCCAAAATCCAGCCCCAGACATGGGGGCGTCCGTCGCGGGTCTGGAGTGCTGGCTCCCAGAGCCCTTGCAGGGGCACTCTTTCCCACAGCAGGCCCATTCTCCGAAACTGTGCTTCTTATGAGCTTAAGGACGCCACTGCCGACAACACCTCACGGGGTCAATGTGAGGGTGGCTGACCTTTCCTGGGAGTCAGTCCTGGATGCAGAATTATTGACCAGAGGGCAAAGATGTTTCAGGGCTTGTGGCACACAGGCCAGAGGAGCGACCTCCCTTAGGATACGACTGTAGGGCTGCACCCTCTCATCACGAGGGGCCCCTGAGCATCTCAGGCACCCTGGACCCCCAGGGACCTAAACAGCCCCCCAGACCACTGAGTTGGCTTTTGACCCTGCCCAAGGTGCCAGGACACAGGACGCAACCCTAAGACGGCCAGCACACTGACCCTTGACCCGGGCCTTCCCGGGGCCTGGACTGCAGTGGGGGTGGGCGAGGCGCACCTCTGCCAGAGGAGGAGGGTCAGCCTTGGGTCTTTGCCGGGTTCCAAGGACTCTGAGTGCCTCCTGGGCCCGCTTGCAGCATCGCCCCCTACAGCCCTCAAGCACCTCCCACCCATGGATCATCCTCATGGGGCCCCCCACCCTGTACCCACCCCTCCCCATGGCCCCCTCTTGACCCACCCTTCCCCATGACCCCCTGCACCCACCCTTCCCCAAGACCCCTTGCACCCACCCCTCCCCATAGCCCCCTGCACCCACCCCTCCCCAAGACCCCTCGCACCCACCCCTGCCTAAGACCCCCTGCACCCACCCCTTCCCATGACCCCTTGCACCCACCCCTCCCCAAGGTCCCCTGCACCTGCCCTTCCCCATGACCCCCTGCACCCACCCCTCCCCAAGACCCCTCGCACCCACCCCTGCCTAAGACCCCCTGCACCCACCCCTTCCCATGACCCCTTGCACCCACCCCTCCCCAAGGTCCCCTGCACCTGCCCTTCCCCATGACCCCCTGCACCCACCCCTCCCCAAGACCCCTCGCACCCACCCCTGCCTAAGACCCCCTGCACCCACCCCTTCCCATGACCCCTTGCACCCACCCCTCCCCAAGGCCCCCTGCACCTGCCCTTCCCCATGACCCCCTGCACCCATCCCTCCCCATGACCCCCTGCACCCACCCCTCCCCAAGGCCCCCTGCACCCACCCCTCCCCGTGACCCCCTGCACCCGCCCCTCCCTAAGAACCCCTGCACCCCCTCCATGCCCCCCTGCACCCGCCGCTCCCCCAGCTGCTCCAAGGGCACCAGACATCCTGGGAAGGCCCTCTCGCTCACATGCTTTCCCCACTTTCCAGGTTACCTTTGCCCTGTTGTCCTACTTAAACCCGCATTCCTGACCCCAGCACTTCACTCTCCTGGTTTCTTTCCTCTGTAGCTCTCTTCCCACCTGACAAACATCTTCTTTGCCCCAGGCCAGTCTCCTGGACCCGAGGTCCCCATGGTGTCCTCTGGTGTGGCTGCTGCTGCAGACAGAGCCTCGCACATGTGGGCCTGGATTGCTCACCCAGGCGCCATGGGCCCCCAGGGCTGTGCCCTGCCGGGGGCAGAGCCTTCAAGGCCCTGGGATGGGGGTCCTGCCCTCTGTGGTCTCGCACTGGGCCAGTCTCCCCTCCTAGACACCACCTCTCTCTGGCCCCTAGGTGACACTGGTTGGCAGGGGACAGCGGCAGAGGCCTCGGGTGGCTGGGACAGAAACTCTGCTGTCTCTAACCCTTCAGGAGGGGATAGGATGGTCCCCCAGGGCCCCAGGGCCAGCACGGGCCTCCACTCACGTTTAGTCCTACATGAACCAGGCAGCAAAGCCAGCTCCTCCTCGAACCTGAAGCCAACAGAGCAGTGACAGGGGCCCGGGGGTGAAGAGGAAGAAGGCAGGGAGACTGGAAGCTGGGCAGGGCACACCCCTCTCTCAGTGGCCCCTCTGCGGCGGGCCCCTGCATGGACCCTCAGGGGAGAGCTCCAATCTGGGACCCTGGGACCCTCCTGAGCTGCCAGAGCACAGCTCTGCTTCAGGCCCCAGCACCCATGCTCAGACCTGAAACCAGTGTCCGAAGTCAGGGATGTAGAATCGCGCCTTGAATTAATTTTTGTTAATGTTGAATTTCAATCATGTTTGTCTTTTTATGTGTGTTTTTGGTGTTTCGAGCTTTTAATCCCTTTGGGGTTGAAAATTTTCAAGACAGAATGGAACAGAGGATGAGGAGAATGTCTTGTGCTGGGACTGACCCTCGGAGGGCCCCGAGGCCCAGGCACTCGCCCCCACCAGGGGTGAGTCACCTCCCCGGACCCCAGCCCGCAGCCCCTCACACCCTTTATTCCCGAGGGTGGCACAGTCGGGCCCGAAGAGCAGTGTGTGCCACACTCGTCCGCCAGGCTTCACGGCATTTTCCTTACACTGAAGCTCGAGAGAAGGTTTCCACAGGCTGGGGGAAAGACCAAGTCCACTCAATGCTCACTTATACTGGTATTTGTAAACACCTTTATTAGCACCGTGCGGTCCTAAGAGTGTGTAGGACACTCTAGGGATTGTAAACGTCTAGGGGACATCAGATCAACGAACGATCCGAAGCAAAAGAACAAAAGTATGTCAAATAAACTACGTGAGAATTCTGACACTGAAAAAATTCCAAAACCTAAAGGAAGATGCGAATGTGGGACAAACACGAAGGCGGGGCAGGGCCACATCCTGCCTCTGTGGTGGGTCTGCACCGGCGGGGGCTGGGCGGGGGAGCCTCCCCGGGACACCACAGCGGCAGGAGACGCAGAGCGACTTGTATTTAGGGCAAAACTCTTAGGTACAAGGCTCAGGCCAATCGCAGCAGAATTCTGCCCTCAGGGAAAGTGACTTCCGTGCCGTTCCAGTATCTAATGCACGTGAAACAATCTTCAAGAGCACAATGTCACACTGGTTTTCAAAGTTTCTATTGGCGTCCAGTTGCTTTAGAATGCCGTGTGGCTTCCACTGCGCGGTGCCGCGGGCCGCCTCTCCCTGCACATCTCCCCTTGCCATGGACTTCCTTCCCGCTCGGTCACCACAAGCACCGAGTAGGCTTCCCAGTGCTCACAAGTCACCTCTTCAATACCTACTAGTGTGTATGTGTTGATCCCAATCTCCCAGCTTCACTCAGCCTCTTAAAAATTCTGCCTCCTCCCCCAAAAAAGCCACAGGGTGAATGGTCATTTAACTCTACCCCTTGCTTGCATTTCTGAGAAGCCAAAGGCCCGAGGGGCCCTGGTAGGCCATGGGCCCCTGCTCCCGCCCCAGCCAGGGCTGCCTCCCAGAGGAGCACCTCCATGCGGGGCTCAGGAGAGCGGGCAGGGGCGTTCCTGGAGGTGTGTGAGCTGTCACAGGCCAGGGCCGGGGACAGGAGTCAGGGTGCCTGGGCCAGGACCATGGGTCAGGGTGCTGGGGCCGGGACAGGGGTCAGAGTGCTGGACCAGGGGTCAGGGTGCCGGGGCTGGACAGGGGTCAGGGTGCTGGACAAGGGGTCAGGGTGCCGGACCAGGGGTCAGGGTGCCGGGGCTGCACCAGGGGTCAGGGTGCCGGGGCTGGACAGGGGTCAGGGTGCTGGACAAGGGGTCAGGGTGCCGGACCAGGGGTCAGGGTGCCGGGGCTGCACCAGGGGTCAAGGTGCTGGGGCTGGGACAGGGGTCGGGTTGCTGCGGCTGGGATAGGAGCCGCCGCACTCTGAGGTGGGATGCAGCCCCTCCTTTGTGGCCCTGGCCCCCCGGGTGGAGCCCCTGAAGGCACAGCACTCCCACCAGGCATTGCTTGGTTTATATGACTCCACACCTGGCCTGGGGTCACCCAGTGCCACGCTGGGCCCACCTTCCAGTTGCAGCCCATAGGGTAAAAGCGCAGCAGCTGAAGGCATGACCGCAGACCCTGTTCCCGGGAGGGGGCCAGCTTCTGGCCTCCTGAGCTGTGAAGCTGCGTCTGCAGGCTCTTGCCACTCAGAGGAACTGCTCCTGGATGACATCCGTGTGCACAGGAGAGATGGAGCCTACACGGGGCGGGCTTGTGGCTGCCCGTGGCCTCTGGCAGGAAAGTGCCCTCCAACTGCTGTGATGTGGGCAGAGGCTAGGGAGGCCCTCAGAGAGTGTCCCCCACCCCCTAAGAAGACAGCAGGGCCCCCAGGCTCCCATCCGCACCAGCATCACAGCAGAGTGTGCAGAGGAGCTCCATGGAAAGCTCGCCGGTGCCTCTCTAGTCTCTGACTCTGGGCGGACTCCAGGCCTTTCTTTCAAGGCTCTGCAGCCCCCTCTCCAAGCCTCCTGCTGGCGGCCTAGCCGCTCTGCTTCCCCCCAAGCCAGAATCAGAGAGAAGGTGGAATGTGCGTCCACCTGGGGTTGTCACCAACCTTGTGCACAAGGCTATCGGCTCTGAGTGTCTCTGTTCAGAAGTGAGGTGGTTCTGTCCGGCTCTAATCTCCCCTGGCAGCCATCTGGACTGAGGCAAACTCTGCCAGCGTTTGGACTCTGTACATAAGAAACTCTAACCTGAAATGTTTTTATAGGCTTAAAAGTTTCGGTGAAAACATTTCTTGAGAAGTTTCTGTAAGAAAAGAGCATTTATTTTGGTTCCGTGTCTGCTGGCAGGTTGCCTGGCTCTGCACCCCCCAACCCCCGCGCCGCCCCCCCCACCCCCGGCTCTTTGTTCTAACTGGGCTTCCCAGCCTCTGATCAGCAACTTGGGCTGAGAAGTGGGAAGGCCCTCAGAACGCTTCCCTCCGCCGCAGCACCGCGTGTCCCCAAGACTAGGCAGCCCTCTGTTGGTGGGGGCAGGCCCCAGCCCAAGTCGGGCCAGGACAGGGGCCTCAGCCGGCGGGGGCTCCTGCCAGCGGAGACACTCCCACTGGGAGTCTGAGTGGGAGGAGAGGGCAGGTTTTATGGGACTTGGAAAAAAAGAATGACAACCACTTAAAATATGTCACAAATTCCTTTCATGAGATGGACGGATTGTGGCCAGCCACACTCTCGGAGTGAAAGGGTGGGGAGAGGGTGAGGGTGAGGACGCGGCCTCGTCACACGTCCAGGACAGGCGGCTGTGCCGGGCGCTCGGCTTTTCCCCGGGGCCTGCAGTCCACGTCCTGGCGGGTCCTCAAACACCCGCTGCGAGTGCTGGTCCGGGAACCTCACTGTGAAGCTGGAAAGATGCATCTTTGCTGCCTGAAGATCGAGCCTTCCGAGCAGCCCTATCAGAATACAATGACACCCAGCTGTATTTTAATGTGTGACTCCATCTCTCTCTAAGCTACTTGTGACACAGGTTTGTTAAACAACTAATTCAATACAGTGTACTGTCCCCTCAGTCGTGTCTGACTCTTTCAACCCCATGGACTGTAGCCTGCCAGGCTCCTCTGTCCACAGGATTCTCTAGGCAAGAACACTGGAATGGGTTGCAGTGCCCTCCTCCAGGGATCTTCCCAACCCAGGGATCGAATCCGCATCTCTTGTGTCTCCTATATTTGCAGGTGGTTTCTTTACTATTAGTGGCACCAGATACACCTGTAATGACTGTTTTTGACATTGATGACCAATGTCATCTTCAAATAAGTTTTCTGCTAATAAAACTCTGTGATGAGAGAGAGACCTGAAGGGGGAGAAGGGGGCTTTGGAGCCCTTGTCAGCTCCCAGCCCAGGCCGCATCCCTGGCTGTCCCAGTGTGTAAGCTCCTCTCACCTGCTCCTGCGGGCATGGTCCCCTACTCCTCTGCAGCGCCCACATCCTGGACCCCACCCCCAGCTCACACAGATCCTGCTCTTGAGTCTCGGGTACCGCCTGACCTGGGTTCCAGGTTTTTCATCTCAATGACTGGTGAAGACTATCAGACCCCTGTCTAGATTCAGCGGAGGGTAACGCAGAGAGCCTTCAAAGGCCCCAGGTGGCCCCAACCCCCAGGCACCTTCTAACATCCTCACCCCAAGCCTTCCAGCCCTGCCGCCCCATGGCACCAACCACCACCCTCAGGTTTTGATGGTTTGATGCGGCAGCCCTCACAAGGCCACCAAGACACTCACCTGAAGACCCCCTCCCCCGCCGTCCTGCTGTGTTACAAGCAGGGCACTCCTGCGTTCTCTGTAACCTAGAGACAGTCGCCTTGCGCAGGGGGCACTGGCCGGGGCCGAGCACAGGAGTCAGCGCCTGAGGTCCGTGCATCTGGCGCAGGCTCTGCTTTCTGCCTGCACTGGGCCCTTCACACGCTCAGCCCTCCATGCCTTCCTGGTCCTCCCAAAGCCCTCTCACTCGCTCTCCGGCCAGACAAGAGCACGGCTCTCCTCAGCCCCAGCCTTTCCTCCCCTTGTCGAGCAGATGGGGCTTTGCCATTTTCACCTGGAGGATACTGACTACAGAAGTAGAGATCCCCTCTTGCACACGTCCTTCTAAAGGCAAATTGTGCCCCACTGTGGTGACAGGAAAGAATGCAAACCAGGGAGCCTCACTGCCACATGCCTGTGCCACTGGCTCGAGGTCTGACGGCAGCTGCAGGAGGGGAACTCACGGGGGATGGGCAGCCGCCTGGCTTCTCTGCAGAACCCTGAATTTTGCAACAATGATAGATTTTGTTAGCTTGTTAATTCCTTCAGACCAGGTACTGTGTTTATTATTTAATTTATTAATTCATTCATTTGCTCTTTATGCATGTATAGCACACTCTCCAGCATGGTAGGCAGACACTTTACTAGCACGAGAATAAACCCTTTATGGAATATGATCACCCAGTTCAACATTTCATTCTCACAAAGGCAATTACTGCATGAATCCCCCTCTTCAAACTTGCAACACTTTATGATGAGAAGAAATGCTTCTTCATTCCAAGTGTTTTCCCCACAAAAAAGCTGGCAGTTGCCACGACAGACGAGTGATGTAGGTACTTGTATAAGTGCACTGTTGTGCTGCGGTGGAAACAAACCTAAGAAAGAACAATACAGCAAAAGAAAGCCTGGAGTCAGAAGACCAAAATTCAAACGCTGTTTCTCCAGGGACCAGTTAAGTTGCTAGCTTCTCTGGAAGTCAGTTTCCTCGTCTAGGAAACAAGGATGATGAAACCTCCTGCCTCTCACGATGTCATGGAAATGAAATCAGAAAGGGGGTGAGCACACCTTGAGGACAACTTGAGGGCAGGAAGCTCACTGCAAGGAGGTGAAACCTGGACGGAGAGCTGCTGCAGAGCACTGAGCTGCTCAGCCACTCCGTATCACTGCTCAGGGTATTTCCAAATCTTGGTTTGCAGCTGAGCCTGGATAACTGCTGTCCTGCCCGGTTCCAGCGTGTGCCGGCCACAGTCAGGACCCCGAGCACACACAAGTGGCCTCTCGTTCTACAAGGGTCGACTTCCAACTGGCTGTCCAAATGACTGAGGGCAGCTCTCCCCATCTAGGGCCATCCCAGAGCACAGAGGAAACCCAAGGCCTCTTACTGCCAGGCCTGGGAGGACGAGGCAAATAACCTGGGATTACTCTCCCTGACCAGCACGGGGAGGACGCCCCTCCAGACATAAGAGGATCTTTCATTTCTGGAAATGAAATTTCCCCTTCTCATGGTGGATAGGGGTTCTTCCTGAATCCTCCCAAACCTCAGCACCCTGAGTGCTCACACAACTTTGCCATATTTACACAACACTTGTGCTATTTAGTTACTTAATAATTTTCTTTGAATTAATTTTAAATGTAATCCTTTAAAAAAAAAAAAAAAAAAACTTGTCCTTGTCCTAAGTAAAATGCGACCCCAAGGACTGCAGCCTACCAGGCTCCTCCGTCCATGGGATTTTCCAGGCAAGAGTACTGGAGTGGGTTGCCATTGCCTTCTCCGGAATAACATCATAGGCTTAATGTATTTGTTGTATTTTTTCTATTACACATTCAGACAAATACATAATAACTATGTAATGAGTAAATTAAAACATGTCTGTCCCTCAGTTCAGTTCAGTTCAGTAGTGTTCGACTCTGCAACCCCATGGACTGCAGCACGCCAGGCCTCCCTGTCCATCACCAACTCCTGGAGTTTACTCAAACTCATGTCCATTGAGTCCATGATGCCATCCAACTATCTCATCCTTTGTCATCCCCTTTTCCTCCTGCCTTCAATCTTTCCCAGCATCAGGGTCTTTTCAAATGAATCAGTTCTTCGCATCAGGTGCCCAAAGTATTGGAGTTTCAGCTTCAGCATCAGTCCTTCCAATGAATATCCAGGACTGATTTCCTTTAAGACTGACTGTCCCTACGCTACCTAAAAAGTCTCAGCGGTTCCATCTGGGAAAACCTCTTGAAAGAACCCGGTTTGCCTTTGGGTAAGGGCCAGAGGGCGTGGCAGGGCCCTGACACCCAGCGCGGGAGCGCCTCCGTCCCCACCCCCATCCCGGCACAGCGCGGGACCGGACTTCGCAGAGAAATTCGCTGAAGGAACGTCTCCATCTAGTGGCAGAGACCTCTCATTACAGCCGGAAGGCAGCTCTGGCTAAAAGGCGCCAGGGGGTTCCTTTCGGGGTGACGAAAAAGTTTAGGCATGAGAGTGCGGGTGGCTGCTTACCTCACTGAATATACTAAAACCCTCTGAATTGTACACTTTAGAGGGATGAATTGCCTGGTAAAAATTACATCTCAATTTTCAAAAAAAGAACGATTATGGGAGGATTCGATATGAACAGAAGGAGAAAACACCGCCTGTGCCTTCTTCTGGTGAAATTACATTATCTGAAGCGTGGCAGCGAGGGCGTCTTTTTCTTCGCTCTGTGTCGGGATGTGAAGTTTACATCCAGGGGCCACAAGTCTTATCAGAAATCGATTCTTTCATTCGTTTGTAAACCACGGCTATAGCTCCTATTAAACACAATTTTTCCATGATTCCTTTAGCTGATATTCTAAAAAGTTGTCTAAGGCCGTTTCACCCTAAAAAGTGCTTTCAAGCGGCAATTACACAGATCTGAAATGTGCAGCCTGTGCCTTCACAGTCACTTCACAGAGGAGTTGGTGGGTGTGGTTAAATTATGATGTTTTATTCTAAGGGGAGGCTGAGAAACATCTGCTCCTTGATGGAAACCATGTGTTGCTGCAAGACACTACGTCAGGCAGTTTAACACGATGTATCCCTTACAATTACAAGTGCTAAACAGAACACATTACAGAATTCCCACTCATGTTCTCCTCACACACCAACTCAAGAATGTTGCCCTGTAACTCGTAGGGGATTGATCAGTGCAATTATTTTGTAAAGGTCTTTGTCAGTGGATTCAAAATAACCAGAAACAGTAATTATTATTATTTAGGATTCAAGTGTTGATTTTCCAGCTGAGATGCAGCCTCAGCCTCACGCGGCTACAGGTGTGGATGAAGCAGATAGCAAACCCTTCTGTGTGCAGCACGTTTTCTGGGAGGGCCTCTCACCCTGCCGGGCACATGCTCCCACTGCAGTGCGTAGGAAGGTGGTCCCAAGACCTCCAGACAAGCCAGCGTGAGCTCAGTTCCGCCCCAGCCACAGCTCACGTCCTCACGCCCTAAGCAGGTCTCCCTCACTGGGAGGCTTGAGAGAAGGTGCTTCCCCAGCCCACCTGCTCAGAGGGCTTTGTCCCCAGCCCACCCCCACTCCCCCTCAGAGGGCTTTGTCCCCAGCCCCCACCCCCAGAGGGCTTTGCTTGCCCCACTGCTGCAGGAGCAAGGCAGCCCCTCCAACCTCAGTGCCTCAGCCAGAGCTGTCGGGACAGGGGAAGAAGCCGGGGCAGCGTCTGGCAACAGCTCTGACAGCCCCAACTCCAATTCCCCACCCCAGTCCTGCTTCCCCTCCTCTCCTCTCACATCTCATACCCTGAGGCCCATGTGCACAGTCTAGAATGTGCAGGATGAATTATTTAGCCCCAAATGTCGTTAGTTCTCAAGTTGAGAGATCCTGAGCTAGACTGGCCACGGAAAAAGAGAGGAGACAGTGAGCAAAACTGGTAATGAAAGGGGCTTTCACGAGAAACCATGCCTGAAATAAAGAAACGTTAAGATGAAATGGACAAATCCTTAGAAAGACACAAATGACCACAACTGACTCAAGAAGAAACAGAAAACTGGAACGAACCTACAACAAGTAAAGAAATTCAACTGGTGATTTTAAGTCTTTCAACAAAGAAAAACTCAGTCCTATGTGGTTTCAATGGTGAATTCCATCATACATTAATATTTTAGAGAAAAGCCATGAAATTAAAAGATGCTTGCTCCTAAGAAAAAAAGCTATAACAAACCTAGACATACGTTATTAAAAAGCAAAGACATCACTTTGCTGACAAAGGTCATTAGAGTCAAAGCTATGGTCTTTCCAGTAGTCATGTGTGGATGTGAGAGTTGGACTGTAAAGAAGGTTGAGCACCGAAGAATTGATGCTTTCAAACTGTGATGCTGGAGAAGACTCTTTAGAACCCTTGGACTGCAAGGAGATCAAGCCAGTCCATCCTAAAGGAAATCAACCCTGAATATTCTTTGGAAGGACTGATGCTGAAGCTAAAGCTCCAGTATTTTGGCCACCTGTTGAGAAGAGCCGACTCATTGGAAAAGACCCTGATGCTGGGAAAGATTGAGGGCAGGAGGAGAAGGGGACGACAGAGGATGAGATGGTTGGATGGCATTACTGACTCAGTGGACATGAACTTGAGGAAACTCTGGGAGAGAGTGAAGCCTGGTGTGCTGCAGTCCATGGAGTTGCAAAGAGTCGGACACGACTTAGTGACTGAACAACAACTGTTGGGGAAGTCGTATTAGGAATTTATATTTGACTGTGACTCTTCGGGCTGTTGTGTACAGTGTCCTTGTGCATGAGGGCCAGTGTCAGTTTAAGGACCCCACAAGCCACTTGGCCAAACAAGATGGGTGCTGAGATAGTAATAGCATGGAGTAGCTTCTACTTTATAAGAAGACAGTATACAATACTTACAACGTACAAAATATGCATTAATCGACCAGTCGTGTTATCAGTAAAGTTTCCAATCAACATTAGGCTTTCAGCAGTTAAGTTTGGGGAGTCAATAGTTATACACAGATTTTTGACTGCACAGAGGGGTCAGCGTCCAGTCCTTAAAAAGTCAAGTGTACTATCATCAAATAACCTGAAATGAAATTAAGAAAATAATTCCAAGTACAATAGCATCAAAAAGAAATAAAGCACCTAGCAATGAATGTAAAAAAAAAAAAAAAAAGTTCAAGATTTATTCACTGAAAACTATAAAATACCACTGAGAGAAATTATAGAAAATTTAAATGGAGAAACATCTCACGCTCACAAATTGAAAGATTCGATATTATTTATATGTCAGTTCCCTACAAATTATAGAGGAACAGAGCAATCATTATCAAAATCCCATCATGTTTTTGTAGAAATTGACAAACTGATCCTAGTAAATATGTGGACATGAAAAGGACCTAGACAGCCAAAACAATTTTGACAGAGAACAAAGTTGGAGAACTTACGCTATTGGATCTCAAACTCACTATAAAGCTACAGAAATCAAGATCAGCTGGTGTTAACATAAGGACGGACATAAAGATCAATGGAACAGAACTTGAAATTCTAGGATGTTCATGGTCTGTACCGTAAAATTTAACACAAAATAACATTTTAAAGAGTCATTGGAGAGAGATTTCTTCCTATTAAGGAGTCTCTCAACCCCATAGCTTACTCTCACGTCTGTCTTGTGCTGGATTCAGAGCAGGGACCGGCGGGAGAGGACTCCAACCCATTCTCTGCTGTGAATTACACGAACATGATTGTCTTGGGACCTGCTTTTTAGAAACTCTCTCTCCAGCAGCTGTAATGGAAATTTGGTCATGAGATGAGAAGCAAATTAAGAGGTAATTTGTACATAAAATCATGTGGAATTCATGCAGGAACATTACTTCCTATCACACAACATCGTACTTTTTATTAGGAAAGTTTTCAGATACGCAAAAATACCAACGTTCCTGATATCCCTCTCATCAGGACAGAACCTACCTTGTTCAATCACACTTCCCATTCAGTAGGCCTGATTGTTTAGAAATAAATCCCAGGTATCCTATGATTTCATCTGTAAATATTTCATCACACATCTTTAAATGATAAAGGTTGCCCTTAAACTGATACTCAAATCACCAGTAATCTCCTATAGGTGGAGAAGGAAATGACAACCCACTCCAGTATTGTTGCTGGAGAATCCCATGGAAGAGGAGCCTGGTGGGCTATAGTCCATGGGATCGCAGAAGAGTTGGATACGACTTAGCGACTGAACAACAATAGTCTCCTACAGGAATTGAAACAGTAAAAGGAAGCCATCCTCTGTAAGCTGCACAGACTCTGCCTATAAAGTCTCGCTCTCTTTAAACAGCCTTTTTACACCCATCTGATGATGTAAAATCAAATGAGTCTCATGTTCATTTCTCCAAAAATAGTAGACTTTCCCGAGCAGCACAGTCAACAGCAGAGCATGCCATGGCCAGGAGCCTGCTGTCCCAGGGGGACACAGCAGAGCCCGCCGACGCACCCCCTTCCATGGAGCACACTGGGTCCAGCTCGGACCTAGGAAAGCGGACCCTCAGTCCAGAACAAGGGCAGACTCCCTAGCTCTAAACCTGATAGAGAAGTTTCAAGTGAAAACCTCTGGCTTTGAGATGTGAATCAGAGTCACTCATCTTTTCTCAACATCTGACTTGAAATAATAATTAAAAAAATTAAACCCAAGCCATGTGGGAAGGGATTCCCAGGTGGCTCAGTGGTAAAGAATCCACCTGTCCATGCAGGAGATGTGGGTTTGACCCCTGGGTCCAGAAGATCCCCTGGAGTAGGAAATGGTAACCCACTCTGTATTCTTGCCTGGAAAATTCCGTAGACAGAGGGCTGGTGGGCTACAGTCTATGCGGTCGCCAAGAGTCAGACACGACTGAGCAGCTGAGCACGCCTGCACTCGAAGGCTCGAGTGTAACTGCCTCCAGGCCGCCTCTCCCCACCGTAACAGACAGTGTGCCAGAAAGATGCCGGGAGACCAGTGCTGCTGACCCTGCCACTAGAGTCGTCCCCTCATGTAGGTGGTGAGTGCTACACTACTCTGGCTTAACCAAGGGAGCACTGACTCTCCGCTCCCACAGGCTTGGCTGCACAGACAGCATTTTACTGTGGCTGGTCCAGGAGACCCAAGGGGATGCCACAACATCCCCCTTTACTGGGGAGTAAGACCACAGAGAGAGCAGGGAGACTCTCCTGATCACCCAGCTCCCTGAAGAAAGTCGCTCCTGGGAAAGTCACTGTTCCCTTCCCCCTCCCTCCCCTTTCCCTCTGGTTTTCTCCCTTTTCTGTATTTCAAGGCACTGGTCTTAGAGGAGTCCTGTGCTCACTGCCCCTTCTGTTTTGGTGAGTGGGGCAGAGGGAAAGCTGCAGATGGAGAAAGCTCATGTTAGTGGGAGAGCACTGTTGACATGTCCAGGGGCGGGGGCGGAGGAAGAGATTCCTGGGAGGAGTGGGGGGAGGGGAGGAAGAGGGGGGAGAGTAGGGGAAGGGGGGAGGGGAGGGGAGAGAAGGGAGAGGGGAGTGGGGGGAGGGGAGGAGGGATCACTTCTGCCATGTGATCCAGTTAGAAACAGAGAAGAAAATCTAAGAGTTTTCCACTTTGGGTGGGACAGCAGTCTGGAGACTTTAGGGGCCCCACACTAAGAACACTTAGATTTCTTCTAGGACATGAATTTCCATGACAGCACGAGGTTTGAAGGAAGCAAAGGACATCCTGAAAGTGAAAGTTGCTCAGTCATGTCCGACTCTGCAACACACAGACTATACAGTCCACTGAATTCTCCAGGCCAGAATACTGGAGTGGGTAGCCTTTCCCTTCTCCAGGGGATCTTCCCAACCCAGGGATCGAACCCAGGTCTCTAGCATTGCAGGCATATTCTTTACCAGGGACATCCTGAAGTCTCTCAAACCAAGGAAATCCTAATGAGCTTGACCCAGGGAGGGAAGTCCAGTTAGAAAATACAAGAAGCAGAGTGGCCCTCAGGGGACTTGCCAATATCACAATTACTGATTATGTATTATGCAAATATTTCATATATCCACCATATGGGTGGACCAGTTTCTTTTCATTGGAATGCAGCTCTTACATAATAATTACCCCAAAAAGTAAGCTGCTGCTGCTGCTAAGTCACTTCAGTCGTGCCCGACTCTGTGTGACCCCATAGACGGCAGCCCACCAGGCTCCCCTGTCCCTGGGATTCTCCAGGCAAGAACACTGGAGTGGGTTGCCATTTCCTTCTCCAATGCATGAAAGTGAAAAGTGAAACGGAAGTCGCTCAGTCGTGTACGACTCTTAGCGACCCCATGGACTGCAGCCTACCAGGCTCCTCCATCCATGGGATTTTCCAGGCAAGAGTACTGGAGTGGGGTGCCTTTGCCTTCTCTGAAAGTAAGCTATGAAATCTAAAAAAAATGGTGAGAAACAAATTGGTTAATATGGTGGTAGTTTAGTCACTAAGTCGGGTCCAACTCTTGTGACCCCATGGACTGTAGCCCCCCAGGCTCCTATGTCCATGGGATTTCCCAGGCAAGAATACTGGGGTGGGTTGCCATTTCCTTCTCCAGAAGATTTTCTTGACCCAGGGATTGAACCTGCATCTCCTGCATTGCAGGCAGATTTTCTACTGACTGAACCATCAATTGGTAAACATAGGTTAAAGAAAAACAGTCTATAAAACAATGACTAATTTGGGAGTTGTAAAAAATGCAGAATTAAAATATTAGATAATTATAGTGTGTACATCTGAAGAAGAAGAGAGGTATAGTGTTTTGAGATCTATATGTTGTTTGGAAGGAAAGTGGAAAATTGACTTTACATTTATTAAGTAAGGAATGCAGGTTCTTTGGGTTCCTGAACCCAGTTGCAATGTGTGTGTGTGCAGGCCTCCCTACATCAACAAGCAATTCTTGGATGCCAGCAGGATATCCAGGAATCCAACTCAGTCCTGATCCTGTCTCCCTAGAGACAAAATCAGACTCTACAGCTTAAAGGGCTCAGTCCCACAAGACAGCCCTCCACTTCAGAATCCAGTCGAAAGCCCTGGTTCTGTCCTCCTTACAGACTCAAGATCCCGAGGACCCCTCCAACTCAGGATGTCAATCACAAGTCCAGTTTTCGCATGCACTTCCGACCAGCTGGCTAGAATCAGAGGTTCCCACAGCCCCCTCCTCGGGTTGGATTAATTTGCTACAACAGCTCACAGCACCTGGGAAAACCTGTTTTCTTACTGGATTACCAGTTTATTTTAGAAGGATGTGGCATTGGATGGAAGAGAGACACAGGGTGACACATGGCAGGGAAGCGGGGGCGGGGCGGGGGGAGGGTGGCATGAAGCTTGCATGTGCCCTGCAGGTATTAATATAAAACTTGGAAAGGAAGTAATTAAACAATTATTTGTAAATGATATGAAAACTCCAAAGACTCTACTGATATACTACCTTATTAAAGTAAATGGATCATTGCACAAAAACCCACTGCATTTTTATATACCACCAGCAGTCAATTAGAAAGTATCAATTTTTAAAAGTATCATGCATGAAGTATCAACAATGAAAAATAATGGACAAAAGTGTCAACAACAAAAAATAAAGTAACCAGAAATAAATGTAAAGTGAAAGAAAGAAAGAAAGTGAAGTCACTCAGTCGTGTCCGACTCTTTGCGACCCCGTGGACTATAGCCTGCCAGGTTCCTCTGTCCATGGGATTCTCCAGGCAAGAATACTGGAGTGGGTTGCCATTTCCTTCTTCAGGGGATCTTCCCAACCCAGGGATCGAACCCAGGTCTCCTGCATTGTAGGCAGACGCTTTGTCCTCTGAGCCACCAGGGAAGCCCTGGAATAAATGTAACCAATATACAAATCCTACATGCAGAAAATCATAAACTCTTATTGGAAGATTTTAAAGGGGGCCTAAATAACTAGAGTGATATACTGTTTACAGATGGAGAGATTCAAATCACAAAGATGTCTCTTCTCCCCAACCTGAATTATAGATTCCATGTAGTTCTGAGCAAAACTCTTAACAGGTATAATCAATAAATTTGACATATTAATTAAAAAATTTATGAAGCAATGACCAAGAATAGCCACAAAACTTCTTCCTAAATAAGTAAACTACTATGAGCAATTGCCCTCACAAATAATACGCCTTATTATGATGCTATAGCAATGAAGACAAGGCAAGAACCCAAAATAGAAAGTCCAAAATAAGCCCATGTATTTATAGAGACTTACTGAGTATCCGAGGTGGCACTGCAGCTCAGTGGGAACAAGATAAGCCTTTCAACGGCAGTAAGCTAGTAGTAATAACCAGGAGAGCTAGGATAACTGGTAACCCATATGGGAAAGAAGTCATATCCCTGCCTTACACCATGTACAGAACATCCATTTCTTATTAAAGACTGAGCTGTGAAAGGCAAACTCTTATAAAATTAAGGAGTAAAAAAGGAAGCTATCTTTATACTCTCGGGTTAGGGGATACATTCTTAAAATTAAAGACTTCTGTTCTCAAATGACCATGAAAAATACAAGTCAAAAACTGGTGGATGATATGGGTCACATAAACAATAAAAGATCTGTTTCAGGAACCACAAGGAACTACCACTGCTGAACAAGAGAAAGACAAACAACCCAACAGAAAAATGAGCAACAAACTTGAATAGACATTTTGCAGAAAACACAAAAGGCAAATTTAAAAAAGAAAAAATAGGAAAAGATACTAAGTCAAAATGGCTAGCAGACAAATACAAATTAAAATCACAACTTGATTTTAACAATTTTCATTTAGATTGGCAAAGATTAAGTAGGATAATAGCAATTCATTGAGAATGTGGTGAGAATATAAGCTGAGACAACAATTTTGACATATCTCATAAATCTGAACACTTGCATATCCTGATTCAGCAATTCCACATTTATGTACATATCCTCAGATTTCAACTCATTATACTAAGAAACATGCAGAAATATGTTCATTGTAGCAATTTCCATATTACCAAAAAGGGAAAACAATCTAAATGTCCTTCTATAAAATAATGGATAAATAAATCCTGTCATATTCCCCCAATGAGCTATTATATAGAAGTCACAATAAACTGTACCCATATAAAATAATACAAATAAAATTTGGATATATAGTGATGAATGAAAAAACCATTTACAGATTTAAAAACATATGATGCATTTTAATAAACATCAAAAACAAGCATGACTAAACAGTATCTTTGTGCATACATTTATACAAATGCAGCAAAACGTCATACAACAGGAAAAAGACAAACATGAATTTGAGGATGGCTGATACCTCTGGTGGGGAATCAAGGGGATGAGATGGGATTGTAAGGAGCACGGATGTAGCTATAACGATATTGGTCATGTTCAACATTTTGAGACCACGGATAGGTTCATTTTAGGATTACACTGTCTTTGGTATGTACATAATTTACAGTTTTTAAATGAGGGGAGGGAAGAACAAAGGGTGAGAGAAATCCAATTGAAGACCATGACAGGTCTATCCTGGAGATATAGAGGGTTTGGTTCCAGACCACTGCAGTAAAAATGAATATTGCCAAGTCTCACAATTTTTGGCTTCCCAATGCATATAAACATTATTTCTACATTATACTGTACTCCTTTACAAGTGTCTATTTAAAGAAAAAGTGTAAATACCTTAACTTAAAAATGCTTTATTGTTAAAAAATGCTAACCATCATCTGAGCCTTCAGTGAGTCGTAATCTTTTTGCTGGTGGAGGGTCTTGCCTGGATGTTGATGGCTGCTGACTGATGAGGGTGGTGGTTGCTGAAGGCTGGAGTTGGTGTGGCAATTTCTTAAAATAAGACAACAAGGATGTTTGCCACATCAATTGACTCTTCCTTTCATGAACAATTTCTCTGTAGCATGCAATGCTGTTTGATAGCATTTTACCCACAGTAGAACTTCTTTCAAAATTGGAGTCAATCCTCTCAAATCCTGCTGCTGCTTTATCAACTAAGCTTATGTAATATTCTAAGTCTTTAGTGGTCATTTCAACAATCTTCACAGCTTCCTCACCAGTGGCTTCTGTCTCAAGAAACCACTTTCTTTGCTCATCCATAAGAAGCAATTCCTCATCTGTTAAAGTTTTATCATGTGATTGCAGCAACTCAGTCACATCTTCAGGCTCCACTTCTAATTCTAGTTCTCTTGCTATCTCCACCACATCTGCAGTTACTTCCTCCACTGAAGTCTTGAACCCCTCACAGTCATCTATGAGGGTTGGAATCAACTTCTTCCAAACTCCTATCAACGTTGATATTTGGACCTCTTCCCACGAGTCACGAATGTTCTTAATGGCATCTAGAATGGTGAATCCTTTCCAGAAGGTTTTTAGTTTACTGTGCCCAGATCCATCCGAGGAATCACTATCTATGGCAGCTAGAGCCTTTCGAAACGTATTTCTTAAATAATATGACTTGAAAGTTGAAATTACTCCTTGATCCATGGGCTGCAGAATGGACATTGTGTTAGAAGGTAGGAAAACAACATGAATCTCATTGTACATCTCCATTAGAGCTCTTGGGTGACCAGGTGAATTGTCAATAAGCAGCAATATTTTGAAAGGAATCTTTTTTTCTAAGCAGTAGTTCTCAACAGTGGGCTTAAAATATTCAGTAAACCATGTGGTAAAAAGATGTGCTGTCATCCAGGCTTTGTGGTTCCATTTATACAGCACAGGCAGAGTAGATTTTGCGTAATTCTTAAGGGCTCTAGGATTTTCGGAATGGTAAATGAGCATTGGCTTCAACTTCAAGTCACCAGCTGCATTAGCCCCTAACAACAGAGTCAGCCTGTCCTTTGAAGCTTTGAAGCCAAGCATTGACTTCTCCTCTCTAGCTATGAAAGTCCTAGATGGCATTTTCTTCCAATATAAGGCTGTTTCATCAACATTGAAAATCTGTTGTGTAGTGTAGCCACCTTCCTTAATCATCTTAGCTAGATCTGGGTAACTTGTAGCTTCTGCATTGGCACCCACTGCTTCACCTTGCACTTTCACATTATGGAGACGGCTTCTTTCCTTAAACCTCATAAACCAACCTCTACTAGCTTCAAACTTTTCTTCTGCAGCTTCCGCACCTCTCTCAGCCTTCATAGAGTTGAAGAGAGTCAGGGCCTTGCTCCGGATCAGGCTTTGGCTTAAGGGCATGTTGTGACTGGTCTGATCTTCTATCCAGACCACCAAAACTTTCTCCATATCAGCAATAAGGCTATTTCGCTTCCTTATCATTCGTGTGTTCACTGGAGTAGCACTTTTAATCTCCTGCAAGAACTTCTCCTTTGCGTTCACAACTTGGCTAACTGTTTGGCGCAAGAGGCCTAGCTTTCGGCCTATCTCAGCTTTCGACATGCCTTCTTCACTCAGCTTAATCATTTCTAGCTTTTGATTTAAAGTGAGAGATGTGCGACTCTTCCTTTCACCTGAACACTTAGAGGCCATTGTAAAGTTATTAATTGGCCTAATATCAATACTGTTGTGGCTTAGGGAACAGGGAGGCCAGAGCAACAGAGACAGGGTACACAGGTTGGTAGAGCAGTCAGAACACACACAACCGTTTATCAGTTAAGTTCCCTGCACCCCAAAACAATTACAATTGCAACATCAAAGGCCATGAATCACAGATCATTGTAATAAATAAAACAAATGTTTCAAATGTTGTGAGAATTTACCAAAATGTGACATTCAGACACAAAGTGAGCAAATGCTGTTGCAAATATTGGTGCTGTTAGACTTGCTCCATGCAGGCTTGCCACAAACCTCCAAGTGGTAAAATAAACAAACAAACAAAAAACACGATCTGGGAAGCATAATAAAATGAAGCAAAAGTATGCGGATACTGAGTTGTCTCCCTTCCTTAATTGTGTCAGTTTGTGCTTCATGCACCTGGGGTGGGGGGTGGGGGGCTCTTGCTGTTGGGACAGGTGCTTCTGTCCAAATCTCATCAGAGAAAAAGCAGCTCTTCAGAAATCGTATCAAGAAAGACCTTGAAGGCCTTCGCAGACGACCTCGCCCACTGCTCCCGGACTGGATCAGCTCGTCTCCGCGGCGGCTCCCGCTGTCTGCGGGCAGTGCACCAGGTCTCCCAAGGCGGGGTCAAGGCGAGGCGGACAGTATGGTGAAGGTCCAGCCAGAAGAGACCCCAGAACACGCACTCCAGGGCGAGGAGGGGACCTGGCAACCAAGCCCCAACCCTGCGCCGCACGGGATACGCTGGGCCAGCGGTTCACGACGCCCGCTCCGCACGCCGAGGTTCACAACGCAGCCCGGAATTCCCGGGGCAGCGGCACGCCGGGCCTCGCAGTCCAGGACGACCGGCCTCAGAGGGTGATGGGAGGGATCGTGGGATGACGGCCGCTGCGGCGTGCCGGTACTCGCGGCGCCAGACCGGGCGAGAGCCGACTGCCGGGTCTTCGGCCCCGCCGTCCTGAGACGCCAGCCAGCCCTCGGCGCGGAAAGGGCGGCGGGGCGCGCTGCATACTGGTACTTGTAGTTCTCCTGGCACCGGCCACGAGCCGGCGCTGGGAGCTGCGGGACAGACACCCCTGTTGCATGCCGGGACTCCCGGAGCCAGACGGGGACTCGTGATCCCGCGGGGCGCGCTGGACGCCGGGACTCGTAGTCCCAGGACGTCCAGCTGCAGTGCCTGACGCGATTTGCGGCCCGGGGGGCCCGATTTGCCTGCCGTCGCCAGTCCTGGATGCTGGTGCTCACGGGGTGGACGCGGCGAAGGGGCCCCGTTCCTAGCAGGCCCAGCCCCGCCCGCGCCGTCCAGGCAGCGGCCGGTTCCGGGGACCGGCCTGGCCTCTCAGGTCCCGCGTGGCGTGCGTCCGCCACGGCCCTCGGCGCATGCGCGCGCGCGGCGACACGTGACTCCGCACGCTGTCCCGGAAGTCGGCGCGGGACGGGCGGCGGGTGGAAGCCGGTGCGGGGCTGAGGATCGCAGCGTTACCGCCGTTGTCCCCTCCTGGGCCGGGGTCGCCCGCCCGCGGCGAGGGACGCCGGGCCCTGATCGTCTGCCGGCGCCCTTCCGCAGCGTCTCCGCGTGGCTAGGATGGAGGCGCCGCCCGGCGGCCGCCTTCCCTCCGAGGGCTCCCAGCCGCCGGCCGTAGCCGAGGTGCGCTGCCCCGGCCCCGGGCCGCTGCGCCTGCTCCAGTGGAGGGTAGCGGCTGGCGCTGCCGTCCGCATCGGCTCCGTGCTGGCTGTGTGCGAGGCCGCCGCCTCCACGCAGCCCCCCGGTCCCGCCCCTGTCCGCACCGGCTCCGGAGGCTGCGTGCGCGCGGAGCGCAGGCTGAGGTCGGAGCGCGCGGGCGTGGTGCGAGAGCTGTGCGCGCAGCCGGGCCAGGTGGTGGCCCCCGGGTGAGTGGTAACGGGGAAGGAAGCCAGGTCTGGAGGGAGCTCTGGGCCTGGGCCGGGAGCGGGTCCTGGGCTGGGCACTGGGTGGGAGAGGGTCTCCCGAGCTGCCGCTGAAGGGGCTGCGCTCGGGGAGAAGTTTGGAAGGTAGGGCGCACAGCTGCGCCTCTGCCTGTTTTTCTAAGGCTGGATGACAGTCCCTGCTAGTCATCTACTGATCGGAGGCAGCAAACTTAAAAAAAAAGCCATGTGTCACCGAGATTGCACTCTTTGAAAGACAGTTGCATTCTTTTCTCTCTGTGACAGGTGTCTCCACCCAAGACGTTACGTTTGTAAGTTAGGAAAACTAGGGGTCATAGCGCGTACAGGAAGAAGCAGGCGTGTTTCATGCTTGTTGTCACAGCGTTAATTGTTGAGAGGCATGCAATTGTTCAGGTCATAGTAAACCTTGTGAAGCGCGGTTGTAAAACCTGGCAGTTCTGCTGCATAGCTCAGGAAGGGGGTGCGGCTCTGGCATAGGTAGGTCAGGGCAAGCAGTAGTGTATCCTTCTACCATCGGCTCTTGCTGTTGTACCCAATGTTTTAAACTTGTGAAGGGATTTTTTGTTTGTTTGTTTATAAGTTGACCAGTGTTGTGCGCAAAGTTGTGTACACATGACTGGTGTGGTTGTTTCCATTGCAGGAACGGAAACCTGGGGCAGGTGAGCATCCCTGCCTCCTGTTCAGTGGCTGGGGTGCCGTTTCCCTCTGTGGGGGCGCCAGTGCCCTGGGCGCTCAGTTCCCTTTCTCCCCACCCTGGCCCTCCCCTGGAGAGGTGGGCACCGGCCCCTGCTCCTCTCCTGGTGGCGCAAGTTCATCCTCTGGCTGTTGAACATTTTCCACATGGTTCTACATGGCTAGAGCCTGCCTGCCTTGCAGTCCTGGGCACCTCATCCCGCATCCATTTCTCTTCTCTCATCTTTGGAGGCAGAGCCAGGTCTTCAGCCTTCTGTACCTGCCGCAGAGTGCAGGGGAGGTGGCTGGGCTGCACTCTCACTGGCCACCGCCAGAGCCATCCGCCTGGCCTTACGAGGGAGAGGCTCGCTGTGTGTGACACCCCGGTGTGCTTTCAGCATTGCTTTGAAGTCAGATCTTCCTTGACCATTGCCTGGGCCCTAAGGAGCCTGTAAACCCACCACCTGAACGATGGACATGCTGCTTGATGCTGCCGTTTGACTGGGTAGAAAACCCCTGAGGGAAAGACCTCTGCTCCATGTTGTTCTGTTACTCTGACTGCACGGAAATGACCCCAAGGCCCAGGCAGGCCGGTTACTGGTCACAGCAGCTAGCGAGCCTTCACGTGCAGCCGTCCTGCAAAGCAAGGGGAGCCCAGGCAGGTAATGCCGCCAGTCAGCCCAGCAGCTGGCCTAGTGATGAGTTCCCAGCTGTGGGTAATTTTCTGTGTGTTTTTGGTGTTTCAGGTCTTGGGGTATCTTACTGCAGTGGTTTGTCCCGGGGCCTTTTGAGACTCTGACCAGTGGTAGCATTTCTCCTGGAACTCAGGTCTGAGAGGGTGTGTAAAGCACCAGCCCAGAGCCAGGCTCTGTGGCCAGAGTTGTCCTTGGGTCCATCATCGCTGTCATCAGCTGGCCTCATCCTGACCACACCAGAGGTGGTTCTCCGGCAAGAACAGTTCCAGGAACTTAGAGAACTTGTCTCTGGATGTAGTGGAAATGGCAGACGCTCTTGTGACATGCGATGGGATTGCGTGTTTTTGTAGCCCTCACACTGTCAGGGAGAGCGAGGATTGTTCTGACCTTTTAGACAGAGGAGGAGACGAGGTCCTAGCAGGTTCTGACACACCAGCCCTGTCCCTGCTGGGCTTCCCCGGGTTTTCTCCACACTGTTGTCTGCTTAGGCCGCATTTCACCCGGAGCATCCCTGTGGGGGAAGTAGACGAAGGAAGAGTCTGTTTCTGTCCTCGTAACGCATATGTGGATTGAAATTATTTTGATTTGGAAATATTCTGACAAGGCACTGTTAGCAGAAAGTATTTCTGTTAATTATTTGTCCTTTCTTTTCACTTGTCTACTTTTTTTTTCAATTCATGTGGATACATTGAAGTCTCCAAAGGAAAGGAAAATATACACATAAAATAATCAGAAAACAAGCCTGGTGATGGATAAGGACCGGCACAGGAGGAGGCTGTGTAGGTGCGTGCTTGCGTCTTTTCTTGACGTCCAACTAGCATTATCTGTGCCTGGTAGCTTGTCTGTCTGAATCTGCTGTTTGTATCAGGATTGTACAGTGGTGATGTTTTTAATTCCTTCATTTCTTCTTCCTTTCTTGGTTGGCTTTCTACTGTAAGAAAAACTAACTTATTGGCGTGGACTCATGGGTTCTTATTCAGTGGATTATAGTCCATTCCAGTCACTTTCTCAACACTCAGATTATCCTGGACTAGGCAGCAGGCACCCTTCCAGGTCCTGTTCCCTGACACAGCCCTGGAATCAGCCTTTCTCACAGAAGTCCTGCTTCCTTTCAGTGCAGCCCTGGTCTGGACGCCTCGCCCCCCAGTGCTCTTCAGTAGCCAGACGTTTACCGCTCTGAAGAGGCCCCTTCGCCCCTCACCCGTCCGACCTGCCCAGATCCAGCACCTGGCAGGACCCCGGGACCCGCTCCCTGACACAGCCGGTGCGCTCTGAGCTCCCCGTTAGAGCAGACACAGAAGCCTGAGCACAGAAGCCTCCGAAGAGCTTGGTCCTTGTGTGTTGAGGGGAATACCTTGTGTGGGGACCACACTGACACCTGTCCCGTGGCCTCTCTTCACCCACCGGGGAGGTGGGCCTGTGTTGGTGGCTGGCTTGCCATTCTGAGGCTCGTCTCCTTGGTTGAAGTGTTTCTAGAGTTCACAGCACATCAGTCCCTTGACTGTGCAGTGGGTTGAGGGTAGAACGACCCTGCCCATGGCAAGGTCTGCAGAGCTGAAGAGGGAGGGCATCTCGTGCCAAAAGGCCGTGGCTGTTGCTCCTGTCTGACCCCCTTTCCCTCTCTGGGGACTGCATCTCTTTGGGGGGATATTTTTTAAGCCCAAGCAGAGATGCCCAAGTCAGCTGGACAGACAGTGTCACACCCAGCTCTGACCCTGGGGGGCAGATCTGGTCCTGTAACTTACAGAAAATGCAGTCGGCCCTCCCTGTCCACGAGTTTCCCCACCTGTGTGTTCAGCTGACTTTGGGTCAGAACATCTGAGCAGTGAGAGTAGGGATTCAGAAAGTTCCAAAAAGCAGAGCTTGAATTTGCCGCATACCAGCAACTGTGATAGTGCTGACCTTGTGGTGGGTGTCCCCAGTGACCGGGAGACAGCCAGTGTATACAGGAGGACGTGTGCACACACCAGGCCGTTTTCCGTAAGGGACTAGAGCATCCCCCGACTCTGGTACCTGTGGGTCCTGGGAGCAGCCTCCCGCGGATACACACAGGTGACTGTCAGGTCGGCTTCCCTCTAATGTGGGCTGGGCGTTCCTGCAACTTACCCGGCAAGTGTCAGCCCGAGCCGCACCTGCTGAGAGGAGTGGCGTGTGGGGGCCCCCTGGCCCGGGAGCCCACCGGCCGCTGTGTCCCTGTGGCCTCATGGGCAGCAGGTCTGCGGGGCCTGTGACCGCAGCGTGAGTGGCGTCAGTGAGATGGTGGATGAGCAGTCACTGTTTCTCCCCCGCCCGCCACCTGTGGGTGTCCCAGGAGGCAGGCGGCAGGCTGTGTGCAGGTGCCACAGGGCCCACAGCGCCCCGACCCGTGAGCAGATGCTGGAGGGCACCCTCAACTTGGAGCGGAGCGCCTCCGTCTGCCTGCCAGCTCCACTGCGCGGTCTCAGGCGCATCCTGGGCCCGTTCCCCCCTCGCGCACAGGAGGGTCCCTGGCAGGAAGGGATCCTCCCCATCCGCCCTCCCTGTCATGCAGTTGGGTCCCAGGTGGGGGGCGGGGGCCGTGGCAGCAGTGGCCTCCCCCCAGAACCGAGGACTGAAGCAGGCGGGACCCCACGCCGGCGCTGCTGACGGGCACGGTCACCTGGAGGAGCTGTGTGTGCTCAGGAAAGGGGCTCATCCACTCCCCCAGCCTGTCTAGGGTCAGGGAGAGGGGGCAGTTTCGGGGAGGGGTTGAGATGGCGCTGATGGTGGCCCCTCAGGGAAGGGGCCGTGCCGCCAGCCCAGCACAGGCCTTGGGGGGGACACGGCTGGGGGCACGGGGAGCCGGGTCATGAACAGCAGGGATGGGGCGCTGCCCGGGAGGCGGGAGAGGCCTCAGAGAGTCTGTGAGGATCAACCCGAGGGCCCCCCATGCTGGGCGCCCGGGCCCACACCCGCCGGGTTGGGAGGTGGGACCACGCTGGCCTGCCTGGCACGCTGACCCACAGCCATCAGGTTGCGGAGCTGAAAGCCCCGCTTCAGAGACCGCTGCCAGGCCACCAGGGTTTGAGGTGAATGTACAAAGAAAATAGCAATTTCTGTGTTTATGAAAACTAGGAATGTTAGTCCTGTCAGAAAAATTTAGATTAATCACAGCCTTTTCCTAGACTGGGAATGACTACGGGAGACAAGAATCATTTATTATCTGTCTGTATTTTAACGAGTTGTTTCTTGTCATATTAACGTTTCGGTTTTTCTAAGCTGTTTATCAGAAACCATAGGAGAATCCCATGTAAGCTTCTCATGCGTTTTGAGACAGTTTTCTGTTATCTGACAGGACATCCTGAGTCCTTTCTGTTGTTCCGTAGGTAGTTTTGCTGTGTTTCACGTGAAGGACCCACGGAGGGGAAAGCCCTTCACTTTATCGCCAGAGAGATGGCTCGGGGGCGGCGTGACCCCCTGCAGTCCTGGGGCATCCAATAAGCCCAGGGGTTGCAGCTCTTGCTGATGTGTGCTTGTTCTCCCCCGTTTCCAGGGCAGTCCTGGTGCGCTTAGAAGGATGTAGTCACCCCGTCGTCATGAAGGGCCTGTGCGCCGAGTGTGGCCAGGACCTGACCCAGTAAGTGCTGGCGGCTTGGGAGCAGCGGGGCCTGTGGGGGCGAGGGCCAAGGGCTGGGTGCAGGCGGCGGCCCCGCTGTCCCCCACACGCCACGGGCTGGGCTGCCTCCTCGGGAGGCGCATACCCCGGTGTGGTGGGAGGAGCTGCGACGAGCCCTCCTCCTTGTCCCTGTGGGACTGCCGTCCTGGACCTGGCCTGGACTTCTCGCCTGGGCGTGTCTCAGCCTGGGCACGTCTGCCCCCGTGGTCGAGGGTGTCCCTGGTTCGCGCGTCTGGAGCCGTGTGGACCCTTCTGTTTCTCACACTGTGGGCCTCTGGGACCGTCTTTATTTTCAAAGGAAACTTTGTGAGTGTGACTTAGTCTTCCTCAGTGCTCCTGTGTTTCCAGATGGGGAGGACACTTCAGCACTAGGCCCGTGGTGCACGTCTACTAGAATTAGGCCAAGCTGAAGTCCCCGTGAGTTAGCGAGCTAGAGCCCTAGCCTCAGCGCCCCTCTCCCCGCAGGCTGCAGAGCGAGAACGGGCGGCCGCAGGTGCCGCTGTCCACGGCCACCGTGTCCATGGTGCACAGCGTCCCCGAGCTCATGGTGAGCTCCGAGGTAGGTGTCCTGGGGGGCCGGGGCTGGGAGGGTGGTCCTGGGGGCACTCCTCAGTCAGGGTGGGGGTGGGGGCGGAGGGGGCAGGCCTGTTCTTGTCACTATCCCAAGTGACCACAGTGCACGGATGGTCCGTGTGAAGCAAGCGGCCTGTCCGCGGGACGGGGGCTGTGCCTCTCCTGTTATCTCCCTGCCTTTGGGGTGGGAGCTCTCCGGGATGCTTCCCCCAGAGCCTGGGCTCAGAGGGGAAGACAGCCTTGGGCGGGGAGCCCTGGCCGCCGGGCGGGGTCGTGAGCTGGGGGCACCGGAAGGCCCCTGCCTGGGAGCAGGGCTGTGCAGGAAGTAAGCGGTGTCGGCTAAGTGGTGCTGGCAACGTGGGCGTGGGGGCCCAGTGCATGCTTTCACGAGCAGACGTGCGCGTGCTGCAGGGAGGTCTGGGAACAGAAAGCTTGCTCTTCTACGTTGCGAGAGTCACGTGGCTGTGCTGGCCAGAGGCCTCCTGATGCTGGGTCAGGGCCCCCACGTGTGCGAGCCTCACCAGGACAGGGCACTGGCTTCTTGTCTTGTTGAGGGAGCCCTGGAGCTCTGCGTCTCTGTAAGCTGTCAGTCGAAGCGCTGTGCTTGTAAACGACACAGGCCTACTTTGTGTTTTGTGGAAAAGACAATGCCAGAGACGTGATTCTGACTTCTCTGAATTACTGAAATCTAAGCATAAGTACGTAAGCGTATGTTTAAGACAAAACAAGGAAGTCTGAGGTAGAAAAGAGAAGGAAGTGTTCCCGCTGTTTCTGCTGTAACAGAGTAGCTCTTGGCCTTTCTGCATAAACTCTTTCGGGAGCACAAGGTGGGATTCCTGTCGCTCATCAGGACGGCCGCAGCTGCCCCGCGGCTTACAGAGTCTCAGTCCTCCAGCACCCCGCCCTGAGCGAGTCCGTATAGACTCAGCCTCTTGCCTCTCCCCCCCGCCCCCGCCCCGATCACTGGTCCACATGTAACCAGATGCGGTCACGGTCAGACTGGCTTGAGGACATTCGAGCAAATGGAACGGGCTTCAGGCACCAGGGCATCGGCTCCGGGCTGCTGGGCGCGTGGGTGCAGCGGGCACCCCCAGCTTCCTGTTCTGTTTCCTGAGAAGACGGAGCGTCACCTTGTCGCCACACAGCCTTCCTCAGTCATTTCTCTTTGCCTCCCTGGCTGTAGCAAGCAGAAAAGCTGGGGAGGGAAGACCAGCAGCGACTGCACCGCAACAGGAAGCTGGTGCTCATGGTGGACTTGGACCAGACGCTGATCCACACCACGGAGCAGCACTGCCAGCAGATGTCCAACAAGGTGAGCGCGGGCGGCACTGCCGTCCTGGGAAGGAGCTTGGTGTTCCGCTTAGGAAGTGAACAGGCTCTGCCCCTGAGCTCACGGCCACGCTGGGGGACAGTGGAGAGCTGGTGGGGGCTGGAGTGGACCCTCTCTCCCACAGAGCAGTGCAGGTGTTCGGATGGCTAGTGTTTCTGTGTCGTGGAATCTTCTGTCCTGTGACAGCTCTCCATGCCGTCTGTGCCATCGCCTGTGGACATGTCTCAGGGTTTCCTTATCACGACCACCGCATTCATGGGCGGCAGAGCTGGGTGGCAGGGGTGGGGTGCCGGGGTGCAACTGCAGCCACTCGGGGCTTGTCTGCTGCGGAGCCGGACATTTCGTTTCATAAGAGTTTGAACGGTTGCATCACACCCACTTGCATGTGTGGTAGCAAGGTGTCCTTGGGGCCGCGTGGACCATGCCCACTGCCGGGGGCTTTCCTGTGCCCTCCCGATTCCCCACCACCACAGCTCCCAGACCTGCGGGCAGCACTTAGAGAGGTGGGTTGAACCCTTAACCTCAGATACCCTGACTTGGGATTTGAGGATTTTTCTGTTGCAGTGTCCAGACGATTTACCGCTGAGTGTGGGGCTGGTGGTGGGGGGGGGGGGGCGGTGGTGGTTGTACCATCTTGACTCCCAAGTGTTTTACCAGAGTAGCCCTGTCGTGAACAGTGTGACAGATTTATAGCCAGTGAAAACTTAACAATGCCTCGGGTCATTTCCTTTTCTTTTTGAGTTTATTATTACTGGGAAAATGAATGATAAACAATTAAAAGGATCAGAGTTTAACTTTCTAAGGAGAGTAGACTTACGTGCATGTTGATCATGTGTGAGCAGGTTGGAGTTACTGATCTCATCTGTCTCCTAAAGATGGACCTGTTTTTGTGCTGTAAGTCAGTGGAGTTGCATTTTATAACCGTAAGGAAGTTAGGCTGAGTTGTGTGGGGCTCTTAGCTTACCTTCCTCTCTGGCCCCGGGAGGCACTGTGGATAGACCCTGGAATCTGCGGTGGTTGGCTGCCTGCCCTGCGTGAAGTGACCCACCCAGGGTGCTCGTGAAATGGTTGGGACGTGAGTGTCCACCGGAATCCTGAGACACTTAGTGAGGCCTCCGGTGCCCGGTCCTCAGACAACTAAGGCGCCATAGTTGTCACAGGAAGCTATCACAGGTCACCTGGCTATTGTGGGCAGTCGCTGTGATTATCCGGAGTACTCACCCAGGCGGTTAATGCAGGAAAAGGCTGAGCCCCCTTACAGAGTGTGAGAGAGGAAGGCGTTTGTGTGGCGCGGCAGGCTGTGCTGCCGTGACTTCCCCCCCCATAGCCCCCAGCCTGGCGGCTGTCACCTGCCACATGTCAGCGCTGCCCTCTGACTGGGCCTGCTCTCTGCAGGGCATCTTCCACTTCCAGCTAGGCCGGGGAGAGCCCATGCTGCACACACGCCTGCGTCCCCACTGCAAGGAGTTCCTGGAGAAGGTGGCCCGGCTGTACGAGCTGCACGTGTTCACATTCGGCAGCCGGCTGTACGCGCACACCATCGCAGGTGAGCAGCCCATGGGGTTTTGTCCCACTCTGGATACTCAACGGCCGGCGTGTGGGTTTGGCTCCTCTCCTTCTCAAAGGTGGGTCCTGCAGATGGAGGGAAGGTCAGAGGCTCTGCCTGACTCGGCCTCGGCCCCGTGGTAGTGGCTGGGGCGCGGGCAGGCCAGTCCTCCAGAATCTCTGCTCTGCTCGGCCAGCAGTCACGCTCCAGTCCCAAGTGCAAGCCCCTGTCCCTCTGTCAGCTGCACGCCGCCGGCCCCTGGAGAGGCTGGTCAGGATCACAGACGCTCGGGGAAGTAGGAGCTCTCTATAAGAGCTTTCTTATACAGGTAGAGACCCTCGGGGCTGCCAGCCTGGTCACCGGGGACATGTCTGTCTCAGTAGACAGCAGTCGGCGTGGGTGTCAAGTCTGTGACCTTGGGGTCCTGTCACAGAGGGCGGGGGCTCTGGTGGGCACTCAGTGAGCCTGGGAACAGCTGAGCACTGGTGCCGTGCGTGGCTGGGCAGGTGCTTCCTCGTCCATGTCCATGCAGTCCTGCTGTCAGGGGCGAGTTTCAAAGCACTGCCTGGATGCCCTGCTCTCCCCTCTGCTGTACGAACACGACGGCCCAGGACATGCACAGGCCACGGGCCCCTCTCGGGAGCCGTGGCATGTGTGGGGTCCCCGTGCTAGTTACTGGCAGGCCCTGGGCTCCTGGGGCAGCACTGAGCTGTGTTCACCCCACCTGCTGAGCCAGCAGCATCTGGGTGGGGGCTCTGTCAGCATCTGGACCGATCCCCTTCCCCTAAGGGGGGTGGGCTCCGTGTCTCCCCATCTCACACGCAGTGGGACGGCAGCGCGTCTCAGACACGTGACCGTGTCCTGTTTGCTTTTCAAAGGCTTTTTAGATCCTGAGAAGAAGCTGTTTTCTCATCGAATATTATCGAGGGATGAATGTATTGACCCGTTTTCCAAAACAGGGAACCTTAGGTAGGTACCTGGCTGTGCACTTCCGGTTGTAAAGTCTGCATCTGGAGCATTAGGCTGCGGGTTCCGTATCTCCTCTCCCTGTCCCCAGCGTTCACTCTGGCGTGTGGATAGCCACTGTCTTCTAACTAGACCCTTCCCTTCCCTGCTTTCCCTGAATGTCCAGGCAGCAGTGGCTCCTGGGGGGCTCAGGCTGGAGCCTGGGATCGCACATGTGGGAGTGAGCACGGGGTGAGGGCGCGAGCGCCTGGGGCGGAGCGCCTGCAGCCCCCTGGCCGCCCCTGGGGCCTTGTTCCTTCAGGGCCTTGCGTATGCTGACCCTGCCGTCAGCGTCCTGCCTCCTTCCACCCCACGGGCCCCTCCGGTCCTGGCCCCTGACCCCTCACTGAAGGCCTGTTTTATATTGCGAATTTCTTGCTCAGCCTGTATAAGGAATTTCCCTGTTTTCTACCTAGAGAGAGGCAGCCTCCCCCCGATAAGGGGGTACATACCCCTATCTCGGGTGTGGTCTTTTGGCCGGTGTTGGTGACCCTTAGCTGACATTTCGAGTTTCAGGTTTAGGATGTCCTATTCACGTCTGTAGTACATAAGAGAGCCTGGGAGTACTTGTCCGGAGACAGCGCTCGTGTTTACAGGTTGAGCATCTGGATGAGCAGATACAGGCACAAGGGAAGGTGTGATGCTTGTCAGGGGAGAAGCTGCCTGAGGACGGGGTGTCCAGGGACAGGGCTCCTGGCAGCTCCAGGCGGGGGTGCTTGGTGAGGCAGGTTTCTGGCCGCAAGCTGTTCCCTGGTCTTGCTGGAGTTAGATGTGCTGAAAGCATCACCAGCGTAAGTCACTGTAGGCACCTTGTGCCGTGGAAACAGACGCACGGAAAGTCATTCCGGACATGTGAGCCTTCTTCCTGCCTTTAGTGGTAGCTGGAAAACCTGAGCAGTGGCAGGCGCTTCTGCTGGGTTTGTTCCTCAGGCCTGGAAGATGGGCAGGAAGCACCATCTTCTGACTCTCTGTCTTCGCACTTGCTTGTCTGAATGTCGGCCTTGGGGGCAGAAACAAGGTGACGAGACCCCAGAGTGGGCCTGTGTCCCTCGGGCTTTCTGGACCCTTGCTCCCCTGGCACCCCAGCATCACTGTTCTGTCCTGACGTCACGTATGTGCCCAGCTGAGACGCGAGTGGGGCTCTGTCTCCCGCCTGGAGCCGGTAGCTCTCACATGGCGCGGGCCGATGGCCTGCTGGGTCAGGCCGCGGTCGGGCCTGTCGGTCCACGCCAGCTCCCCCAGGCAGGGCTCTCCCCAGCCCTGACGCCTCACTCTGTCCTGCTCCTGCCCGGAGGAGCGCCAGACACGGGAGGAGTGTTAGCAATCTCAGTGTCACTTTCTCTGGAAATCTTGAAAGTCTTGTTTTTTAAACAAGCCTTTCCGTGCAGCTCATGCCTGGTTCTGGTTAGCCTGCTCTCCCTTGGTTCCACGTGAGAGACAATGTAGATGTTCGGCGGGTGGTGACTTCCATAAAGGGTACTAGTGATGCATATTTACTTCCAGAAATCTCTTTCCCTGTGGAGACTCCATGGTTTGCATCATCGACGACCGAGAAGACGTCTGGAAGTTCGCCCCCAACCTGATAACCGTGAAGAAATACGTCTACTTCCAGGGCATTGGGGACATCCATGCCCCGTCTGCGCCCCGGGAGCCCCCAGCGAGGAAGAGAGGTGGGTGGGCCCCTGCTGTCCCTTCTCAACTGTGGCTACTGCTCCTTCCCAGTTGTTTTTGGTTTTGTTCCTTTATTTGTGTTTCAGCCTCAGAGAGGTCCTGTGGGTTTGTTTGTTACACTGATACTATGTGGTTTCAATGTAACAGTGTTAGCCTGAGCGTCTTTCCTGTTGAGTTGAGTGAAGAATGCTACTTGACTTAATGCATCTGAACTTGCCCCTCTTCCTGGTTCTCCCTGGAAAGAACAGCGGGGCCCAGGGGTGTGGTGTGGGGGCTCCCGCAGAGGCAGGGCCATTGCACCCTGCCCAGACCTACACGGAGCCCCTCCGGCCAGTCGAGCCCAAAGTCTGGAGAAAGTTTGAAGTTTCGGTTTAAAGTGTTTCTGATAATCTTTAGCTTTTAAATTATTTTGAGAATACAGTTAACTGCTGCACTGGCTGAAGCAGAACTTTGAGGCCAGGCAGAGGGGAGGGAGGCCCCAGGGCGACCCGCACGGCTGAGGCACGGGCCTTCTGACCGTAGCCTGGGAGCCAAGAGCGGTCCACACGTCTGGGACCCTGTGGAGCCCCTAACCCAGTGACCAACGAGGCGGCCAGCCTGGAGCAGTCACCCGCTGGCCGCCTCCTGGTGTGTGCCACCGTCCAGAGGTGACTGGAACCGCAGGCACGGGCTGGCGGGCAGTGTGTCCACAGGAGGCTTCCTGTTGCTCGCTGAGTAACGGTGGCCTTGTCTTCTGTGTCCTCACCTGGTCGATCGTCCTGAAGGTGCAGACGCCGCAGAGCAGCCTCTGTCCATCAGGGACCCCGAGGAAGGAAGGCCAGCGTCCACGGTGGAGAGTAACGGCCTTGGGAGGCCCGCCCGGGAGCTCAACGGGGGCCCGGGCCCTCGGGGGTGCTGGCCCTGCCAGGAGGAGGAGAGGGGCCCCCGGCCCACTGCCCGCACCCCCTCCGCTGACGGCCGCGGGACTTCGGCAGGTAACCTGCCGCGCGGAAAGACCCCACCAGAAAAGAGGCCTGTGCGGGGTCCAGCCGGCCCCGACGCGGACCCGGACGTGCCCAGCGACAGCGGGAGCAGCAGCGAGTCCGAGGGCCAGCCCTCGCCTGCCCCCTCCGACGGGGAGAGCGGGGAGAGGCGGACCCGGAGGAAGCCCCAGGCCGCCCGCGACGCTGGGAAGGCCATGCTGCAGGGAGGCCCCCCAGGTCCGGCCGGGGAGCGGCTCGCGGGCGCCAACCACTGCGGGGAGCCCAGCCCCGGCGTGCCGGCGGACGCGCAGGAGGACGGAGAGCGGGATGGGCTGTGCGCGCTGGGCGGTGGCTGCGCCGACCGCAAGGAGGCCGAGACCGAGTCCCAGAACAGCGAGCAGTCGGGCATCACGGTGGGTGAGTCCCTGGACCAGAGTATGGAGGAGGAGGAGGAGGAGGACGCGGACGACGACGACCACCTGGTGCACCTGGAGGAAATCCTCTCCCGCGTGCACTCCGACTACTATGCCAAGTATGACCGCTTCCTCAGCGGCGAGAGCCCCGAGGCCCCCGACATCCGCAAGATCGTCCCTGAGCTGCGCAGCAAGGTGCTGGCGGATGTGGCCATCATCTTCAGCGGGCTGCACCCCACCAACTTCCCCGTGGAGCGCACGCGGGAGCACTACCATGCCCGGGCGCTGGGCGCGCGCATCCTCACCCAGCTCGTGCTCGACCCCGACGACCCGGCCCGGCCTACCCACCTCATCGCCGCGCGGGCCGGTGAGTCACCCCCAGCCCGCCCGCTGGTGAGCGGGGGGTCCAGGTGTCCCCGAGGCCTGAAGCGCCCGGCCCTGCCCTTCCGTGTCCCCCACCCTGAACCCCAGCAGCCCTGAGCCCCAGCAGCCCCGCCCCTCTGTGCCCCTGCCCCCAGCCCCAGCTTCTCCCCTCTGTCCCTGCCGCCCCCGAGGCGCCCTGCCCCCCATCCCGTGGCTCTGAGTGGATTGAGTTTGCCTGCAGGCACGGAGAAGGTGCGCCAGGCCCAGGAGTGCGGGCAGCTGCACGTGGTCAACCCCGACTGGCTGTGGAGCTGCCTGGAGCGCTGGGACAGGGTGGAGGAGCAGCTGTTCCCGCTGCGCGATGACCAGGGCAGGACACAGAGGTGAGCTCCAGGCGGCCCGGTCCCCGACGAGCAGGTGCGGGCGGTGGGCCTGCTCAGCGCTTGCAGCCCGCGGCTTCCCATCTGCGGAGACACCTGCCTGTCTCTCCCCTGTCCCTGCTGAGCGGGGTGTCACCGATAGCCCGTCTCCCTGGTGCCACCTGGAGAAGGAGCAGAATCGCTGCTTCTAAGACACCAGACAGCATTCTGCCATGATTCCTGGTTTACAGGTGTTTTGAGGCTGGGAATGCTCTGTCAAGTCCCGGGGTGTCTGCAGAGTCCAACATGGAGGGAGGTGGTGGCTGGGGGAGGGCAGGTGCGGAGGTGTGTGGGCCGCGGTGTTGGGGGAGAGGGCTCACGGGCACCCCTCTCCATGAGAGCAGGTGCTGGGTTTACAGGCAGGGCTGCAAACAGCCTGAGAGACAGCAGTGCCGAGAGTGCCGGCCTGTGTCCAAGGCTGTGGCAGAGCCCCAGGCCTGACCAGGAACCACATGCCCCCTGCAGAGTCATGTCCCGGTGGGAGGGGTTGCCGGGGTCCCATGGGTTCCAGCCCCTTACACGGCCCTCCTTCTCACCCGTAGGGAGGACAGCCCCGCGTCCTTCCCAGACAGGCAGAGCCTGGTCCCCACCGCCCTGTTCCACCCGACGCCTGTGCACCCGAAGGCTCCGCCTGGTCCTGAAGTCCGGATCTACGATGCCAGCACGGGCAAGCTCATCCGCACAGCCACCTCGGGCCCCGGGCCGCCTGGCGCCCTGCCCCACGCAGGGCTTTCCTCCTTCAGGTACTCCATCTGCTCACAGGGAGCCACCCCTGAGCCATGGCCGGCTGCGAGGAGCAGGCTGCGTGTGGGGCAGGCCTGGTGCACAGTCTCCCGTCTGGTGTGGGGCTGGGCCGGACAAGGTGTGGTTCCGCCTGGATGGGCACGTGGCCCTCCTCTGCCCAGGATCAGTGAGGGAGCAGGAGGCAGCCCTGGCCCTCCTGTCTTGCCCTGCCGGCTGCATCCCTGAGACACAGGGCTGCCCTGTCGGGAGCAGTTCCCGCCCTGCACAGACACACGGGCCTTGGAGACTGTAGGCTGTGTGTCTGTCCTGCTGCTGGGCTCCAGCTGTGGACAGACGGATGCACTCACTGGTTGAGGCCAGTTTCAGTTAGGTGTTGGTTGGTGGTTTTTTTTTTATTTGAAACTAAGAGCATGGTCCGGAGAAGGCAATGGCACCCCACTCCAGTACTCTTGCCTGGAAAATCCCATGGATGGAGGAGCCTGGTAGGCTGCAGTCCATGGGATCGCTAAGAGTCAGACATGACTGAGCGACTTCACTTTCACGCATTGGAGAAGGAAATGGCAACCCACTCCAGTGTCCTTGCTTGGAGAATCCCAGGGACAGGGGAGCCTGATGGGCTGATGTCTATGGGGTCACACAGAGTCGGACACGACTGAAGCGACTTAGCAGCAGCAGCAAGAGCATGGTCACTGATAGAGCTTTGATTTTTTTTTCATGACGACGTGACATTTAATCATTTAAGTAGATGCGTTGTGAGCCTGTGTGCTGCTTTTGTTCCTGTGGAGTTGCTTTCCGACTGGGTTAAAGGTCGTGGACATCTGTGACTCTGATAAATGGGGGAGTTAGTTGTTGTTTCGCCCAAGGCTTGTTGAGCTCCGTGGTCCCGCCCGGCAGCCTCCCGGCCCTGGCCCATCTAGGGTGCACGGCTACGCTATGACGCGTCTCTGGCCTCTGCAGCCCTGTGGACCCGCCTCCACCTCACTGGCTGTCGTCTTACACCCTGAGTTGATGCTTCTTCCTGGCTGGCTTTTGGGAGTTCTGCCCTGGTCCTCCTGGGTGGCGGTCGCTGTGAGAGGGCTGCATCACTGCCTGGGTTCAGGAGACGCTGGTCCCGTGCTGCCAGCCAAATGGTGCTATCTCCTCGTCCGTGTGGACACGTGGCCTGCTGGGGTTTTCTTTGCGGTGATCGTTGTGTTCTCTGTCAGGTCCTTCCTGACGGAGAGCAGGTGTTCGGGTGGTGGGTTGAGGGCCCTGGAGCTGCGCTGGCCTCAGTGCATGTCTATGGAGGGTGCGCCGTCTGGACAAAAGCAGCCCAGTGTTTCTATAGTAACTCGTGCAGCTTATCCTAAACAGCGTTTGGGTTTTGGGGTGCAGCTCTGTATTCTGTCATCCCAGAAGCTTCACGGGGCTCTTGTTCTGTGAAGCTGGTCTTGTCGCTCCTCGCTCTCCGCGCGTGTGTGGCATGTCCTGCTTGTCGCCGCGTGGCGCGTGCTTGCTATGCACTCATCCTTACACCGAGCTGTTCTCCGAAGTGTTGCAGTGAGCTCCATCTCTGAGGTTCCTCCTTGTGAGGGTGAGCCCAACAGGGTGCTGGGCTCACCTCCAAGCGCCCAGCTAGGCCACCCCCTGGGCCATCCACCCTTTCCGGTCCTGTTTCCTGGAGGTAGAGGCGTGTAGCCCACGGGTGTGCAAAGGGCAGGGTGGGCTACACTCCCGGGGGCGGCGTGCCGGCCACGTTCTGATCCGGAACCCCAGGGCAGACCCGATTGTGACCGGACACCACAGCCGTTGGGCAGTTGCTTCCGTCTGATACTTGTTTGGGAGTCTTAAGTCTCAGACCTCCTGCTTTGATGTTCTGTTTCTGGGCTAAGGTGCCAGCCCGCAAGGGGCCTGGAGTCAGAGGTCCTTGGGGAATATGGACGGAGTGCCTCTCACACAGGATCTCCATGTGCAGGTCACTGCTGGGACCGTGGAGGGGAGAGCAGCTGCTGTTCAGAGCCACCGGGCTGGGGCACGGGTCCAGGCTGCCTGTGTGGCAGGCACGGCTCCATGGGGTCACTGGGCTGGGGCCATGAGCAGGGTGCGAGGTCGGGGCCACGGCAGCATGCCTCATATGCGTCTCCCAGTGGGTCAGCCACTGAAACAGCTTCTTCTATGCCCTTTGTTAGCTGTATGCTGCAGGTTGTGAATGTCTTGTTTTTTATAGTATAGGTTTTCTTTGGAGATGATTGTAGGGGAACAGGCAGTTAACAGAAATGACAGAGAGCCCAAGGACCCTTTAACCATCTCCCCCCAGTGGCCACATCTCCAGACCTGCAGCCCACATAGAGCCGAGATGCCTGCCCTGACGGTCCAGACCTGGAGCGGCCACCCCTAGCCTCCCTGCCCACCCCCACCGGCCCCCTGCCCCGCTCAGCCTCCCGTGCACAGCCCCCCTGGTCTGTGTCCGTCCCTGTCCTGTCGTGCGAGAGCGCAGGTTGGCGGGCTGGCGCCGCGTAGCTCTGCCCGGCTCAGCTTCCTGGAGACTCTGCCCCAGCGTCACTGTGTCGACTGCTCAGAGGGCGTCGTGGTGTAAGGTGCGGCAGTTTCTGTGACTGTTCACCCGCTGAGGACATCAGGGGCATGTCCAGCTCTAGACTCTGAGCGACAGGGCCGCTGTAAACGTGTGCATATCTCTGTTTCTCCTGGGTTGGCCATGGGGGCTGCTGTGGGCTTGCTAACACCAGGGCGGGGAGTGGTCTGTGGCCGTCTGACCCCCCCAGTCTCTGTAGGTGGCGCAGGTGTTCCCACCTGGGGAGTCGTGCAGGCAGCGTGGGATGCCGAGAGCCTGTGGGAGCGGCGGGGCTTAGGCAACTGGTGGTCGCCATGTTAGGAGACAGAGTAGAGACGTCTTTAAAATACTTACTTCTCATTCTTTTTAAGACAGCAAACCTCTGTATGCTAACACCTTTTTAATGAAGAGCAACTATTTTCCAGTTCCTTGGTGCTTCAGATAGTAAAGAATATGCCTGCAGTGTTGGAGACGCAGGTTCTATCCCTGGGTCGGGAAGATCCCCTGGAGAAGGAAATGGCTACCCACTTCAGTGTTCTTGCCCGGAGAATCCCGTGGACAGAGGAGCCTGGAGGGAGGGCTACAGTCCATGGGGTCACACACGACTGTTTTCCAAGTAGAAAAGAAACGTATGGAGAACCGTGGCTTGTTTGCGTTATGGGGAATCTCTGGCTGATGGAGGGCAGGTGCCCTCCTGCTGTTCGCCCACCCGGTGTGACTGCCATCTGGCAGGGGCACCTAAGGCGGGAGTCGTGGCCAAGCTCGTCCTGTCCCTGGAGGAGGGAGCGTCTTGGCGGTGCCTGTAGGGTCCTGGGAGCCCCGGGCCTCCGCCTCCCGCGGAGGACACTCGTGTTCCTCCTCTCCCGTTCTGGACCTGGAGGGAGGCTGTGACGGGCGTGTCTTTAGTAAAAGGATACCGTTGCCGTTTTTCCACGCTCATGAGAGCTGTGGTTATTGATGTGACCTGATGTGGGACCGTACGGAGATCTTGTGGCTGCTTGACCTCACACGGAGGGCATATCCCCCCGCGCTGGCTTCTGGGCAAGTGTTCACCCTCCCTGTCCACCCCGCCAGACCGGCGCTGAGTGGTGTGGTTTGTTGGTGAGAGAGGAGGTCAGTGTCTGCTTTCAGCCCGAGGACAGGAGAGCCTGACCTGCCGCATTCTGGCTGGACCTGCTGGGCTTTAGTTTCGTAAATACAGACTGATGAAAGCTGAGTAGGCACCACCCACAAGGCAGTGTGTGTCTTCACAGCTGTGTGTGTGTGCTCTGTATGTGTACCCCGGGTGTGTATGCTGTGTGGGTGGGGGTGTGTGTACCTCAGGTATGTTTATATACTGTGTGTGTGTGTATACCCCGAGGGGGGGTTGTGTGTATACCCCGGGTATATGTATATTCTCTGTGTATGTGCACCCCAGGTGTGTGTATGCTCTGTGTGTGTACCCCGGGTGTGTGTGTGTACTCTGGGAATATGTATACTGTGTGTGTGTGTGTGTGTGTGTGTGTGTGTGTGTGTGTGTGCACTCCCTGGGGGGGTGTGTGGGTTTACCCTGGGTATGTTTATAACCTGTGTGTGTATTTGTACCTTGTATGTGTGTGTGCCCTGGGTGTGTGTGTCCTGTGTGTGTGTGTACCCCAGGTGGGTGTGTCTGTGCGCCCTGTGTGTGTGTACCCCAGGTGTGTGCATACCCTGTGTGTGTGTACCCAAGTGGGTGTGTGTACCCTGGGTGTATGTATACCCTCTGTGTGTGTGTGTGTGTGTGTGTACCCTAGGTGTGTGTGTGTGTGTGTGCCCTGGGTGTGTGTACCCCAGGTGTGTGCATACCCTGTGTGTGTGTACCCCAGGTGGGTGTGTGTGCATTCTGGGTGTATGTATACTGTGTGTGTGTGTGTGTGTGTGTGTGTGTGTGTGTATGTACTCCAGGTAGGTGTGTGTACCCTGGGTGTATATATACCCTGTGTGTGTGTGTGTACCCCAGGTGGGTGTGTGCACCCTGGGTGTATGTATACCCTGTGTGTGTGTGTGGGTGTGTGCACCCTGGGTGTATGTATACCCTGTGTGTGTGTGTGGGTGTGTGCACCCTGGGTGTATGTATACCCTGTGTGGGTGGGTGGGTGGGTGGGTGTGTGTGTGTGTGTGTGTGTGTGTGTGTGTACCCGAGGTGGGTGTGTGTACCCTGGGTGTATGTATACCGTGTGTGTGTGTACCTGTCCTGAGAGTCAGGCTCGGGCCGGCTGTCCTCATGGGCTGTGACTTCCCTTTCAGGGCGGTGCAGCCACGCCCCCAGCAGGTGTTTGGTGATGACCTGCCAGACAGACAGGATGGGGAGCAGCCTGGTCCTTCACGGAGGAAGCGCCAGCCCAGCATGTCGGAAACCATGCCGCTGTACACGCTGTGCAAGGAGGACTTAGAGAGCATGGACAAGGAGGTGAGCCCACGCTGCCCTCTGGCCGCGGGGGCGGCTCGGTGGGGCGAGACTGGCCAGTGTGCGGGCAGTGCAGGAGGCAGCTTTCTGACCCCGCCTGGGGACCATGGCGCCCCGCCTGTGGGCTGTGGGCAGCTTCTCAGAGGAGACTGCAGGCTCTCTTACAGTCCGGGTGCTTTGTGTCTGTGGACGTGTGGTTCTGTTTGGAGCAGTGAGCGCTGTCTGTGAGCACAGGAGTCCTGCCTTGCCTCCCTTCGTGGGCATTCTCGCGTTTCACGGGAGAAATGGAGGCCTTCAGCTTAACAAAGAGAGTGTATTACGTGTCGAGGCCTTGTGAAAGCGGTAGTCCCTCAGTCGTGTCTGACTTCTCGTGACCCGTGGACTGTAGCCCACCAGGCTTCTCTGTCCCTGGAATCCTCCAGGCAAGCATACTGGAGTGGGTAGCCATTGCCTTCTCCAGGGGGTCTTCCTGACCCAGGGATCAAACCCAGGTCTCCTGCGTTGAGGCAGATTCTTTACCATCTGTGCTACCAGGGACGCCTGGAAGACCCTGTGGGCCCAACAGCAAAGCCAGCCCTTGAACTGTCGGCGCAGCGTGTGTGTGCTTGAACTCGTGGGTGCGTGTGCCTTGTCCCTTCTCAGCTGCATGTGTAGGTTTGCAACTGGAGATGTCGCTGGTCTGAGCCCTCCGCCGTGGCTGTGGTCCCTGCTCAGAGCTGCTCTATTTGGGGGCGGGGATGTCCTCCTTCACCCCCATTGCCCAAATTTCATCAGAGGGTTTTTAATCCTGGCCGGGCCAGGTTCCAGGGCCTTCCTCCAAGGCGTCCCCACCGTCCACTGTGTGTCCACGACTTCTGCAGGGAAGTGGGCCCCTTAGAGCCGTGGGGTGCACAGGTGTGCAGGGCACACACCCAGGACGGGGCTCCGAGGGCACTGGCCGTCATCCTGGGCGCTGGGCCTCCCTGACTCGGGGCTCCGGCAGAAATGGTGACTTGTTGGGTGTTGGAGTTCTTGGTGGGGGAGGGAACACAGCCCGGGCCGCCCCTTCCCTCCCGGGCAGACCCCACATCGGAGCTGCAGGAGCTGCTGCATGTCCTCCTGGAGCGGGCAGCACTGAGACCCGCCCTGGGGAGGGGCCGCCGGGCGGGTTCCTTGGGATAGTGCTCCATTTGTGCTGACACTCGGCCCCTTGTCAGGTGGACGACATCCTGGGCGAGGGCAGCGACGACAGTGACAGTGAGAAGAAACCGCCGGAGGAGGAGGAGCCGGGGCGTGGCCCTCCCGAGGCCCTGGGGGTGCCAAGGGGGCGCCGGCTGGAGAGGAGCGCCGGGGACAACCGGGGGCTCAGGTGAGTGCGGGCCGGGCGCCTCCCACGTGGTGAGCGCACGCCATCCTGTTGGGTCTTCCCGGCATCGGGGACCCTGATAGGAGGGCTGGGAACCCTGAGGGGGTCCCCAGAGGGCAGAGGCCTCCCTGCTTTCTGAGCAGGAGACCGGGTCCGGCTTCGCTGTTTGAGCACCGGTGGGTGTCTGCATCTGTGTTTTCCTGGCCGTCTGGTCTGACTCCCAGGCCGTCCTGTAGGTGAACTGACCTGAGGAAAAAGTGCGGCCCCTTCAGGCAGGCACAGGCCAGTGCCCCACAGCAGGCGGAGGTGGCACCACGCCCTCCGCTGCAGAAGCCCGCTTGGCACACTGTGCTTCCCCGTTTTCTAGGAACGCTGTTCCGTGAGTCAAGGAGAGAACTGTGAACTCTGTTCTGGGTGATCGGCTACACACGATGGTTTGACTCCGTGTTCTCGCACGTGGGGAGTCCTGCCGTCAGGGCGGAGGGTATGAGGGGTGCAGGCGTCGTGGGCCCCGCGTCTACACCGGGCGTGAAGGCTGGGGAAGCCCTGTGCTCCATCCCTCAAGGGCTCAGAAAGCTGCTTTTGTCATGAAACACACTCAGGCTTTTCAGAAACGGTCGAGCACATGAGGTCTGGATAAGCTTTTCTTGGAGCGTGCCCTCTCACCCTGTGGTCCTGACCCGGATTGCATGCCCCGGGACCCTGGTGCCAAGGTACGCTCCCCACATGTGCATCTCTGAAGACGCTCAGAGCCTCCATTGTGGCTGGGCCGGGCGGGAGCCCACCTGGGAGGTGGCATTCGCTCAGCTTCGGGGCCCCAACTGCCTTCCACACCACAGAGCAGGTGCTCCTGGGTTGCTCAGCTCAGGGTTTGCCAATACTGCTGGATCAGATCAGGTGTTTCCTCATTTCTGTACTAATGGCCCATGTTTCCAAATGAGACATTCTTTTCAGGTCCTTTTGTGTCCTGGTAGCAGCAGGCCGCTGTTCCCTCCTGATGCCCTGTTCCTGGCACACTGCCCTGTCCTCCCACCCCCCCGTCATAACCTCCACTTAATGCCCACGTGCACGGAAATAACCATCTCCTCCACTGTGAGTGCAGCTGGGACAGCGGCGGAATACAGACCTGTCCACACAGACACACGCGTGCACACACGTGCACCCGACGTGGCCTTGATGGCGAACTAGTGACCTTACCAGGTGCAACACTGCCCTTTTATTTTTGCCAAAACACCCAGCGAGGTGTAACCAGCAGTTCAAACATACGTGCTTTATGGCTTTTGTCTAATCTGGGTTAGGTGTTGATACAAAATAACAGTTTTTTATTTAGTATTTACTAAACAGCAGACTTTAGGTGTGGGTCTACATGCTTTTCCACAGCAAAGTGCTCAGACAGCGGACCCTGGGGGAGGAAGTTTGCATGCGTGTTTGTGTCCTGTTCACGTTGTTGCTTTATTCTACATCAAATTTGAGATGACTCTCGGGCCTTAAATTTTCTCCAAATTAAATCTGTTAGCGTTTCCCTAGGGAACTGTGCAGCTGGTTGTGGAAACAAAACACAAATATTGCTTGTTCTGCTGGGAGGAGAGGAAGCTGGTCTCAATTATAGGCCTTTATTAACCATGGCTTGCAGCTGTTTCCAGCCTTTGAGGTAATTTAAGCACTAAAACTCAATTGTGTTGGACGTGAGATTATTCCAAACAGCGTGTAACCGGGACTGAAGGCTTGCCTGTTCCACCAGCGGGCACTGCCTCTGTGGCCTGACTTTCATCCGGGGCAAGCCCGCCTACTGGACCCCACGGTCCCCGAGCCTTCCTCCTGTGGAGCCCCCAGGGCTCAGCAAGTTGGCGCTCGTCTCTGAGCGGAGGCTGCAGTAGGCTGTGGGGTCGCCCCTCCCAGCCGGCTGCTGGCGTCTCCCTGGGGCTCACGTCTTCCCGGCTCTGAGTCCATCGGGGCCGTGGCCCTGAGAGTGGAGGGGCTGGCGCCCCTGCAGCAATGTCTCCAGATGCAGTTGAGAAGGTTTTATCGACAAGTAGCCCGGAGTACCCTTGTGGGGACCTGTGCTTCTGCCCTGGCGCCCTGCCTGGCCCCATCTGCACCCCTGGGGGCTCACCGCTGATGGCCTCAGCTCCTCATTGAAACACCCTGGGGTGCATGAGGGTCTCTGCACCTCGTGTTTCTTACTTCCGGGAAGGTTGCCCACGCCCCCACCCCACCCCTGGTGACTCACTGGGGGTCTCCCAGCACACAGAGTGGAAGGTGGCCGAGGAGGAGCTGGAGGGACAGTCCATGACCCCAGGGTCTCGCTGCAGCTGAGGCCGTGCAGCTAGGGTGGGGCCTGGGTCACCACCTGCCTGGTGGCCAGCATGCACAGTTGAACAGGACCCGCCTGGGGCTGTGTGTTCACTGCACACGTGTTATTGCTGTGCACATGTGCACACACACGACCTCCAGTTCTGTCCCTGGGAGGTGGTACCCCTGTGAGGAATGTGGTTATTGGGGTTGTTTGCAGTGGTTTGAACGATAAAGAACTAAGCAGTCTTTCAAAACTGTTTCTACGTGTCATTTCTAAACATATCTGCATGTTTACCACTCGACAAAGGGTAATAATCTGGGTGCTTCAGATTAATCACACTTAGTAACACCTTCTGTTCGAGCATCTCTGCACGTCCAGAGTCAGCCTGCGGTGTGGAGGCTGGCCCGGGGCCCCCCGTCTGCTCTGATTTGGTTTGAGAGCTGCAGCCCTGCATCCACGCCTACCCCCACCCGGCGCCCGACCCCAGCTTGGCTGGCGCCTTTCCTGGAAGCATCGCAGGGACCCACTTGGCCCCATCCTTGTGTCCAGGCCCCGGCACCCTCCCCTCTTCCCAGCCTAGCCTCCTCAAGGTGCGAACGGGGCCTGAGAGAACGGGTTCTTTCCCGTTGACTTTCCCTTCCCTGGCCCCCCCTGCGGGGCCCAGCGCCCAGCTCCAGCTGTGGGCACTGACTGGAAAGGCGGCTGTGGCCTGTGGCTGTGCCCTGTCCCGAGTCAGCCTGTCTGGGGTGGGTGCAGCTGCTGCAGGGCTGTTTCTAGGGTGAGGCAGGATGCCCTAGGGGCCCGCTGCCCTCCCAGACCCGGCTGCTCCGCGAGGCCTCTGAGCTCAGGCCCCAGAGACCCACAGTTCACGTGTCTCCTCATCCCACCGCCTTACGTTTCTCTGTAAGTGACAGCATAAAACAGAGTGGTTTTTTAAACAGAGATGCGTCTCACCCCAAGGCTGTTCTGCCTGCAGCTCTTCTGCCTGCAGCTCTTCTTGTAGCCATGACGACAGAAGAGCATCCAGAGTGACGCTTTGCTTACCTGGTGCAGAGCAAAGTCCGCGACTTAGACGCGTGTGTCCGGCGCCCGCTCCTTTTCTGGGATGTGTCCCTCTGGGCGGGGCTGGAGGCGCAGGATGTGGGGGACTCTCAGCCTCTGAGCTCAGTGTGGGGGAGTGTGACCTCGCGGTGGGGGGCGGTTCTGGGTGCCAGGCTGCGGGCGTGTCGGCCGAGGAGCTGAGGGTACCGAGCTCCCATCCAGCGCCCACCCCGCAGCACCTCGCTGGATGCAGCTGGGAGGTTGTCCGGGGACGTGTCTCCTCACAGGGAGACGTGCCTGCTGCACGTCCCGGCTCGGGGACTCGCTTCCCAGGGCCAGTCCCGCTCCCATGCAAGGCCCAGGGCCTCCCCCCAATCCTGCCAGCCTGAGGGGTGAGGTGCTTCCTAACTGCACCTCCGTTTCACTTTCCAATTAAGTCGCACTATTTTTTTAGTGTTTATTGTCCTTTTTGAGTTTTCTCTTTTGAGGGAGTCGGTGGTGGTTTTCTGTCTGGGGCGTGTTTCTCACGATTAGATCATTTATTGTCTGTCGTAGAAGCATTTTTGTGGTAGAGCTTGAGTAACAGACGACGTCGTCCTGTGTGTGGCTGCTGGCCGTGCCTTTTGTGGCTCAGAGAGATGCACTTTTGGTGGTTTTCTTCTTTCTGGAAGGTTTTCCCAAACCAGAGGTGTGTGTCAGGGGATGTACATACTCTTATAAAACTGAAGTTTCCTTTTCGATAAATGGTGCTCCAACAATTAGATGTCAAATGCAAGATAGTCTTGGCCACAGTCAGAAATTTATCCAGAAATTAACTCAAAATAGATTATAGGCCTAAACCATGAACCTGTCTGCTGGCGACTGTCCCCATGTCCCTTTCCAGCAGCTTGTCCCACCCTGCCCTCTCCTGTCCTCGGGCGTCACAGTCACTGTGTCACCTGCTGTGGGTCCTGGCCGTCAGGGCTGGGAGCGTCTCACGGTGCATCTGCTTCTGTTGCAGGGGCCACAAGAGGAAGCTGAACGAAGAGGACGCGGCCAGCGAGTCCAGCGGGGCGTCCAGCTGCGAGGACGAGGAGGGGGGCAGCTCGGAAGCAGACGAGATGGCGGCTGCGCTGGAGGCCGAGCTGGGCGACCTCATGTGACCTGGGACGGCCCGCAGCTCACCCATGGAAGGACGTGTCTGTTTGCAGAGCTCCACCTGCAGAAACATTATTTTGCAGAAATAGGTGTTTTTAGAAGTTTTACCACAGGAAGGCCAACTTGTTAAGGACAGTATCGTGGGGAGTACAGGCCACACCACAGACCGTCGTTGAGCTCAGCCGGGCCACACGGCAGGACTGAGCGTGGGGTCTGTCATCAGAGGAGGGGTGTGGGCTAGAGCGTGGGGTCTGTCATCAGAGGCGGGGGCACTTGTGCCGTTAATGCCACAGCACGTCACTTAGGATGAGGCCTGGGGCCCCGACGAGACTCAGGGGATGGTGCGCAGGAGCCCGGCGTCCTGGCTCTCCTGACAGAAGCGGTGGCGCGCGGGGTTTAAGTGAGGCTGCGTGGCATGCACACACCTGCGCCGAGCGCGGATGGGCCAGGGCGCCCAGCGCACTGTGGCCCGTGGGGGCTGCTGACACCAGGTCCCGTGGCTTCGCGCCCAGGCCGCCTCCTCACTCCCATGGGCATCGGGACAAAGGCCAACGCCTTCGGCTCCTTTGTGAGATCAGATGTAAAGTTTTGTATATCTATTTCATATGTGACCCACCAAACAGATTTTTCTTTCATTTAATAAAAGTCTTTTTTGTAAGCCTTCTTCCCTGCCCCGTACCCTCCTCACAGGGTCCAGCCACCTGCCGCCCCACCCCAGTGCCGGTCAGGGAGGTCGTGGGCAGAGACGTGGGGAGGTTCATGGGTGAGTGAGCAGGGCCTTGGACATTGGGATGGAGAAGCAGGGTCCTCCCAAGCTGGCCCATGGCTGTTGCTCGTTCTGTACACACCAAAGCTTTAGAAAAGCTAAGGACCGCTGCTGTTTCTAATAGATTTATGAAAATTAGATCCAACACCGAAGGAAAGCAGAGCAATTCTGATCCTAGGAGCTCAGAGCTGACAAGGCTGTAAAATTCATCAAGTACGGCTTGTCAGCCAGCAGCATGGACAGCGTGGTCCTGTTCCCGGGATCTCGGGTCTCACCTGTAGGCCTGTGTGCTCAGATGGCTCCAGTGAGAGCCCGCCTGGCACCGCTGACCTGAGACCCCAGGTGCTTGCCTCCGGCCTCCACATGCAGGGCAGTACGAGAGCGATTTCACCTTCGTGCCTCCCCTAAGACGGCCCTCTGGCCCTTCCTGGTGACCCTGGGTTGGCCTACAGGTGGAGGCACGGAGCCCAGGAAGGCCTGAGAAACCTGCAGGCCTGTGGAGCAGTGCAGAGCCGGGGCCTGGGGTGTCAGCCAGTCTGAGGCATGGATGGGCGGCAGCACTGCTGAGCCACCAGACGCAGAAAGCGGGCCTGCTTCCACTCTAGGTCAGCAGCAGGGCAAACCTTTCTCTTCCTATTTTCTGGGGTAATCACTGGTTAAAGGTGAGGGCTGGCTATGGCCGTATCCTCACATGCAACAGTTGGAAGTAACAGTCACAGCTCCAGTGGGCTTGTCTTCCTCTGTTGACTCACTTGTCTAGGAGGTGAGGTGTGGCTTCAGGTACAGCTGGGTCCAGAAGTCCACCAGATGCTCAGGTGTCTGGGATCCTGACTGCCCCGCCATGGTTCGTCCTCTCTCCTGGATCCTGACTCCCTCCCCGCGGTTCGTCCTCACACGGATCATGTGTGCACAGACAGAGGCACAGCCTGGTCTCTAAATAAAGTGTTTCCATTTTGAAACTGCTGCCCAGGACTTCCCTGGTGATCCAGTGGTTAATAGTCCACCTGCCAGTGCAATGGACAACGGGTTCTGTCCCTGGTCTGGGATGATCCCACGTGCCTTGGGGCAACTAATCCCATGCGCCACAACTCCTGAGCCGGTGCGTTCAGGAGCCTGTGCTCCACAACAGTGAAGCCATCGCAACGAGAAGCCCACTAAGAGCAACGAAGACCTATCACAGCCAACAATAACTAAATATTAAAAGCCCTATTTTAAAATGCAGCCCAGGTGGAAAATTTTTTAAGTAATGAAACAAAAGGCACCCAGGGTAGCAGTCAGAGCCAGCACTTGGGGCTCTTTCCTGTGGTCATGTGCCTGGCCTTTTAAGATAAATCTGATTGTGATCTTTTAACATAGACACTGAGGGCAGAAGGAGGAGAGGGCGACAGAGGATGAGATGGTTGGATGGCGTCACCAGTACAGTGGACATGAACTTGGACAACTGTGGGAGATGGTGAGGGTCTGGGACGCCACGGGGTCACAAAGAGTCAGACACACCTTGGCCCCTGAATGACAACATCAACCATCAAAGATGGAGAAGGAAAATGGCTTCAGTCCACCAAGTCCACCCACATTAACATTTCAAAGTGGTTTTTTTTTTTTTTAGTTTCTTACACTGTTTTTATAGAATTAATTTTTAGAGCAGTTTTAAGCCTAGAGGACAGCTGAGGGGAAGGTTCAGAGGTTTCCTGTGCATCTCCCCTGCACACAGCCTCCCCTGCTGTCTGCTTCCCCACCAGACAGGACATTTGTACAACTGATGGACCTACATCAGTACATCATCACCCAGGTCCACAGCTCATGTTAAGATTCCCTCTGGATGTTGTACGTTCAGTGGGTTTGGACAGCTGTGTGATGACATGTATCCATCACGATGGGTTCATTCAGAGGCTTTTCAGTGCCCTAAAAATCCTCTATGCCCCCCTGTTCCTCCCTCCCTCCCCGGCCCCTAGACCACTGACCTGCTCACTGTGTCCATAGTTTTTCCAGAAAGTCCTGCGGGTGAACGTTGGACACATGGGCAGCCTTTTCAGATTGTCGTCTTTCACTTAGTGGCACGCACACACGTCTCCTCCGTGTCTCTTCACCAATAACCAACGAAGGCGGGCTGCCAGAGACTCGGAGAGACTCCCTGGCTCCTTCAAAAGGTAGTTCTCAGGAATAGCCAGAGAGATGGAGCAGAGCGCACTGGCGCAGTTTGAAGACTGAAGCACGTCAGCCAATCCCGGTGCGTGGGCTTGCTTGGATCCTAGTTCACACAAACTGAACGTGCACACGCAGCATGACAACAGAAACTTTAAATGTGAACAGATGTCAGATACAGATGAATATTGTTCACTTAGGCGCAGTGCACCTCTTTCCAGAGCCCCCTTTTAAAGAGAATGTCCTGAAATATTTATGATAAGTGACATGATGCTGAGGTTTGCATTGGACAGTACGAGGCACAGCGGGAGAGCTGAGGCTTGGAGGGGTGCGAGGTCAGCGCTATTTTCAGGAAAATCTCAAGGTCTGCCTACTTTGCGTGTGTTTGGAATGTTCTGTAATAAAAAGTGACAACACTATGAACAAAGTCGCTCAGTCTGAGTCTTAAAGATGCACAGAACAAGGCCAGTTTCTTCGAGGTAGAAGAATGGCTCTGTGGTCCCTGCACCCCCGGCTGCAGACCCACTGGCGGGCAGCCGTCTACCCACTGTCTGCCTCCATGGGGGCCTTGGGCCTGAGGTCAGCAGTGTCTGTGGCCCATGCTGGACACACCTCAGTGCACGCCTTGTCCTGGAGAGCTTATGGACCCCATCTAGACACATGCACGTGCCACGGCCCGTGTGGGCTAGCACTGTATTCACAGGAGATGGCTTCCTCAGGCTCCAACCTCTAACAGCTGAGCGCCCGCCGCGGCCTGGCACCAGCAGGACCGCCTGAGTGGAGAAGAAGGCCCCTAAGGATCCGGCCTTGGAGTCTGAGCTCCGCACAACAACGCGGGCTGACAAGGTCACCGGGTGACATGCCACCTGAGAGGCCAGACCGAGCTCCAGAGCGCTTTCTGGGCAGCAGCCTCTTGGCCCTTGCGGCTCCCCTGAGACGGCCGCGTTCCAGAGAAGCAGGCCCAGATTTGAAGTCAGGGACAGCGTGGCTTCCTGCATGTGCTGCGGGGAGGGGAGCCCCTGGGACTCACAGTCAGGACATATATGTGTTTATATATATGTACGTATAACGTATTTAGCAGTAGTTTCATTTCTGCATCAGAAAAAGTATACACATGAAACCCACACGCGTGTGAACTTAACTGTTGTTTGCATTTGCACTTGCTGCATGGTAAACACATACGTGTGTGGAGAGGAGAACAGTCCTTGGACCCGGCCACATGCAGAGCCCGGGCCGGCGGCCGGGGCGGGGACGGGCCAGGGCAGTGGGGGCCCTGACCCTCCATGCCGGTCCGCAAGCGCTCCTCTCCGCTGCTGAGTCACTCTGCCGGTGCCGAGTGGAAGAGCAGACGAGTGGACCCTGGAAACAGCTTGGCATTGAGCTCTCGCCTGAAATTCCTCCCATGTGTTGGCTATGCCAGCCCAAGGAACATCCCTGGATGCCGGCAGCTCACGCCAACAGCACACCCTTCGACACGTGTGTTAGAAAGTGTGTGAGCTGGCAAGGCTGAGCCGGTGATGGGGTGACGGTATGGGGCAGCCCCTTCCGCCAAGGGGCCTGACCCTGCCGGACCTGGAGCACTGACCCAGGCGGCCAGGATGACCGACCTCCAGGACAGCAGTTAGGAACCGATGCATCTCCTGTGATACGTTGCTTCACGGTCGGTTCAGAACGTTCATTTTAATAACAGCACGGCCTGCAGGCTGCCTGCACGCTGCCTGCACGTCCCTGTGCAGACATTAAACTGCCAAGGTTCGTCATCAGTGACGCTCTGTGGCCTGTTCGGGGAGAGACCTCAGCTCTGCTGGTCCCTTTATGACCTCTTCAGCGTCTTCCTTTGTTTCATAGAATCAAATCAACACAGAGCTGCCCGGGGTGCAGAGACGGGAGGCCCAGTCTCTGGAATCTGGCTGCATGCGGATGAGTCGTCCGGGAGCTGGTGCGATGAGCCCAGGCCGGGGCGGCGTCAAAGACCGGTCCCGCAGGCTCCAGGTACAGCTGCCTGCTGCAGACCAGTAGCAGCCCGCTCACCCAGGTCAACCCTAACGCCAGACGGGCCAACGTCGTCTTTGCTCTGATTTTCACCTGCGTTCAGTGCACTCACCTATACTTCCACACAGACTGAGCAGACCTCAGGAATGAAGAGAAACCCCTCTGTAATGTGGTCACAGCGTGAGATCCGCAGCCCACATGGAGGGGTGACCCCAGCCCCGACTGCAGACACTCGCTCTCCTGGGTCTGACTCTGAACAGTGACCTAGGCAAATGTGCTGCTGAGCGCCAAGATGCTGTGGGAACGGCCACCATCAGGCCTGAATCACGCTGGCCTTCCTAGACCTTTCCCACAATCTCCACGCAAGAACCAGCCTGCGGTTCATCAGACAGCAAATGTCCGGATTCTGGAGCCAAGTGAACCCCCACCACACACACAGACACACACACAGACACACACAGACACAGACACACACACAGACACACACACAGACACACAGACACAGACACACACACAGAGACACACACAGACACACACACAGGCACACAGACACAGACACACACACAGACACACAGACACAGACACACACACAGAGACACACACAGACACACACAGACACACACACAGGCACACAGACACAGACACACACACAGACACACACACACACACGCAGGCACACACTGTGTCCCGGATGAACACACCACACGTCATGCTCCGGGCTCGGTTTGCAGCCACGTTCTGGGCTCTGCCTCCCCCACCCACTGATCCGTCCTGGCCCAGGGCTGGGCATCCGGGGCCTCCCCTGAGAACTGTCCTGTGCGTCTCCCCATGGGCAGCCCCCTGGGTGCACACTGACGCTCCGTAAGGGACGGGGCTGCTCCCTCTGGGCTCTGCAGCCACTGCCCTCGCTGCCCTCCAGCCGCACCCTGTCCAGGGCAGAGCAGGGGCATCTGCTGGGCAAGTGGGGACCCCACGCCCTCCCCTCCATCTCCTCGGGAACGGGGGCGGGACAGCGGCTGAGGGTGAGAGCAGGGTCCACCTCCAGGGAGGCCCATGGAGGCCTCTGGGCCTGAGGATGCCCCGCAAAGCTCTGGTCTCGTCGGGGTGTGCCCACGTGGGCACATCTGCTCCTGTGATGAAGATAGTGACTCTGGGGAGCTTTCAGTTGTGCTCTGGCTATATTTGGAAGGAGTGCAGGGCACGATACATCATGAGGGCTCTTTCTATGTGTTTCATACCATTTGTCTTCTAGGACCTGCCTGGTATCACTCTTGAACCAGTGGGCTGTTGCATTTCCTTCTAAAATCTACACGCTCAGCTTTATAACGTGGCCAGTGTCCAACTTGACCAAAGAGAGGAGTCTAAAGCTAGCAGCATTGGGTATTTTTCCTCCCTACTGAACTGTTTCTCTAATTGCTTGGCTGTCTTGGAGGCCCTGCCAGGCTGTTGGAGGAGGGCTGGGAGCCTTCAATCACTGCACGGCGCCTCCTTGGAAAGCTGCGGGGCGTCTTTTATTTTTGGTTCTGGTAATCTCTGGTTCGTAGGTGTTGACGGATGGGGAATTTTCCAGTCACTCCACAGCAAATACAGGAAAATAAGTGAGCAGGGCAACTCTTCAAATACTGGACCCTGCCTTTGGAGCCTCGGTGATGCCATAATGTTCCCAAGACATGTTGGTGTCCACCAAGGGCAAGTCGGCCATGGACGCCCCAGGGCCACTGACCCCAAGGGGGTCTGTCTCAGCACCAGGCCCGTCCCCACGAGGGGCCGGTCTGGCCAGGATGGGTCCCTGAAAACCACTTGGAGGGACACATGAGTGTCCACAGTTAACCTGAACAAAGTGACAAGTCCTGGGCAGTTTCAAAGGCAGCACATGTTGGACGGCTGGGTTTAGCGTCACCCGGTGGGTGGTGCGGCTGTGGGCTGGGAGGGGCTGGCCCCTGTCCTCTCAGCCCTGGCCTCTGGTTGGCCGGAAACCGGGCTGGCCCTGGTTCCTGCCCTGAGATCTCTGTGGGAGCCTCACTCCGTGGTGCTTGGGCGGCAGGGGTGGGCGGGGGTTCAGGGCTTCAACCAGGCACCGGGAACTGCAGGCTGAGTCCAGAGCTGGGGCCCCAGCAGACCCCCGTCCAGGTCACCTGCAGGGATGCACACGCCTCTGCAGGACGAGAGGCGTCCCCAGGGCGTCGCTCACCTGCCATCAAGTTAGGGCCCACCGCTGGGTTCGGAGCTGGCTGGGGAGGCGGGGGCAGCAGGGGTGTCCAGCTGAGACTTGGTGGGAGCGCTTAGAGGACCTTCCAACGTTCTTCACGTAGGTCTTTGCAAAAAGCAACTTCCGGTCAACACCTGTTACCTTGCTGTCAAAGAGTAAAGCTTTATACCCAGAGCAGACTTGGAATCAGCATCCTTGCCTGTTTCCAAGGAAGATTTTCACTCACAGTTCCTCACCTGGTAATTGTATTTCCCACTTCTGATAACAAGTGGGGAAATTTACACCATGGGTGGAGGAAGGGGCACATGGCGGGGAGCGATCTGAAGGGCACTAGAAACACCTGAACCAGCTCGAGGAGCGTCCCCTCACCCCTGTCAGCATCGCCCTTCACTGTGCACCTGCTTCACCGTGAGGTCACGTGGGTGATGATGTCACACTTGCAATGACATCTCTGGAGGACGTCCCACTGGATGGGACCCATTACCTGCCCCTGAGACCCCAGTCCAGCCTCCCCCAGGGGGAGATGTGGCCTCAGCGTCTGAGTCATCAGGTCCCGTTCCCATGAAGATCCCAGAGTCACCCCACCTCTCTGTCCTGCAGTCATGGCCTCCTCCCCTCTGGACATGGCACCCCAGGTGCCCAGGGCCCACCACTCCGGCCTGTTTCATTGAGAAATGACTCTTCTCTCCTTTTGTCCAAATGCGGAGCCTGCCCCTGGGTCTGCCCTGTAGATGTCCCCACAGGAGGGGCTGGGGCGATTACATGTCCCGGGGTCTGCAGCTGGCACACCAGCCCATCAGAGGACCCTCTCTGCATCCGACAGATCCCAGCTGGGTGCTCAGGGAGAAGGATGCATCCACAGAAGGACCCCCACCTCAGACTGGATGTGAACACACAGGAAGCTGTCACTCTCAGGGCTGTGCTTTATCCCAGAGAAAAGACACAGATGGCAGCCGGGGGAGCCCGTGGCAGAACTGGGGCCCCAACCTCAGGGACCCCGTGGTCCCGAGCACTTGGAGGGGCAGCCACACAGGGCATGTCCCAGGACATGCCCCGAGCCGACGCCTACATTCACCCGTGACTTGGGCACTGGGCCTTCCTCTCAGGCTGGGTTCTTTTCTGTGGGTACACTGACTGTCCCCCAGCAGAGGGACCAGCCCAGACTGGGGGGCAGGGCCTCCACTGCACCCCAACACCATGGCCGTGAGCATCACGCCCAGTGGTGTCCCTGCTGCAGCCCAGCACCAGTGGGCCTGGGTCCAGTGTGTCCACCGCCAGCTGAGGACATGCTCACTGCCTGTAAAGAAAACCATGCTTTGGTTTGGTTTTCCGTGGACTTTGCGTTTCCAGACCACAATTGCTCCCCTGAGACAGCAGGCCGGGTCGGGCCCCAGTCCTGCAGGAACCTGAATGTTTGCTCCACCGCTGAGCAGACTGGACACAGCCTCCCAAGGAGGGCGTCACAGTGCAGCCTTTCCGCTGTCTTCACCGAGCTTGCAGTTGCAGAGCAGGGTCACAGGTCACTGGGGCTTCTCCTGGGCCCTTGAGGGAAAAGGACCCTAGGTCAGGGGACCCACAGGAAGTGTGGCCCCTCAGGCGGCCTGGGGACCGGTGGGATGGCTGCGCGCAGCGGCCGGAACGCAGAGGCCTCATGCCCACTGCCAGCCTCGTAGGAGCCCTGGAAACACAGGGACAGTGGAGCAAGGCCGGGCCACCTGGTCCCTCCCGAGGCCCAGCCACGTCCAAGGAGCGTTTGAAGGACAGTGACGCATCCAACCCTGAATTTCCCGTCACCTTGGACACAGAGGAGCCTCCCTCGCATGTCTTGCTCCTCAGGGAGCTGTCGCCTTGTAACTGGGGCAGAGGCTGGGGGAGGCCGTGAACCTCGGCAGGAGCACAGGGCCGTCAGGAGGCATCAGGGAGCCTCGGAGCGATGCGGACGTGCGGAGCGAGGTGTGTGCGGAAAGTAGGCCAGAGCAATTCAGCAAAGCCGGGGCAAGGGTGGCCTGAGGGCAGGTGGAGGAGGCCTGCGGGGGCCTCGGCCTCTCACCCCTGCCCCCACCCAGTGAAAGGGAAGCCAGCCCTGCTTCCGCAGCCCTCCCGCCTTCCTGCAGGGGCTTGTGGCCTGGCCAGGTACCAGCTCACCAGGGGTCGGGGGCAGTGGCTGGCTTTCCCCACCTTGGAGGAGACACGCTGAGCCAAGACCAAGGAAGTGTGTGCCAGTGACCTGAATGCCTGCACAGCCACACCTGTCTGCTCACACAGTCACACCTGTCTACTCACACAGCCACACCTGTCTACCTGCACAGCCACACCTGTTTACTCACACAGCCACACGTGTCTACTCGCACAGTCACACCTGTCTACTCACACAGTCATACCTGTCTACTCGCACAGCCGCACTTGTCTACTTGCGTCTACTCACACAGTCACACCTGTCTACTATCTGTCTACCTGCACAGCCACACCTGTCTACTCACACAGTCACACTTGTCTACTTACACAGCCACACCTGTCTACCTGAACAGCCACACCTTTTCACTCACACAGCCACATCTGTCTACTCACACAGTCATACCTGTCTACCTGCACAGTCACACCTGTCTACTCACACAGTCATAGTCACACCTGTCTACCTGCACAGCCACACTTGTCTACTCACACAGTCACACCTGTCTACCTGCACAGCCACACCTATCTACCTGAATAGCCACATCTGTTTACCTGCACAGCCACACCTGTCCACCTGCACAGCCACACCTGTCTACTCACACAGTCACACCTCTCTACCTGCATAGTCACACCTGTCTACTCACACAGTCACAACTGTCTACTCACACAGTCACACCTGTCTACTTACACAGTCACACCTGTCCACCTGCACAGCCACACCTGTCTACTCACACAGTCACACCTGTCTACTTACACAGTCACACCTGTCTACCTGCATAGTCACACCTGTCTACTCACATAGTCACACCTGTCTACTTACACAGTCACACCTGTCTACCTGCACAGCCACACCTGTCTACTCACACAGCCACACCTGTCTACTCACACAATCACACCTGTCTACTCACACAGTCACACCTGTCTACTCACATAGTCACACCTGTCTACCTGCACACCCACACGTGTCTACTCACACAGCCACACCTGTCTACTCACATAGTCACATCTGTCTACCCGCACAGTCACACCTGTCTACCTGCACACCCACACCTGTCTACTCACACAGTCACACCTCTCTACCTGCATAGTCACACCTGTCTACTCACACAGTCACAACTGTCTACTCACACAGTCACACCTGTCTACTTACACAGTCACACCTGTCCACCTGCACAGCCACACCTGTCTACTCACACAGTCACACCTGTCTACTTACACAGTCACACCTGTCTACCTGCATAGTCACACCTGTCTACTCACATAGTCACACCTGTCTACTTACACAGTCACACCTGTCTACCTGCACAGCCACACCTGTCTACTCACACAGCCACACCTGTCTACTCACACAATCACACCTGTCTACTCACACAGTCACACCTGTCTACTCACATAGTCACACCTGTCTACCTGCACACCCACACGTGTCTACTCACACAGCCACACCTGTCTACTCACACAATCACACCTGTCTACTCACACAGTCACACCTGTCTACTCACATAGTCACACCTGTCTACCTGCACACCCACACGTGTCTACTCACACAGCCACACCTGTCTACTCACATAGTCACATCTGTCTACCCGCACAGTCACACCTGTCTACCTGCACACCCACACCTGTCTACTCACACAGTCACACCTGTCTACCTGCAAAGCCACACCTGTCTACCTGCACAGTCACATCTGTTTACCTGTACAGTCACACACCTGTCTACTCACACAGCCTCGTCTGCCTACCTGCAATGTCACACCTATCTACTCACACAGTCATGCCTGTCTACCTGCACAGTCACACCTGTGTAATCACACAGCCACACCTGTCTACCTGCAATGTCATACCTCTCTACCTGCACATCACACCTATCTAGAGGTCCCCCAAGACACTGCCTGGTGGCGAGTTTCCCCCAAGAGGCCCAGTCGTAGCTCCTGGATGTGGCAGGTTCCCTGTGCCTCCCAGGCCTCAAGCTGATGCTCCCCACTTCACGTGCTGTCTCAGCCCTGGACCCCACAGGGAGTGAGAGTGGGGGCTTGGGGCGATTCATCCGCAGACACGCAGAAGGGTATAGTGCTGGCCGCTACGGCTTATGAAAGATCTTAACGGAGCTGGAAATATTCAAGTTGGAGAAGGAAGAAGATGGCTGCCTTTGTCACCCAGAACACATCTATTTTTAGCTCCTGCAGCTCCCGTTCTTGAGGTTGGGGGCTTTGGAGGACCGCTGGGGGCCGTGGGCAGCTGGGCAGGCTCCCAGGGCGGCCCCTGATGTGGCGACACATCCTGCCCTGTTTTCTCCCGTGTCCGTCTTCGTTCCTCTCACACAGCCCTGAAACTAGGAAAACAAACCAAGCTTTGCGGTTCCTACTGCTCTAAGCTGTGTGAGACTTCAGTAACTTTTCCTCTCCTGTGGATGAAACGGGACCAGACAAGCTCTGAGATGAAATCCATGCGACTCACAGCCCATTCCGGCCCTGAACGCCATTTCCTTTCTTGGTTTAATGGAGAATTTGGGGTGTGGACACTGTTCACCACGACGTTGCTCACCTGGGGACACTTGGCCTTGGTTAAACCACTGGGGGGCCCTGGGATATCGGGGGGGAGGAATGTGCTGAGCACTCTTGGGCACAGAGCCCCATGGAGAGCCTCCACAGACACTGAGGGAGCATGGCCTGGACTGCCTTCCCGTGATCCCAGCCTGATGTCCCAAGAGCATGTGCCTCTGGACACAGCAACCCATTTCAGGGCAGACACAGGGCCAGACCCCCCTGGGAGTGTTGCCAGGACCTTCTCTCCCCTCGGAGCCCTGAGTGGCCTCAGTCCAGGTGCAGTCCTGCCAAGAACAAGTGGAGGGGTGGGCCAGGGACGCAGGGCCCGACCGCGCTGCACACAGCCTCAGCTCAGGCCCCTGGCTGTGAGAAGCGAGGTGTGGGTCTATGCCGGCCCACCTGCTAACGCAACAGCTGTGTCTGGGGAAGGGGCTGCCTGAGTAAATGAAACGTCAAGGCCTCAGTGTTTAACAGCGCTCTTCGGTCCAAGCCCATATTCTCTGATCAGATCTGAAGCTGGAAACGTGATCATAACTCCCCAAAAGGATTTGAGGTTGGAAATGCGACTTTCTAGAAATTCACACTGAAGGCCTGTCTGCTTCGAGAGGTAAGGAATGTAGCCTTTGTGATGAGCAGAGAGCTGGTTGACCACTTTTGAGTGGGAAACTGTGGCTGAAGAGCACCCAGCTCGACTCTCAGACGGGAAACTGGGAGCCAGGGCCTCCAGCCCCAGGGCCACAGCGGGAGCCAGTCCAGCCCGAGGGCATGCGGCCCTGCCTGTCCTTCACACGGGGCACGGGGGCTCCCCGACAGCAGGGCTGTCCCTCAGGGAGGCAGGCGGGTCCTCCCCACAGAGCCCCCACTCCATGGAGAGAGGAAACCTGGAGGCTGAGCCCCTCACCAGCCCTTCAGCCACGGCCCTGCAGCCTCCACCCCTGTCCCCGCTCCCCCACCATGAGGCCCCCGGGCCCTGAGCCGGCCAGGCAGACACAGATTCTCCCCAGAAGCTGGGGAAACACATTGCCCATCAGCCTGGCCCTTCTCTGCTTTGGGGCTCACTGGGACCACCCTTCTGGAGGGTTCCTCCCAGCCGCTCCCAGACAGGCTGTCTGCCAGGTGCTCGCCCCCAGGGGCCGGCCCCAACCCACCCGCAACGGTGCACATCTCTGAATCTGGGAGGGGCCTCCCCTGGGACAGCAGAGTGGGGCAAGGAGGTGTGGGAGAGGGGGCAGCGGCCAGCTCAGGACGGAGGAGCCCCAGCCGTTCCCGCAGGAAGTGCTGTGTCTGTTCTCTGAATGCACATGCCAGTGCCTGCCACTCGAGGTGCACACACACACTCACACACCCACCTCACCCGTGCACAGGCACATGGATTGTCCCCAGGGCTCTGGGCCTGTCCTTGACACTCCTAGGAAGCTGGCCGGACTCCTGGCCCCCAGGAAGCATGGACCGTGCTTCCTGCTGGATGACTCGGTGCGTTTCGTCCCCAGGGAAGGCACTGCGCCCCGGCCGTGTAACCACCGTGGGCGGCCTGTTCCCTGGTGGCAGATGCGAGCAGGACAGCCACAGATGGAAGTGTTGTCAGAACTGTGGGAACTCCTTGTAATTAGTATTGGGCCTTGTTATTCCTCAGCAAAGAAAAAGCCCAAAGCCAGCACAGAGCACAAACCTCGCATCCCCACCGGGGTCTTTGTGGAGGCCAGGAGCCACATCGCTGGTCGATAATTAAAGACCAGACAGGCTGAGGCACCCACCTCAGAGGCTGTGAGGATAAATGTATGCAAGGGTGCGAAGCTGAACACTCATCCAGGGAAAAGTCCAACGGACAGGCACTTTTGCCTGAAATACAGCACCTCCTTACAAGCCATGATCATGCTGAGTGTTGGGGGCAATGGAGCAGAGATTTAAGAGGAAAATACAGGAAAACGGCCCACATGCAAGATGAATGGCAGTCAGTCCTCTGAAGGCAGGAGTGAGAGTCCAGGTGAAGCCACAGGCAGGTCTGATCTCAGCAGAAACAGCATCTGGGTGCCTGGCACCTGGGCACGTGGGTGGACTTGAGGAGACCAGCTTAGGCAGAGGTACTGTTAGCAGCAGCATTTACGCACAGACAAGGGTCACAGCGCTGAAGGTGGCTGCACTTTCTGTATTTGCTTGCCTGGCTTTCAGTTCCGAAGCTCTAAGCACCATCCCGGTGAGGAGGCGGCCGGAGCAGCTGCGGAGGGTGTGGGGGCGGTTGCAGCCTGGCCTGATGGTGGCGGCCGCTGCCCTCCGAGGGTGAGGAAAGCATGGTCAAAGGCGGCTGGGAGGTCACTGCTCTGGCAACCATGTTTAGTTTTTTCTCATCCACCCTGCTGACCCTTCTCTGTGCCACTCCCATTACTTGCTGGAAATCTCTGTCTCTCCTGGCCGTTCTTGATTCATTCACTGTTATTCGGGAAGGAGGCCACTTTCACCCCAGGCTGAGGGCCACCTGCTGCCTGTTGCTAGTCCATCCAGAACAGCTCTTTGTTCTGATGTGTGTGCACATATGTGTGTGCGTGTGTGTGCAAGCACATGTGGTGGGGCTCAGGGCAGACTGCAGCCTCCCTCTGTGTCTCTCTTTTCCTCACTGCTGTTCTATGACCTCAGCCACCACTGTTCTGTAGAGACTGGTGTGTGTGGTGGAGGGTGAGGGGGCCACAATGGTTTGTTCGTGTTTTGAGAGGAAGAATTTAAAGCTCATTTAAAAGCTGAGTCAAGACAGAAAAGCCCCAAGTGTCAATATTCAGGCTCTTCCCATCTCGGGCTCTGCTCTCTGAGACACCCCCAGCAGTGGCTACCGCAGAACGGGGTGTCCAGCCCGGCCGCAGGGCACAGGTGTGAACAAGGACTTGGAACTCGGGTGAGTGTGAGTGGCATGTCCATGCACAGGACTAGCCCAGGTCTTTGCCCTGTTCACTAAGGCGAGAGTCACTCATGCTCAATGGCTCAGGAGAAAGGCAAGTCCCATTCGGTCAGACCCTCACTCAGCATTCTGTACAGGGTTAAGCAATTCAAACCATTTAAAATGTTACTACATCCAATCTGAGGCTGCTTCCAAGAAGCATGACCTGGGTGAAATTAAATATTAAATTCACAAGCACAAAACTGACAGAGGCAGAAAGACGCCGGCACCATCATAGGTTTAAATTAAACGACGAGGGGCTCCTGAGGAGACCCCAAGGTGTCCTGGGGTCACAAGCTCTCATAGCGAGAGAATGCTGAGGAGTGTCATGAGAATCGCCCACTGAGAGCAGATTCAGAAGTTTACACACAAAACGCAGCCAAGCAGGGCCCACAGCCTGGACGACACACAGGTCAGGAGAGGAGGACCCAGGCCTCCAAGTGCCTGGCTCCTCAGATGCATGGAGTTAAGAGAATTCAAATATGTGGGCCCTACCCCCTAACCGATGTCCGATTCTTTGCGACCCCATGGACTGCAGCACGCCAGGGTTCCCTGTCCATCTCCAACTCCTGGAGCTTGCTCAAACTCATGTCCATCAAGTCAGTGATGCCATCCAACCATCTCATCCTCTGTCGTCCCCTTCTCCTCCTGCCCTCAATCTTTCCCAGCATCAGGGTCTTTTCCAACGACTCAGTTCTTCACATCAGGTGGCCAAAGTATCGGAGTTTCAGCTTCAGCATCAGTCTTTCCAATGAATATTCAGGACTGGTTTCTTTTAGGATGGACTGGTTGGATCTCCTTGCAGTCCAAGGAACTCTCAAGAGTCTTCTCCAATACCACAGTTCAAAGGTATCAATTCTTCAACGCTCAGCCTTCTTTATAGTCCAACTCTCACATCCATACATGACTACTGGAAAAACCATAGCTTTGACTAGACAGACTTTTGTCGGCAAAGTAATGTCTCTACTTTTTAATATGCTGTCTAGGTTAGTTATACCTTTTCTTCCAAGGAGCAAATGTCTTTTAATTTCATGACTGCAGTCACCATCTGCAGTGATTTTGGAGCCCAAGAAAATAAAATCTTTCACGGTTTCCATTGTTTCCCCATCTATTTGTCCTGAAGTGATGGGACCAGATGCCATGATCTTTTTTTTTGAATGTTGAGTTTTAAACCAACTTTTTCATTCTCCTCTTTCACTTTCACCCAGAGGCTCTTTAATTCTTCTTCTCTTTCTGCCATAAGGGTGGTGTCATCTGCAGATCTGAAGTTATTGATATTTCTCCTGGCAATCTTGATTCCAACTTGTGCTTCATCAAGCCTGGCATTTCACATGATGTACTCTGCATATAAGTTAAATAAGCAGGGTGACAATACACAGCCTTGACGTACTCCTTTCCCAATTTGGAACCAGTTCGTTGTTCCATGTCTGGTTCTAATTGTTGCTTCTTGACCTGCATACAGATTTCTCAGGAGGCAGGTCAGGTGGTCTGGTATCCCCATCTCTTTAAGAGTTTTTCAGTTTATTGTGATCCACATTGGCAAAGGCTTCAATGTAGTCAATAAAGCAGAAGTAAATGTTTTTCTGGAACTCTCTTGCTTTTTCGATGATCCAGCAGATGTTGGCAATTTGATCTCTGGTTCCTCTGCCTTTTCTAAATCCAGCTTGAACATCTGGAAGTTCTCAGTTTAGGTACTATTGAAGCCTGGCTTGGAGAATTTTGAGCATTATTTTGCTAGCATGTGAGATGAGTGCAGTTGTACGGTGGTTTGAACATTCTTTGACATTGTCTTTCTTTATGATTGCAATGGAAACGGATCTTTCCCAGTCCTGTGACCACGGCTGAGTTTTCCAAATTTATTGGCAGATTGAGTGAAGCACTTTAACAGCATCATCTTTTAGGACTTGAAATAGCTCAGCTGGAATTCCATCACCTCCACTAGCTTTGTTCATAGTAATGCTTCCTAAGGCCCACCTGACTTTGCATTCCAGGTTGTCTGGCTCTAGGTGAGTGATCACACCAGTGCGGTTATCTGGTTCATGAAAATCTTTTTTGTATAGCTCTTCTGTGTATTCTTGCCACCTCTTCTTAATATCTTCTGCTTTTTTTAGGTCCATACTGCTTTGTCCTTTATTGTGCCCATCTTTGCATGAAATGTTCCCTTGGTATCTCTAATTTTCGAGCTGATTGACAAAACTGTATGGTGCACATGTTTCAGAAGGACCTCTGTTTCCTGGGTGAACCCCACCCTGTTTGTGAACAAGGTTCAAGGAGATTCAGGCCTTCCTGGATGAAGGGCTGAAGCAGACGGCGTCCCTTCGGCAGATGGAGCCCCTGCATGGAGCTCAAAGTGAGATGAGGAAACGGAAGAAGAGAAGCACAGAGCAGGGGCGGCAGGCGGGGGATGAGAGGGGTGAACAAGGGAGGAAGGCTGAGGCGGCTCAGAGGCCCGTCCTCCTGTGGTGGCGGCATCTGATCATCAAAGCGGAGACGAGAGGACACAGGAGCCAGACGGCCACCCGCAGCTGGGGGTGGGGAGGGGGAGCACAGATCAGGGCTGTCTGTGGGAACTGCAAAGTGAAGAGAACACATGCATTGCAGCAAGTGCTCTGGAGAAAGAGAAATCAGAGGCGAGAGAGGCGGGAAGAGAATGGCTTCCAAGTAACAGCCGAGTGAACCAGGGAAAGGCGACTCAGGCTGGGGAACCATGACGGCTAGAAGGCTGGCTCCCCTCCACGCTCAGGCGGGGAGCTGACACAGGCCAGAGATGGACATGGACAGGAAGAGAAAGTGAAAAAGAAAGCCAAGAACAGGAAGACAGAGAGTCAAGTGTCTGGAAGGCTGACAGGGTCCAGGAGCTCTGCTGAAGGCAGAGGGTACACGTGAACAGGTGGACAGATGGACACATGGACAGATGAACTGAAAGGGGGTCCATGTCACTAGGGGCCGGGATTCTTTAGGCGAAGATAGTCATGTTCTACCATCGGTTGTGACGTCTATATAATTCTGTGAACAACCTAAAGCCCACTGGATCACACACTTTACAGGGATAAATTGTGTGGTGTCTGAATTCTTCTCAATAAAGCTGTTACCAAAAAAAGCAGACTGATTGTGTCATCTTGTTTTGAAAAGGAGCCAATAAATGAAAATTCATGAAAGTTAAATATAAATAGCTAGAAGAAAATAACTAATTTGGAAAATATTGGTAAAGAAGGGAATTAGAGGTCTACGTTTTAACAGCTTTCATTCCCCTCGTCACTTCCACCCTCACAGGAAACACTTTCCAAACATATGTGGGTGCCAGGCCCCACCTGTGTGGAGGACAAGGAAGCAAGGATAAAAAGGCCCTGTGCAAGGGCCTTACTGCCTGCTGAGACAGAGACAAGGAAATGCATGTCAACTTTCTATTTCTTCAAAGAAACGATTTCAATTACATTCACACCAAGGGTTTTCCACTAATAACATACCAGTCAGTATTTACTAATATGCAGCTATAGTCAAAAAAGTGGGTTAAAATATATATGAAAGCCCTTTTGGCCAAAGTATTTTGTAACAGTAGAAAACTGGAGAAAACACAGAAATCACACAATAGAGTTTGAGTTACAGTATGGTACCAGCCACATGATAATCATTTAAAATTATGTTGGATCCTGAAAAACATTGAAGACGCTAATATCCTGTTAAATACAGTGAAAATCCAGGAGCTGTTATGATGCTATTTTTGTATAGAAACAAACAAAAACATTCTTACATTTAAAGGGTACAAAATGTTTTGGTACCAAAATAGGTCCTAAATAGTAACAGTGATTAAGCGTGGGTGATGGAGCTGAGAGGTGTAGAGATTTCTCGTTTTCTCTTTTGTGTTTTTCACAGAAGGTTACTCATTTTCTGCAACGGGCATGTATTACATTCCAAAAACATTTTGTAAATGTTTGCTCCTTTCCTAAAACAGAAGCCACACAAAAATGCAAATGCATCAACCAGCAATGAATTTAATATTATTTAAGAAAAGCAACGATGCACCATGTTCCGCAAGGAGGACATGGCAATCCACTCCAGTATTCTTGCCTGGACAATCCCCATGGCCAGAGGAGCCTGACGGGCAACAGTCCATAGCGTCGCACAGCGGCAGACATGACTGAACAAACATGCAGGAAAGGTAATGCCGCACCATGTTTTTCAGCTTTGTCTCTGGTCCCGTCCTGGGGACCAGCAGGCACTTTATAAAACACCAGCAGAGCTGGATCCCCAGACACATGGCCGCTGGAGGGTCAAACACCCGTATCCTGCCCTGGGTTCACTGATCAGTGAGACACAGCAAGACAGTGTCCCAGAGAAAATAGAAAATGTGTGCTGCCGGAGCAGCCAGGGTTGGGTAGAGCGTCTCTGGCACTGTGATCAGGCAAGGTCATTGTGGGTGACACCAAACAGAGACAGGGTTCAGTAGAGCTTGCCTTCGAGCTCGCCTCTTTGGACAATGTTGAGTTACCTCTTTTCCACGAACTCAAGGTGCTGTTTAGTCACTAAGTCATGACCGGCTCTTTGCTGACCCCATAGACTGTAGGCTGCCGGTCTCCTCTGTCCATGGGATTTCCCAGGCAAGAATGCTGGAGTGGGTTGCCATGCCCTCCTCCAGGGGATCTTCCCGACCCAGGGATTGAACCTGCATCTCCTGTCTCGCAGACGGGTTTTTACCACTGAGCCACCAGGGAAGCTCAAGGTGAGGAAATAGCGAATGTGCTGTATGACGGGATGAAGCTTCTAAAACACCTGACAGGCTCACCAAAGAGGTTAGTAAAAGCTGACAAACAATTTAAAAGAAACAAATATACTGAACTTAGATTTTAAAGAACTGTGTAACTGAAAACATAGGTCAGAAACCAAGAACATCGGCACCAACAGACACTGGGGAGATGGAGATTTTCATGGACTAAAAACCCAGTGTTGGCTGAGAATATGACATGGTGCCAAGACAGGCTAGCTGGTGCTTAGGCTAGATGAACAGAGGCATGGTGTCTGAGGAGGGAGGGAACAGTTCATTTGACTCTGCTCCTCACAGCTACCCAGGGCCGGAAAAAGGCACAGGGTCTGAAGGGGCAGCCATGGGTCTGGAAATTTCCCCCCATGAAGGGCAAGGGTCTTAGAAATCATACATACCCACCCACACACACCTATATAACCCAGCTGCAGGGCACTCGCTGTGGCCGGACACGGCCCGAGACTTCCATGAGCTATCTTGTTTATTTACTTTTTAGTGTCCCGCAGGGTTGGAGGGGTCTCTGTTACAGGGATCCTCCATGGAGTTCTGCCTCAGCAGCTACAACATCCATTCCTGGTGGACAAATGCTGCCCCCTCCCCCAACAGATTCTGCTCAGCTGGGCAGACTCTGCTAACAGATGGAGCTGCCCCAAACATGGGACAGTCAGCCACCACTTCCTGCAGGAGAGGTGGCCTTTTGGGGTAGAGAGGTGGCCAGCCCTCTCTGGCTCTAAGAGGAGCCTGGCAGGCTACAGTCCACAGGGTCTCAAAGAGTCAGACACGACTGAAGGAGCTTAGCATGCAAGCACATGAAGAAAAAAATCCGTCCAAGGTCTCAGTGTCCAGGCTCAAGCCCGAGAGGAACACCCCCGTGTCCATGGTGAGAGCCCCTCACAGAGGCCGCGTCAGGATCAGGGCAACGCCGGCCCGGAGAGGAGGCTCTTCCAGTGACCGACCAAGAGTCTCCAGACCCCACAAGCGGCCTTTCTCCGGGCTCTGGCGACCACACCCACGTGGAGAGTCTGTCTCTTTACCCCAAGGGCCACTTCGGCGTGTGGTTACAGGGGGCGCCGTCTGTGCCTCTGGAGCCGCCACCGTGCTTGAGGGTGGGCGCGTGTGCCTATCGCGTCGGTGGGCGCAGTGCGCAGAGAGGGGTCCGCGCCTTCTATGCCCCCGAGAGTTCCTCCTGGGGGAACACGGCCCTGGGCTCCTGGCTCCCGGCCGGACAGACCGGGGGTCCGCTCGCCTTGGGGACCCGCGGCCGGGCGCGAGGGGGCGCCACGCCACCGCAGCCGGCGGATCGCCAGGGCCGGGCCGGGCCGGGGGCGGCGCGCGGGGCGGTGCCGGACTCCGCGGGCAGCGGGCTCCAGAGACGCCGCGCTCCGCCCGGAGGAGGCCGCCGGCCGGGCGAGCGGAGCGGCAGCCAGCCGAGTCGGGCCCCGAGGTGAAGTTGCGTGCGCGGTGGGGCCCTGAATCGGCACCCGAGGGTCCCGGGGCCGGGTTGGGGACGAGGGTGCAGGGTCCACACAGAGGATCCGATGCAAGAGCGGGGGCGGGAGGGCTCGGGGCTTCTACACGGGGTTCCGGGGCAGAGACCGGGACGCAGAGGGTCTACAGAGGAGGGTCCCGAGGGGAGAGGAGACAGGAGGCTGACGCGGCGGGAGAGAGAGGTCTACACTGGAGTCTCTCGGGGCCGCAGCGGGGACAAGGGGTCTACACCGTAAGATCCCGATGCAGGAGCTGGGGCTGGAGGAGCGCGGGCGTCTACCTTCGAGCGTCCGGGCCGGAGCAGGGCAAGGGGGCCACAGTCCGGCGCGCGGAGTCTCCACTCGGCTGCGCAGACGGGTGGGGGCAAAGAAGAGTCCGGGAGGGACATGTAAGCTCCCCTCCCCCTACCCGCGGCCCCCGGAGCCGAGGGTGGTGCCGGACTGGGTGCCGCCCCCAGCCCCCTGCTCGGCTCCGAGTCCCCAGCCGGGCTGGCGTCCGGCCCCAGGCGCGCACGGGCTCGGGCAGCTTAGTGCGCTTCCATGGAGGTCCGGGCGGCCGTGGCCGGGGTCTGGTTGCAGCTGCCGCCCCGTCTGTCCGTGTAGGATCTGCAAGAGCTCAGGTGAGAGGAGGGATGGGCGACAAAGCGAGCGAGATGACCGGGGATCCCCCAGGCGCCCGTGCTGGCTGGTTGTGGGCGCACCCGGTTCCGCGCAGAGGGCGCGGGATGCAGCCCTTGGCGCGTGGGTGCTCTTTCCTCGCCCCTTCCTGCCGCCCCTGCCCTGCAGAGGGGAACGTCGCCCCCGTATACACAGCGATGCGCGCAGATGTAGTCTTACACACACACACGTACACACACACACTCATGGCCTTGCCTTCTCCTGCCCGGCCAGGAGCCGGAGCCGGAGCCGGACGCAGACCTGAATCCCAGAGAGGGAGCCCCTCTCCGGCAGCCCTGAATTCTTTAATTAGGAGCCCAAGCGCCCCTGAGCCCTCCGGAGCCGAGCCAGGGAGCTCCCACACTCCCCCGCTGAGCCCAGGTTGGCGCCGGGGCTGGGAGCGCAGGGAGGCCCGGGTCCGCATAGAGGCGGTTGCCCAGGGGTCCTGGGCTTCAGCAGGGATGACGGTGGAGGGGGGCGGGGTGCGTCTAGAAGAGCGAGCCAGGGTTCTCTCAGTGCCTCGAATGCTCTCCCCAGCCTCCAGTCTCCCGGGACCCTGCAGTGTCCCGGGGCCTGGGGGGATTTGCCCTCACAAGGTTTCAGGTGACCCAGGGAGTCCCCTCCCAAGCCCCCCTTGCTCCAGTAGATTCAGTTTCAGGATAAGACTCTAATAATGGGTTTCTGGCTCTCAGGATAAGACTCTGATTGGGTTGTGGCCCCTCCTGTCACCTTTGTCCCCTCGTCCGAGATTCCAGCCCCGAGCTGAGTTTGTGCCCGGGGCAGACTCTCCTCACCTTTGGCTTTCCCTGTGGGCTGCCCCTTCTCCTTCTCTTCCTGGCCTGCAAAGACCTGGTTTCCTCAGCCCTGCACTCAAAGCCAAGGTTTGGAGCCCCTGGCTGTTGGAAGTGGGTTTTGACCCTGTTGGTGCGTGTGGCAGTGACCCCTCTGGGAGGTGGCCTCCAGGGGCGGCAGTGGCAGCTGGTTCACCCCTCTGCTCTGGGGCAGCTGCTAAGGGGGTCGGTTACGAGAACCCCCAAGGTCTTCCTCTCTTTCCTTGCTGAGAAATCCACGGTGGACCCCACAAGCCCAGATGGGTTCAAGCAGAAGAGGGTGTGCTCCTTGCCCCACCCCCACCTCTAGGTTTGTGCGGTGCACGCGACCTCCAAAGGCTCCCCTACACCTGTAGTCCCCAGGCAGTCAGCGGATAGACTTGCTCTGGGCTCTCTTACACTGGCCCGGGGGAGCGCTGTGGCCCACTGGGGGCTGGAGTCCACTTGCTCTGGATCCCCGTTGCTGACCAGCCACACATTCACCAAAGGTTACGCCGCCAATGGAGGTTGGGTGCACCTGTACTTCCCTGGGCACAGGCTGGGAGAACGACCCTTCCCAAGGCCAGCGCCCAGGTGTTCCGACCCTTTTAGACTTATAATTTGTGTACTTCCACTGTGCAAAAGTCTTTTTTTTTTTTAATACCTTGAGATTTCCATAATCTAAGAAAAAAAAAACATTGGATGTTTTTGTAGGCAGGGGGAAAAAGGAGGGAAGCAAGTTCTTGGCTGGCACCGAGGCCTGCGCAGGCCAGATGCTTAGAAAATATGTGCGGGTTGATTCATTGTTTGAGTTTAATTAAGAGTTTCTACCCAGGGTATGGCTGGGAGCTGCATTATCATAATTACAGGTGTATGTGCCATGATTAATAGGTCGTGCGGAACACATGGGTTGGGAGGAAGTGGTAAAATGCTGGGGTTTGCCCTGGCAAAAGCAGGCCCGGTCTGTGTCCCTGGAGGGTTTCGCATCTGGGGTGTGGGCAGCCCCCCTTCTGCCCCCTGCTCTTCCATCCAGGCACCAGGAGGGGGTTGGGCAGTTGGATTCTCAGCCTCTCCCTCAGCGGGGATGTGCGGGCGGGGGTGAAGGGGAGCAAGCGAGGCAGCTCAAGATGTGTGCGCACGGTGCCGGGGGGTGGGGGGGGTCACATGAGCCGGGAGGGACACTGGGGAGCCTGGCAGATGGGCTGGTGGGCTCTGTGGGGGTTCAAGGAGAGCGGTCACGTGTGCCTGATCATCTAAGCACCGTGTCCTCGTGGGCCATTCATGAGGAATAGGGACGTCTTAGGACAGAGCCACAGAGTCCCCACTGCCTGCAGGGTCCCTCAGGGTCAGGCTGAACGGGGTGTCCCCAGCTCAGGGCTGAGTGGAGGCGCCCCACGCCCACGGCTCCACGGAGGGCCCTGGCCCTGGGACCTGCATCCTCACTGTCGAGCTGGTCAGGGCACAGGCTCCAGTCCCGCCTGGCCCGGCAGTGGGTGACCGGTGTGCCCTTCACAGTGGAAAGGGGTCCTGCATGGGCATCGAAGAAACAGCTGTGTCTGTTTCACCACCCAGCAACTCTTCTGAGAGCTTCAGCCCTTGTCAGCTGAAGCAGACAAGACAGAGGCCGGCTCCCCACTCTGCGAGGCACCTGCGGGCACCTGCGAGGTATAGCCAGTACTTGGCGCCTCATGCCATTGATGCATGCAGGGAGGCGTGGGTGTGTGTGGCTGGGAGGGCAGGCGCAGGCGGACTGGGCCTCCTTGGCTCTGAGACGTGGGCAAATAGTTCAGCTGCTGCTGTTTTATATTTTCTGATTCCTCCCGTGTCAGACCAGAAGGCTGCTCTGAACTGTGCCAGCTCTCTGATTTTCAGAGGAGGAACCTGTGTCGTAAAGCAGAGTCAGTAATGCATTCACTCAAAATGAAACTCCCAATATTTTAATTTGATTGTCTGTTTAGAAAGAAGGCAAATTGAAATGTCATGTATAAATAGTACAGAAGACCTTTACGTTGCTTTTTAAATCCATGGAGCTAAGACAGTAAGAGCAAACTGGACATGGAGGGGCAGATGGTCCCCTGGCCCCAGATACCCACACCGCCCCCAAGGGGGCGGGGCCAGGTTGGGCCACTGCTCTGTGCCCCGCGCACTGGCCCTCGGCCTCTCGATGTAGCAGTCGGCCCCTCACTCCCCTCTGCACCTGCCCTCCCAGGCACACCCGCCCTGTCCCTGGCCCTGTCCTCAGCTCTGTGCCGCCTCCCTGGACAAGTCGGCTCAGGGAGGAAGCAGACAAGCTCCGGTGGCCAGAGCCCTGGGCTGCAGTTCCCGGAATTTAATGACCTTCCTGGATATTTTTAACCTTGTCAGATATTTAAACAATGAAGTTTAAATCTTAGATTAGACTCAGAGAGTGCTGGGCACATGAAAGCCGAGGCTGGGGTTCTGGGGCCCAGAGACCCTCAGGCTGCTCTGAGTGGCGCAGTGCTTCTGACTAAATTCTAGCTTGAAGAGGCAAATTTATTTTTGTAAAGGAATAGCCTTTTTCCGGTGGGCGAGGCTCTGATCTCCATGTTCCTGACTCAGTTCTCACGGACCTGGCCACCTAGCCCCAGCAGGACTTGGGGAGGGTATGTGGATGGAGGGCCTGCCTCTGGGTGGCGTGGCTTCCAGGGGCCTCCATGCCCCAGCCAGGGGTCTCCATGTGCCTTCACCCCTCCCACACCAGCAGGTGTCTGGGGGTTGGGGAGGTGCCTATCACTGGGACAGCGGAACTGCTGTGTGGACTGTGCTGGTGTGTTTGTAGCAGGAGGACAGAAAGTACCAGCTTCGCACATATTCCAGGTGCAGTTCTCTGTATTCTGGGTCATGATGCTAAACAGGTTCAAAATCATGGAAAGTCCTGCCCGTCCTGTGCGTCTGGAGGCCAGACCTCCTCCTATCTGAGCTCAGACAGGAGTGGCGGCTGGAGCCAGGCTCCCAGTGGAGCACCAGACTGTCTGCCGGGTGCAGAGGGCCTGGCCCGGCACAGGGGCTACACCGGCTCAGACCCTCCTGCTTGCTAAGTGCAGGCCTGCCAGCCTCACCCACCCCAGAGCCCCCCAGCTCTGTCGGGGCTCAGGGCAGAGTCACCGTGTGCCCGCAGGACAAGCAGATACACGTCATCTCCCTGAACAGGGTCAAACCTGGTTCTGGTGACAGCCAGGAAGAGGGTTCCCTTCCTTCTGGGGGGTCGAGGAGGCACGTAGCTTAACACGGGGAAAAGTGCATGACAAGTTTTAAACCCAAATGTTTTATTTAACATCACAGCAATTAATGCAATGGAGTGAAATGCTTTGGTAAAATAAAATGCATTAAAAATTTATGCACATTATGTAGATTAGCTATTTAGTCATTAGAAGGAATGGCCTTTCTCCGTAGCCTCTGATATTCGATTGTGAAGCGTTAAGGCCCCTTTCTGGAGCTGGTTCACAGTTACTTCAAGAAAATGACATTTCTGACTGTGAACAAATTTCCTTGATTTTTTTTCCCACCAAAAGAAGGAAAAAAAGACATTTTTCCATGAGGAAATTTAGGAAATATGTATCATTGTCTTCTTTAATACTTAACCAATTAGAAATAGAGGCTTCCCAGGTGACTCAGTGGTAAAGAATCTGCCTGCAATGCAAGAGACCCGTATTTGATCTCTGGGTGGGGAAGATCCCCTGGAGAAAGGAATGGCAACCTACTTCAGTATTCTTGCCTGGAGAATTGCATGGGCAGAGGAGCCTGGTGGGCTACAGTCCGTGGGGCCACAAAGAGTCAGGCACAACTGTCTCAAAATGCAGAGGTGAGCTGGGCAGCACACACAATGAACAAGGTGAATTTTTGTCTCTGGGAATTGTGATGTGTTGCTTTAACAAGAAACTTACATCTGGCGGGGGTGCTTGTCAAGTAAGAGGCTCTGAGGGGCTCCTCACTCCAGGAAACACCTGCCTGCCTGCCAGTGGCTGAGCCCAGGCCTGGTCCCGGGCGTAGAGGCGCCTGGTGTGTGCTCTGAGCAGGGCTGCCTGCAGACAGGCGGTCAGGAGGCGAGGGGCCCACTGTGCCCACCGGGTCAGTGTCCTTTCCTGGGAGATTATTTCGCACCAAAGGGAACATGACCAAAAAGAAGCCCTCTCTGCCCCGGAGGAACAGGTGGAAAGGTGAGGCCTCGTGTTTCCAGATACAGCAAACACATACAGATCAATGGGATAGAGTTGGGGAGAGATGAATCTCCAAATCTGGGGGAGATTGATTGTCAACAGCAGAGCCGAGGCCATTCAGTGGGGAAAGAATCAGTTCAGTTCAGTCGCTCAGTCGCGTCAGACTCTTTGCGACCCCCTGGACTGCAACACTTCAGGTCTCCCTCTCCATCACCAACTCTCGGAGTTTACTCAAACTTATGTCCATAGAGTCGGTGATACTATCCAACCATCTCATCCTCTGTCACCCCCTTCTCCTCCTGCCTTCAATCTTTCCCAGCATCAGGGGCTTTTCCAATGAGTCAGTTCTTCACATCAGGTGGCCAAAGTATTGGAGTTTCAGCTTCAGCACCAGTCCTTCCAATGAATATCCAGGACGGATTTCCTTTAGGATGGGCTGGTTGCGTCTCCTTGCAGTCCAAGGGACTCTCAAGAGTCTTCTCCAACACCGCAGTTCAAAACCATCAGTTCTTCGGTGCTCAGCTTTCTTTATAGTCCAACTCTCACATCCATACATAACTACTGTAAAAACCATAGCCTTGACTAGACGGACCTTTGTTGGCAAAGTAATGTCTCTACTTTTTAATATGCTGTCTAGTTTGGTCATAACTTTTCTTCCAAGGAGCAAGCATCTTTTAATTTAATAGCTGCAGTCACCATCTGCAGTGATTTTGGAGCCCCCCAAAATAAAGTCTGTCACTGTTTCCATTGTTTCCCCATCTATTTGCCATGAAGTGATGGGACCAGATGCCATGATCTTAGGGGAAAGAATAGTCTTTTCAACAAATGGAGCTGGAACAACTGGATTCAAGTTGCAAAAGTGTCTGATACCAAAAAAAAAAAAAAAAATCACTCATCATACCAAGAACAAGAAATATCAAAACCTGACTGAGAAAGACCATCAGTAAATGCTGAGATGATAATTATCTGACCAGTCTTTTAAAGCTGGCTTTGTAAAAATGCTTCACCGAGCAATTATGGGTTTTCCTGAAACAAACAACAACAACAAAAAAAGAAAATTTCAGCAAAGAAATTCAAGTTATAAAAAATACACAAATGAAGTTATGGAACTGGACAATGCATTGATTGAATGGAAAAAACCTTGCATCCCTGGTGGTATGTCTCCCAGTGCAGGGGGCTGGGTGTGACCCCTGGTCAGATAGCTGAGACCCCACGGCCACGCAGCCAAAGAAAACCCAACTAACCGAACAGAGCACGTGCTGCCCGGGGTCAATAACAGAGGGTAAAACCGGTGAATCTGAGATTAATCGGAACTGCCCAGTCTCAACAACAGAGAGAAAAGAAAGACTGGAAAAAAGAAAAGGAACAGATTCGTAGGCACCTGTGTGAAAAGAGCAGAAATGCCAACATTTGTACTATCAGGTCTCAGAGGAGAGAAAAAAGGGGGTGAGGCTGAGAAGATTTGAATAAAGAATGCCTGAAAACCTCTCGAAACAGCAAAAAATACAAACCTACAGATTCAAGGAGCAGAGCATAAAAGCAATTGTAAGTGCTTGGCCATTAAATAACACACATAGAAAATTAATATGTCAAAGAAGTCTCAAAGGAAATGTTAAAATATAGAGAACTGAAAGGAAAAGAAAAGAAAAGAAGTGGAATGAAGCCAAAGCAGTGTTGAGGAAAGTTCATGGCCCTGAAATGCTTACATGAGAAAAAAGGAAAGCTGTCTACATATGATATTATATCAGTAATATAACTTTGTAAATTGTATTAATTCTTTAAGAACTCCTTAAAAAAGAAATCTCCAGGTCCTGGGGGTTTCACTAGAAAATTCTACCAGACATTCCAAATCACTTTGAGATTAATATTACCTGAAGACTGCATTAGAAGAAAACTACAGATCCATATCATTCATGAACTTAGACAGAAAATCCTAAACAAAATATTAGCACATTGAATCTAGTGATGCATGAAGTTACTGGGCCAAGTGAGATCTAATCCGGGTATGCAAGTGTGGTTTAAAATTAAAAAATCAGTCAATATAATTCACTGTATCAACAGACCAGATATAAAATCACAGCTTATTCCAGAATTCATATAGGAAGGCACAGGCTCTAACATAGCTGGAACAGTCGAGAAGGGCAGAGTGGATGAGGACTCTGCCCAGCTTTAATGCTGTCTGTGTGGCTGCAGTGATGAGACCCTGTGATGCGGGCAGAGGGCAGAAGATGGAGCTCAGAACCCAGTGGTGCCCTCGTGGGCACACCTAATTGCCTGTCAACAAAGATACAAAACCAGTTTACTGGAGGAAGCGTAGCCTTTTCAACAAGTGGCTGTTTAATCGCTCATCCTAGGAGAAAAGAAGAATTCATCTGTAACCTCACACCTTATATACAAATTAACTCAAACACATTGTAAATAGCTATACTTTTAATGAAATAAATGTTCAAAAAATTAACTCAGAAATGGACTACAGACTTTAATGTAAAACTGTAAGACTTTTAGAAAAAAAAAAAAAAACAGAATCATCTGGGTTTGGGATCCCCTAGAGTAGGATATGGAATCCACTCCAGTATTTTTGCCTGGAGAACTCCATGGACAGAGGAGCCTGGTGGGCTGCAGTCCAAGAGTTCACAAAGAGTAGGACATGACTGAGTGACTGAGCATACACATGCAAAGAGTTCATAGACTTGACGCCAAAAGCATGTTCCATAAAAGGTACACTTGATAGACTGAATCTCATCAGAATGAAAAATCGCTTTTTCAGAAACCCTTTTCAGAGCATTAAAGGAAAAGCTACAGAGTGGGACACAATATTTGCAAACCACACATCCAGTAAAGAACCCAAATCTGTAATATATGAAGAATTCTCAAAACTCAATTGCCAAAAACAACAACAGCAGCAACAGCAATAAAACCAAAAATATGCAATTAAAAATGAGCAAAATATATGAACAGATATTTCACCAAAGAGGATTTACAGATGGTAAATAAGCACATGAAAAGATGTTCAACATCGTTAGCCATCAGAGAAATGCAAATCAAAAGCACAAAAAGATATCACTACACACTTATCAAAGTGATGAAAATAAAAAAGAGACACCAAGCGCCGACAGGGATGTGGAGAAGTGCTCTTATGTGCCGCTGATGGGGATGTAAAATGGAACAATCACTATGGAAATTAGTTTGGCAGTTTCTTATGAAATGAGCGATGCAATTGCAGTGTGACCCAATGCTTGTACTCCTGGGCATTTATCCCAGAGAAATGACAGTTTATGCTCACATAAAAACCTGTACATGACTGTTTATAGCAGTTCTGTTTACAACAGTCAAAAACTGGACACAACCCAGATTCTTTCTGTGGGTGAGTGGTTAACTGTGGTCCATCCATGCCATGAAGTACTACTTGCAGTAAAAGAGGAGTGAGCTTTTGGTACACCCAGAACTTTGAATGGATCTCCAGGGCATTTGCTGAGTAAAAACACTTTTTACAATGAAAATTTATCTTTATGTTAGTAATATACTGTAAAATATATTTACATTGGGGGTAGGGAAGGCTTTCCAGAGAAAGTGACTTTAAAATGCAAAAGGGTGTTCTCTGCAGCATTCGTGCAAGTGTCTAACTGAATTAATGTTAGAATAGTGTCCGGTTGTGGGGAAGTGCTGAGGGATGCTCTTACGGGCAGCTCCACTGGCACCTAAGAGTAGCCAAGGTCATATTTCCACTGGATTCCCAGCACCAGCGAGAAAACCAGGATTTAGCGAAAACATGGGCATTTCCTTAAGGCCTTGGGGCCCAGTGACCCCACACAGCCAGCCGGACCTCTTTGTGTGAGACTTCTCAGACTTCTGTCGAATTCGCAGAGATGGAGAAGAGGGAACTAAGGAGACTCAGGACCCCTGAACTCGAGGGCTGCCCTGGGGACCTCCTTGCCCCCTGCTGTGGACGTTCGTCCTGCAGGTGTCCATCTGTCCTTCGCCCTCCCCACCCACCCCCTGGTGCCCCAGCTGGAGTATGAATTCAGCCAACCTGTTAGAATATGTAAAGGGGTGGGAAGCCCCCAGTCTGTGATGGTCGTCAGTGGTTGGTTGCATTAAAGGTTCTTCTATTCTATTATACTGTCAGATTTTCCACTTTTCCCATGGCTTAGTTTTAGAATCGGAACATTATTTTTCATGAAGATGAACCTCCAAGACTCATTTATGCAAATTGATGTAGAGAAGAATGAGAAACATCAACACATATCCTCTTATGACTCAGAGGGAAGTGTTGCGTCCATGTGGGAAGCCTCCTCCCACACCTTCACAACCACCTCCTCCGCATCGGCAGCTGGCCAGGGACACCTAGGCACTAGCAGAATGGACAGGGCACAGTGCTGGGAGCTGGACCTTAGCGGGATAACAGAGGGCCCTTTGGGGCTAAGTTGATCCTCTAGTCGCGTCAAAGCAGCTTGACCGCATGAGTGGGAGGAGTGAGAGAGCTGAGTGCGGACCATCGGGCGGAGCCAGGGCTTGGGGCGTGTCCTCTGGTGACCCAGGCTGCTGGCAACCACGTGCACTTACATCTTCCCGTGAAAACCTCCTTAGGACCCTGGGACACTCAGGGGGTCATGTACCCCAGGTGGGGTCTGGCACCATGAGTGCCCCTGGGGGTGGCTGAGGGCGCTCCCTGACCCCTGCCCTGCCTGCCCCCTCCTGCCACCCACAGCAGGCTGCTTGCCCCTTCTCGCCCCCGGGAAGACTTGGCCCTACTTGGCTGCCGGTCCAGGCAGGAACGTGAGTGGGTCCTCGTTCTCTTTCCCGCCCCGGGGCGCTTGGACCGCCCTCTGAAGGCACCGACAGAACCCGCGGGGCGGAACCTGCAGGAGAGGCCCCCAGGGGCACGGCTTCCCCGCCCTGGGCCTGGCCAACCCTCTCTGCTCCTCATCACACCCGGCCAGCTCTCCCACCCTCTGACAGCACGTTGTGCATTCGTAAGTTAGGAAACTATTTGACCTGAAGAGAAGTGTTCCTGAAGTAAGTGGCACAACTGTTTATTTTTGGAACTCTCACTGTTAACGTCAAGGTGTAGATAAATTAAATGACACCAATTCATCCCAACTCGATAGCCATGGCAGGCCCTCCCGGTCCACCGAGCCCCACACGAGCCCCGCGGACCTGGACCGGCTCGGATGCCTGTGCACCTCGGGCCCTGGCCCTGCCTCCAGCCCTGCGGCACGCACGTGTGTATTGTCATCATAGAAATGGTCACGTCTGGCCTGCACTCAGGTGACAGCCGTGCTCCACCCGCCACTGCACCAGCTCCTCTCCGTGATCCCATCTCTTTGGCCGTCTTGGCAGAGAAATGGGGAGGCGGCCAGCAGGCCGACGGGCGAACGTCACACGGCTCTTGGGGGCAGGCCTGGCCCTGGGCCACCGGCTTGAGGAGAAGCCCACAAGCCCCTCCTGGCGGGGTTTCTGGGCTGGGCAGCAGGTGCTAATGATGTGCGGGGCCCTGGGTACGGTCCCTGCAGAGCTGGAAAAACCCGGCTCAGGGAGCGGACAAGAGGCCTCCGGTTTCTGTGGTTCCTTTATTGTTTATCCTGAATAATTTCAAAAGAGTAGGGCATGTGTGGTCTTGTCACTGCTTAGATGTCAGGGACCGTGGAGAAGTGGCTGACGTGTCCATCGGTGGCTGATCCAGCAGGCTAAAGCTTGGTCCTGGGCAGGGGCCTGAGCCTGCCCGCCCACCATGCACCCCTGAGCTGGCCTCTCTGGGGCAGGACTGTGACCTGCGGAGGGGACGCAGCCGGGAGTGGAAGGAGGGGGTCACAGGGGCATGCCGAGGAGGGGGCCCGGGGCTGGAGCTGAGACCCTTGCAGGCCGGTCCTTGCAGAATCGCCTCCGTGACGCTCAGTCTGGGTCAGACTGCAGCCTGTCCTGCCTCCTCTGGGGAGAACCCAGAGCCGCCAGCCATGGCCTGAGGGAGCATCCCCGTGCCCCGGAGGCCGCACACTTGTGATGCCCCAGGAGGGCAGGCAGGAGGAGCCCCTGGGGGTGTGCAGCTGTCAGTTTCTGAGAAGCCACAGAGTCTCTGCTTCTGAACTCACAACACAAAACACAGCGGGTGTTTCCAGCAAGCCTAGTGCATGTCTAGTCTAGTGCGAGCTCTGCACGGTCTGCTCTGTACCCTCTCAATGGCTTTCTGAGAGGGACATTGTAGCCGAGAGGAAAGAACAGAAATGGGAGCCCTGAGGAGCCACTGCGTGTGCCGGGAGGAAAGTGCACCAGGCAGAGGCCGAGTTCCTTAAGGGACCCAAGTTTCCTGTTTCAGACATAAAAACAGTGCTTTCTTCACGATCCCTGTAATCTGAAAACTGATCAGCAATAAGGTCTAAGCAGCTGCGTGGTTTTGGAGAGTTGTTGTTTTCTTTAATTGCAATAAACTATGCATAATATGTGGCTTCCCTAGTGGCTCAGTAGTAAAGAGCATGCCTGCCAACGCAGGAGACATTAAGAGGTGCAGGTTCGATCCTTGGGTCGGGAAGATCCCCCGGACAAGGGCAGGGCAACCCACTTCTGCATTCTTGCCTAGAGAACCCACAGACACAGGAGCCTGGTGGGCTACAGTCCATAGGGTCACAAAGAGTCGGACACGACTTAGCAAGTAAATCGACAATACATAACATAGAAGTTACCATTTTAACCATTTTTAAGTGTGCAGCTTAGTGGCATCAGAAGCATCTGAGTTCCTACCCACACCCCCATCCTCCGTCTCCAGAACTTTCTCATTTTCCTGCTGAAACTCTGTCCTGATGAGGCCCTCGCTCCCCTCCCCAACCCCGCCCACCCTGCTTCCTGTCTGTGAACTTGACTCCTCCAGGGACTTCACACGGCATGTGCCCTTTTGTGGCTGGCTTCTCTCACTCAGCTCGATGTTCTCAAGGCGGACCCACGCTGCGGCGTGTGTCGGAACTTCTTCCCTTTCTATGACACATAACGTTTCCCGTGTCTTTCACACGTGTCGCTGACCCACCCACTCTTCGGGGACACTCGGGTCGCTCCCACTTTCACTGGTGTGAGCGTGGGTGCTTTCAGTTCTGGGTGAACACACAGGCTGGAATCACTGGACCACACGGTGATTCTGTCCTTAATTTTTTGCGGGACCACCATACTGTTCTCCATAGTGACCGTACCATTCTATATTCCCACCTCCAAGGGAACAGAGGACGAGATGGTTGGATGGCATCACTGACTCATGGACGTGAGTTTGAGCAAACTCAGGGAGATGGTGAAGGACAGGGAAGCCTGGTGGGCTGCAGTCCATGGGGTCACAAAGAGTCGGGCACAACTTAGCGACTGAACAACAGCAACCACTGCCCAAGTGTTCAAATTTCTCTACATCTTCACCAATCCTCTTTTTCTGTTTGTTTTTCTTTATAATAGCCACCCTAATGGATGTGAAGTGGTATCTTATTGTGGTTTTGATTTTCATTTCTCTAATGACCAGTGTTATTAGAGCATCATTTCACGTGCTTATATTTTTTTTTTTTTGAGAAATATCTATTCAAGCCCTTTGTCCATTTTTAAAATCGTTTTGTTGTTGTTGTTGTTTTTGAGTTTCAGGACTTCTCCATGTGTTCTAGATACCAATCCTTGATATGACTTGAAAATATTTTCTCCTTATATTCTGATCTGTGGGCTATCTTTCCACTCTGTGGATAGTGTTCTTTCATGAACACAATTATTTAATGTTGATAAAATCCAGTTAATCTACTTTTCCTTATTTTACTTCTGCTTTTGTAGCTCAGCTGGTTACGAATCCGCCTGCAGTGCAGGAGACCCCAGTTCGATTTCTGGGCCAGGAAGATCCCCTGGAGAAGGGATAGGCTACTCACTCCAGTATTCTTGGACTTCCCGAGTGGCTCAGATGGTAAAGAATCCGCCTGTAATATGGGAGGCCTGGGTTCAATACTTAGATTGGGGAAATCCCCTTGAGGTTACCACCCTGTGTGGTAACCCACTCCAGTATTCTTGCCTGGAGAATCCTCATGGACAGAGGATCCTGGTGGGCTACAGTCCATGGGGTTGCAAAGAGTCGGACATGACTGAGGGACTCAGCACATACTTGGTGTCATATCCAAGAAATCACTACCAAATCCAGTGTCATGAAACTTTGGTCCTATTTTTTCTTCTAAGAGTTTTGTGGCTTTAGCTCGTATATTTAAGTCTTTGATCTGTTTTGAGTTAATTTTTTTTATATAGTGTAAGATATAGGATCTAAGCTTGTATCCTGTATCCTATGTAAGGGTAGAAGGATCCCGCTTCCTTTTTTGCATACAGATACGCAGTTTTCCCAACACCATCTGTTGAAAAGATGGTTTTCCACCTTGAATGGTCTTGGCACCATTTACCCATGTATTTGAGGGTTTATTTCCTGGCTCTCAGTTCCATTCCATTGGTCATAAAGCCATCTTTATGCCAGTGACACTTTTGTTTGCTACAGTTTTGTAAGGTCTTCTTATTTCATTTTATTTTTCTGGCTGTGCTGTGTGGCTTGTGCAATCTCAGGTCCCCAACCAGGGATTGAACTGGGCCACAGCCTTGAGAGCGCCGAGTCCAAACCAGTAACTACGAGACGCCCACGGGACTCCCGTGGTGAGTGATGAAATCGGGAAGCGAGACACCTTGTCTGTGGGATCGTCTTTCATCAGCCCAGCTGGGCAGCAGGGACGACACCAGCAGCCCTTGCAGGCTCTGCCCCGCCACCGACCCCCCAGCTTCCCACCCGGGGCCTGCTGCCAAACCTCCCACTGCTTCTGCCTGGAGTCCTCCCGGCTTCACGGATGGAGCCCCTCCACCGCTGGTCCAGCCCTGCCGCAGCGAGCCTGTCCAGCGCGGCAGGACCGTGGCTGAGACACACCCTGCCTCTGAGGGACCAGCCTCCCGGAGGAGAGTGTAGCTGACACGGGTGCTTCCCAAGAAGGGTCTCCCGTCACTGACTCACGCCTGGTCCCTGCAGGAGCCGCACAGCTGTGCCCCTTTGAAGGGGGCCTCGGGGACTCACATGGCAGGGGGCCCTGAGACTCTGCAGGAGCAGGGTGTGTTTTTACTTATTTTGACCTGTGGATAAAAGGAGAAGGGGAGAAGGCTTCCCACCGACCAACAGGAAGCAGCATTGCTTCTAAAAATGCTGTTTGCTGAAGTCACAGCTCCCCCCCATCACTTAGGGGCTGCCAAGGCGTCTCCTCAGAGGTCGTAATTACGGAGCCTGTGGAGCTGCTGTCAGAGCAACTGCGGCGTCGCCCTGGAGACCCGCGGTGCTGGCCCAGCCCAGACCTGCAGGGGCCCCAGTGCCCCAGGCAGAACCTCGTCCTGGAGCCAGGGTGACCTGCCCCGGGTGGCAGAGCTGGGTGTCCGGCAGCCCGAGGTCTGACCAGGCTGCCAGGATCCCGGTGACCCTCAGTCCAGCCCCTCAGAGCCCAGGGTCTAGCCTGTTGCCTGGCTGGGCTAGCAGCTCGGTGAACACGTGTGTTGAATGAGAAATTGTTGGGTTTTCATTTGTTGTTTAGTTGCTTAGCCTCTTTGCTACCCCATGAACCATAACCCGCCAGGCTCCTCTGTCCATGGGATTCTCCAGGCAAGAATATTGGAGTGGGTTGCCATTTCCTTCTCTAGGGAATCTTCTTGACCCAAGGATCGAACCCAAGGTTCCTGCCGTGTCTCCTGCATTGCACATGAATTCTTTTACTGCTGAGCCACTGGGGAAGCCAGAATGAAACTTGTTGTTCAGTTGCTAAGTTGTGTTTGACTCTTTGCCACCCCATGGTCTGTAGCCCGCCAGGCTCCTCTGTCCATGGGATTTCTCAGGCAAGAATACTGGAGTGGGTTGCCATTTCCTCCTCCAGGGGATCTTCCCGACCCAGGGATCGAACCTGTGTCTCCTGCACTGGCAGACAGATGCTTTACCACTGAGTCACCAGGGAAGTTCAATGAAAAACTGAGGCATCTGCAAATCAAGAGATGAGAGGAGAAAAATAAGAAGAGCCCAGAAGTCACAGTGCTGGCAGAGGAGAGGCATGGTCGGATCCCCTTGACTCCGAGGCCGGTGAGGGGGTGCGGCCACATGAGGAGGCCAGCAGAGAAGGCTGAATGCCCACAGGACAGCAAGCATCGGAGAAGCCTCTGGAGGGATGCTGGGCAGGACTGTGGTTTGATTGTGTTTCCCGAGACACCAGTGCTGTGGGGCATCTTTTCAGGTGCTTGTTGGCTGTTTGTCTTCTTTGGAGAAATGTCTATTCAAGTCTTTATCCCATTTTTAAGCTGAGTTGTTTCTCTTTTTATTTAGCTGTAGGAGGTCTTTGTATCTTCTTGATACTAAATTCTGATCAGGTATATGATTTGCAAATATTTCTTCCTGTTCTGTGGATTGTCTTTTCTATCTGTTGATAGTTTTTCAATGCACAGAAGTCTAATTTTAATCAAGTCCAATTGATCTATTTTTAAATTTTGTTGTGTATGTTTTTTGTGTCATACTGGTGGTTCAAACGGAGAAGGCAATGGTAAAGAATCTGCTTGCAATGCAGGAGATATGGGTTCGATCCCTGAGTCAGGAAGATCCCCTGGAGAAGGGAATGGCAACCCACTCTGGTATTCTTGCCTGGAGAATTGCATGGACAGAGGAACCTGGCAGGCTACAGTCCATAAAGTTGCAGAGTCAGACACGACTAAGCGATTAACACACACAGAGATAGAAGTGGTCTGAGCATGCCAGCAGCTTTTGCCTTTGACGAAATCCTAGAGCTAATATTTGGGGAGAGGGGTGTGAAGGCGTCACTGAAACTCATCAAATTCAGATCCAAGGTGTTTTTCGTTCCAGTGCCTCAGGGTTGAAATGGAAAAAGTTAAATATAAAGAAACTTTTTATTTGAACTATTTTAAACTTATGGAAAAGCTGCAAAATTAGCACAGACTTTTCCTGTATCTGCCCCCAGCTTCCCCCTCATGTTAAGATCTTAACAGAAAGCTCTGTGAAATTAACCCTGTCCTGCAGGGGGACCAAGCTGCAGCCAGTCCAGTGGCGCCCCACCCCCAACCCCCTGACGCCCAGCCTCTCAGGCCCACGTCTGGGTCGTGTTTCTCCTCTGTCTCTGAGGTGGCACGTCTCTCCAGGCTTGCTTTGCCTCTCGAGTTGCTGACACTTCAGAAGGATGTTTTCAGCCTGTGAGAATTTGCCGACTTGACAGACTCCGCTCATATTTCAGTCAGTCAGTCAGTCAGTCAATCTGTCGCCCCACAGCCGTCAGAGCTGCTTCCCACGGCTTCTCAGGCTGGTTTGTCCTCTTCCAGCCCTTCCTGCTTTCCTTCCGACCTGGGTCTGGCCGTTGGCAGAGCTTGGGCAGGCCTCCTCCTCGTCCCTGGAGCCAGGGTCCCCCTTGTCCCTGTGTCCCCGTGGCAACAGCCGGCTGGGACCCGCAGTGCCACGGGGGTCGCATGGAAGCGGCTTATGTACATCACATTCTGCAGCAGACAGTGTGGGAATGATTCATCACTTGCTTAATAAAATTGATTTAAGAAAGAAATTACCAATTAAGAACTGTCCTGACTGTAAAGTAAAAATTCAGTGATCTGGAAACTGTCCGTTTCCTGCTCAGGGAGCTAAGGGAGTCCAGGCCACAAGGAGGCTGCTGCCCTCCCCAGGTCACGGGGGTCTCTTGGTCTTCACAGGGAGGCAGGGGGGCCTCAGGCCTCCTGGGGACCAGCCCAGGGACCCGCACTTCAGGCCCCGGAGCACAGAGGGTCTGCGGGCGGGTCTCGGCCAGCCCTGTGCCCTCAGGCTGCAGCCCTTTGTCTCAGGAGGGGACACGCTGGTCCACACAACACCCACCCCCACCACCCCACCAGAGACGGCAGAGGGCGGGAGAGGTGGTGGCCGTGACTCCTTCCCCTTTCCGTTCGCTGAAGTGTCTGTCACTCTGTCCCGTACCAAGGTGTGCTCCAAGGTCAGCATCCAGGGCCAGGCTGGACCAGAGCCTCGGCCTCTTAGCTCAGGAAGCCCCGCGGGGCCCCGTCCAGAGGGGCGGGGGATGAGCTCTGGACAGTGGCTCTGTAACTTCTCCGTCTTTCTTAGGCATCAGAGAGCTTCTATTGTGTAGGCTTAGAAGCTGACTTGGGGGACAAGATGACTGGGGGCCCAAGTGTGGGGCCCCTGACACATTGAGGGTCTGTCCCCTGTCCCCAAGAGACGCTCTGGGGGGATTTGCAAGACGCTGCAGAGGGACACACTCCAGTGGAAGCCCCCCAGTGACGCCTGTCCACACTGTTGGACGACAGTCCAACTGTCGGCCGTGAGCCGCCCCCCCAGGCCCTGGCAGCTCCGAAGCCTCTCGCAGAGCCCAGGCTCTAGGGCAGCCTCGCTCCTCTGGGTGCAGGAGCAGAAGCACCATGTGAACAGAGATTTCAGAGAAAACTGATGCAGCAGACGTTTGCATACAGATGTGCTAATTATAGTCCTCAACCTGTACGTTGAAACAGACTTAGCAGTTATGATCGTTCTGGAACATAATTGCTTTTTCTAACCCGTAGGCGCTCAGTCACCGGGAGACGTCCTTAAATCCAAGAGGAGGTTCATGCTCCAAGTCTAGGGACGCGAACTCGGCCGAGGGTGAGGGGGCCCAAGCCGCCTCGGAGACAATTGTTCTTGGAGGGGCTGCGGGGCTCACATGGGGTCAGCAGGGCCCTGAGCTGGGTGGGCAGTGGCCTAAGCCCCAGTAACTCCCAGGCTCTGGGGCAGCTCGGAGACATCCAGGAGTGTATCAGGCCTTTGGGGGAGCTGGTGGGGGAGCAGAGGAGCCCCAGGTGGGCCAGAGAGGGGAGGGCGCTAGAGGGACGTGCTGTTGGTCCCCTGGGAGCCCCGTGAAGTGGATGGGGGATGGAGCACCGTGGAGACCTCGTCCAGGAGGGCACCCTGTGCGGGGGCTGCGGGCACTGTGAAGACCCTCGTCCAGGAGGGCGCCGTGTGCGGGGTGGGGTGAGGGGGGGATGGAGCACCGTGGAGACCCTCGTCCAGGAGGGCGCCCTGTGCGGGGTGGGGTGAGGGGGATGGAGACCGTGGAGACCCTCGTCCAGGAGGGCGCCGTGTGCGGGGTGGGGTGAGGGGGGATGGAGCACCGTGGAGACCTCGTCCAGGAGGGCGCCCTGTGAGGGGGCCGCGGGCACTGTGAAGACCCTCGTCCAGGAGGGCGCCCTGTGCAGGGAGGTGGGGGGGACAATGGAGCACCGTGGAGACCCTTGTCCAGGAGGGAGGGCGAGGAGTGGGCTGTGCTGGGGGCTGCCTGGGGCTGGAGGGCGCGTCCATCCCTGAGTTGCTCATTTGCTGATTACGAAGAACCCCCACAGCTGGGGCTGGGGGCTGGAATAGGGAATACTCTGGGAGGTGGGGTGAGGACACGGGACACAGATTGGCCTCCATGAAGAAAGAAATCTCCCCTGAAGCAGGGGAGACGTGGTCAGGGCCTCGCATTTGAGCCTAATGGTGACAGTTGTACGTTTATCGTGCGACACCATGGCTGTCTGTCTGGTTCACTGATGGAGACAGAGGAGCTGAGGCAAGGAGCAGGTTCCGAGAAGCTACTACGTTTCCACTCAAAACCCTGTCCTCAGAGCGTCCAGCACCGTGTAGACTGGAGTGAGAACAGTGTTTGAGGAAAATACAATGACCAAGTGGGTGCTTGGAGTAAACATAAACGTCCCCTGAAATACAGGTTCTTCCCAGGGGTCCTGTGACCACAGCCAACCTCAGAGTACTCAGGACCCCAGACCCACCATGTGTCTGTGAGGCGATGAGTCACGTGTCCTGGACTCTCCAAGAAGCCCGTGGCTGACCAGGGTCTAGACGCAGTGCCTGCAGGAGGGAGACTTGTCATCTCAGGGCCAGAGGAGCCCCAACAGAGGCGGGGGACCCCCCCCCAACCAAGGATGAGCCCGATGCGGGGAAGCCAGCCGGAGGTGAGGGGTCCTGCATGCGGCCCCGCCTCCCACGGGGAAAACAGAGTTGTTGAACTAAACCATGGCCCAGGAAATCTCAACATGAGGGGGCCTGAGAAAACAACGATTTCCTCAGAGGTTCATGCCCAACGAGAGGCGGAGAGAGCTTTGGGGCAAGAACCGGCCAGATGGACTGGCCACTTGGACGCCTGTCCCCACAGGACAGCCCCCCTGGAGCGTGAGGCCTCACTGGGGAGGAGGGCAGGAGAGACTGAGACAGACAGAGTGTGGGGAGAGAGAGAGACAGCCGTGAGGAGCTCTGGGGCGGGAGGGGACTTCTGGCAAGACGGTGAGCTTGGGCCCTGCAGAGCCTGTGGCGCTGTGCCCTCCCGTCCTGTGCCCTGGGTGCCAGGGTCCAGCCTCATCCTCCTCGGGACGTCTCACCCCAGGAGCACCAGGGTCATTGAGGAAACCTCAGGGAGGCCTTTATTCTTAAAGGCTGTGTCCCAGAACCCAGAATGAAGGGTCAGCCGGTGATCGAGAGTGCTAATTTTCCTAGCGGAACTGCGTCCACCTGCCCCTGGGTTTCCTGCCTGCCCCCAGGTGACCCCACCTGACCCGGGTGTCCCCCCCGCACCCAGGTGAACCCCCCTTTCCCTGGGTGTCCTCTCCTGACCCCGGGTGTCCCCTCCTTCCCCCGGGTGTCCCCCCATCCCCAACTGTGCCCCTATCCCCAGCTGTCCCCCCTGCCCAGGTCTCTTTTCTCTTCAGCTCTTGCTGCTTATTTCCTCCTCCATCCTCCTGCTCTCTCTGGCTTTTTTCCAAGAGACCAGGCCTTCTGTATTCTCCACTCTTACCTGCTATTTATGAACCTTGAGTCTGGAGGAGGCCTTAGGATCATCTTATCCACTCCCTTGATTCACCAGCTGGACCCTGAGATCTGGAGAGGTTTCAGCAGCTTTCAAGGAGCTGGCCGGAGCAGCAGCACCAAGGTTCCCAGCTTTGGCTCCATCCGAGACTTTCACACCTACGTGTGGGAACCCAACCTCCACAGCGCCTGGCACAAGTCACGCACTGTTTTCAGAGAAACAGCGTCTTGGCCTCGTCCCCTCAGCACCACACATGCTGACCTGCCAAGATCTGGGACGTCCCCCTCACCTGCCCGCCTGCCGCCAGCCAGCACCTGCTGTCGGCGGGCAAGACAGAGGCCTCACTCCCCCTGCAGCGGCCGGGATGGGCTGTTCTGTGTCTCAGCCTCACAGTGAACGGAGGCCCCCTTGCCGCTGGGCCTAAGTCTCTCCTGTGCAGCTGGATGTGATGTTACGGTCGCTAGGAACTTCCGTTGTGACTCTAGTTGTTTTCCTTTCGACGCCCACGTGTGAGTGATGTTTGCAAAGTGAGAAATTAGTAACTATAAGTTTTTAGAAGAAAAACCCAAATCTGGGACTGGTTCTTTAAAAGAAACAAACTTTCGCAGAACTCCCCACAGACGGCCCATTGCCAAGGGGGTCAAGGCATGCTGTGTACGTGCACAGACGGACCATTGCCAAGGGGGTCAAGGCACGCTGTGTACGTGCACAGACGGACCATTGCCAAGGGGGTCAAGGCATGCTGTGTACGTGAACGAACGACGTGCGTCACGTCGTGTGGTCCACGTGGTCACGACCAGTGTGCTGGGTCCGAGTGACCTCGTGACCAGGAAAAGCACAAAGGCAGATCAGAGTCCTCGGCCTGGGCTCCAGGGCCCGAGGCTGGGCCAGGCTCTGTCCTAGAGCCCAGGAAGGGAAGGTGGGGTGACCCTCTGCCCAGTCAGGATGTGAGCGACCTGCACAGAAACGCCAGGAGCAGCAGCACCAAGAAGCTAGCGTGGGCAGTGGGGGGCACCTTGTGTGGCCGAGGAGGCTAAGGGGGCGGCCGGGCTTGGCTGCCTAGTGGGCTTTTATCTTGACCACCTTCACGTACGACACCCACGTCTGGGGCTTTTATCTCAAAAAACCTTCATATACGACACCCATGTCTGGGAGGGCAGTTGGCTTCACTCTACAGATTAAATGTTAATCCCATTCAAAAACACCTTACTGGTAACACCCAGAAACATATTTGACAAATATCTGCGGCACCCATGACCCAGGCAAGTTGACACATAAAATTACCTGTCACACAACATAATCATTATTAGTAGGTCCATAAATAAAAACGGACGTCGTACATTATTTTACATCTTACTACGTAGGGAGGAAAGGAACATCACCAGAATTGTGTTTTGTTGGGTTGGGTGGTGGGGGCGCTGCTTCTTTGTCGCTCTTTTCAAGTAAAAATTTTCAAACATACATTAAAGTCCAAAGAGTAGTACAGTGAAAACCTAGCCATCTGTGTGGAAGTGTATATATAATATATATATGAGATTTTGTGTATATGTGTATGTATCCATATATATGTGAGATGAATGAACCATGTGGAAGTAGTTTACAGAAGCCAAGACAGTTATCCCTGAGTAGTTGAGTGTGCATCTCCTAAAAATAAGGCCATTCTCTTCCATAACCAATTCCATTATAACACCTAAGAAAATTAGCAATAACGAATATTTCAGGTTTTCCCAGCTGTCCCCAAGCTGTGTTTTGCAGGCTTTCTGGTAGACTCTAACCAAGGTCTATGCATTTCGTGTGGTTACGTCTCGCAGCCTCTCACTCCACCTCCTGTGACGTCCCTCCCACCTGTTCCTTTCCTTGTCCTTGACTCTGAAGACCCCAGGCCTCCTGTTTTCTCTGGACGCAGGGACCTGGGTCTGGGCATCTGACTGGAGCTCGTCTTGCCCAGGGCAGAGCCAGATGCTGCTGAGACTGACCACTGCCCTCCATTGCCACCCGGGTGCCAGGTGTGACCACAGGGTCAAAGGCTGGACATGGTCCGCACCCGCTCACCGGACCCTGCGGACGTCTTGTTTCCCCGTGGTGGTGCGTGGTCTTTCTCTCCTCCCTCCTCTGTTGCCGTGTAGAGTGTATGCACCACAGACTCAGGGCTTGACTTAGGTTTCCAGTCCAGTCACTATGTACTCACACTTTCCAAGTCTGCCCGGGGGAGCCCGTCTTTGATGACCACCGACACATGTGCTCTCACACGGGAGCTCTGCTTTCTCTTGTCTGCTCACCTGGGGCCTGTCCTGCTTCCCATCAGAAGTGAGCTGCTCTGGGGAGAAGCGGTCCTGGGGGATGAGGTGCGATCACGTAGGAAGAGAGCTCGTCTGGCCTCAGGAACCTACGAGCTGCCCTGAGTGCTCACGTCCACTCTCTGAGCAGATCAGGCGTTTCTTTCCTCTTTATTCAGTACCACTATCGGAGCTTCACAAACGCTTACAGGTGGATTCGCTGCCATCGAGGCTTGTTGAATTCAAACTCCCGAAGGGCAGAGGTTGAACAGAGGGCTCCAGGTACCCACACCGGGTGTGCAGCAGCCTCTCAGCTGTGAGTATAGTACATCCCCAGGCTGCTGGACTCCCAGCTGGATGTGCCTACCATGGGTAGAATGTATGAAAATTCTGAGTCATCCTGGAGAGACTAGAAGCATTTTCAGTGGCTGCTATTCTAAGAATAATTTTAGAAACAGCATTTGTTTAGAAATCAGAGTCAATGGGTACCCAAAACATCTGACTGTTTACATGTTTATACTTGTACACAGTTTACAAAAAATGTGGAAGATACAGAGTATTGAGAACGTGAAGACGCATTAGACACTCAATATGTAAAAGGGGTGACATTTCTAGAGGAAAAAATTACATTGGTTTTATTTTGCTGTAGCTTGTTTCCAGAGCAAGCGGAATTTATCTAAAATGACTCTATTATAAATCACAAGATTAACAAACATTTTATGGCTTGCTTTCAAAATCTTTGCGGATGCCCACCTCCAAGAATGGGGTTGACATGCATTTCCTGTGAGGGTCACACCTTGTACAAAAATTATGTCAAAGTGCATCACAGACTTAAGTGTAAAATGTAAACTATTAACTTTGGGAAAACAACACTGGAATATCTTTGGGATGCTGGATCAAGCACATTATTCTTGATACCAAAAGCACAGTCAGGAAAAAAATGTAAATTAGACTTTATCAAAAAGTAAAAACTTTTGCTCCACTGGGCTTTTAACCACATGATGGGGAGACGTTTATGGAAATGTTTGTAACAGCTTTGCTCTTAATAGCCAAATCCTGGAAATGAGCCAGCTGCACCAGCCACAATCTGGCGAATCTTCAGAGTTACGCTGAGCGAAAAGACCCGGTCCTCACAGGCTACCTGCCAGCGTGGGTCCTCTCGTACACCCTGCTTGGGATGACGGGAGCACTGGGACATAGCACGGACCGCTGGGGCCACGTTAGGCTGGGGTGGGGCTGGGAGGGATGGAGGTGCTGGGGGCCTGGTGTGATGGACGCTCCGTGTCTGGACTGCGTCCGAGGTGGCACCCTGTAGGTTTGCGAGATGCCACCACTGCATGATTTGGGTAAAAGGATCTCTACAGTCTCAAAATTGAAAGTTTAATTTTTAAAAAACGTTGGGGCAATGATATGCAGTTCTGCTATATGCATCATGCTTTGTGGATAAGAGTTATTAGTTATCAAATTTCTATATGCCTTATAGATTTGGAGACCATATGAAGTTATCATAAATCATAACTGAAAAATAATCATCAATCTTTCTGTCAACAGCATGGCTAAAAATAGATCTAATTAGCGTGTTTTTGGTTCTGTTCATATATACACTTTAGAAGTGTAATTTGCAATTTGTGTAACTTTGACATATAGAAGAGAAATACATTCCAGGAAAAAAATGGTTGAACACATTGGAGGTTAACAATTGGACAGAAATTATAGGAATGATTCTAATAGTACTTTAAGACTGAAATTTCCTAACAATCATGTTTTATTTAAAATTAGTTCTTTACCTTTGGGTCTTTGTACTTAACACATGGATGATTTTTATCCTAATTCATGTGATGTTTGTCTCGATAGGACAATAAGAATTGAAAAACAATGCAGTGTCTCACCAAATATTAACCTGTGTCCTCCTTATTGTCAGGAGGTTGGACGCATTTTTAGTTTAAACTAGCTCAGCCACAGTCATGTGCTAGTTGATTGATTGGAGAAAAGCATTTCTCATTTAGATCACGTTTTTCGATTGTCACGTGGCTGGTCTCATGTGTTCGTTCTTGTTAACCGGTGTCAACTCAGAGGTGAAGCATTTCGGCTGTAATGAAAGTGAGCATCTGGAGGGGCACCAGGCCAGTTGAGGACCAGAGTGGCCTCGGTGGGGGGGTGAGCACGGCCCCCTCCCCGCAGACCTGGGGGCTGACAGCAGAAGCAGTGTGGGAAGGGGCTCTGCACTTCATCTCCTGAGTGCCCCCTGCTATGCTTCCCTGACTGAGCTTGACTCTCAAGCGAGGAGACAAAGCCCTCTCCAAGCCCACAGCGGTGGGCGGGCTGGAGGCGCTCTGCAGTGGCCCGTCTCTGGGGCGTGCTGTCCCCACTGAGAGCTCCCCTCTACCCTGTCCTGCTCTTCCTAGGGCAGGAGCCTCCCTCACCATTCACTCCTGCTTGGCCTGTGCTGGGCAGGCAGGTGAACCCCGGAGCCCGAGAACATCCCCACGAAAGGCGCAGGTGCTAACACCTGGGAGTCCATCAGTACATGCACCCACGGGAGGACGTGGGGCCCTGGGGGCTCAGCAGCGTGGCTCCCCGCCCAGGTACATTTCAGTTCAGTTCAGTCGCTCAGTCGTGTCTGACTCTTTGCGACCCCATGAATTGCAGCAGGCCAGGCCTCCCTGTCCATCACCAACTCCCGGAGTTCACTCAAACTCATGTCCATTAACTCGGTGATGCCATCCAGCCATCTCATCCTCTGTCGTCCCCGTCTCCTCCTGCCCTCAATCCCTCCCAGCATCAGAGTCTTTTCCAATGAGTCAACTCTTCGCATGAGGTGGCCAAAGTACTGGACTTTCAGCTTTAGCATCATTCCTTCCAAAGAACACCCAGGACTGATCTCCTTTACAATAGACTGGTTGGATGTCCTTGCAGTCCAAGGGACTCTCAAGAGTCTTCTCCAACACCACAGTTCAAAAGCATCAATTCTTCGGCGCTCAGCTTTCTTCACAGTCCAACTCTCACAGCCATACATGATCACTGGAAAAACCATAACCTTGACTAGATGGACCTTTGTTGGCAAAGTAATGTCTCTGCTTTTCAATATGCTATCTAGGTTGGTCATAACTTTCCTTCCAAGGAGTAAGCGTCTTTTAATTTCATGGTTGCAGTCACCATCTGCAGTGATTTTGGAGCCCCAAAAAATAAAGTCTGACACTGTTTCCACTGTTTCCCCATCTATTTCCCATGAATTGATGGGACCAGGTGCCATGATCTTCGTTTTCTGAATGTTGAGCTTTAAGCCAACTTTTTCACTCTCCTCTTTCACTTTCACCCAGAGGCTTTTGAGTTCCTCTTCACTTTCTGCCATAAAGGTGGTGTCATCTGCATATCTAAGGTTATTGATATTTCTCCCGGCAATCTTGATTCCAGCTTATGCTTCCTCCAGCCCAGCACTTCTCATGATGTACTCTGCATATAAGTTAAATAAGCACGGTGACAATATACAGCCTTCATGTACTCCTTTTCCTATTTAGAACCAGTCTGTTGTTCCATGTCCAGTTCTAACTGTTGCTTCCTGACTTGCATACAGATTTCTCAAGAGGCATGTTAGGTGGTCTGGTATTCTCATCTCTTTCAGAATTTTCCACAGTTTATTGTGATCCACACAGTCAAAGGCATTGGCATAGTCAATAAAGCAGAAATAGATGTTTTTCTGGAACTCTCTTGCTTTTTCCATGATCCAGCGGATGTTGGCAATTTGATCTCTGGTTCTTCTGCCTTTTCTAAAACCACCTTGAACATCTGGAAGTTCACAGTTCATGTATTGTTGAAGCCTGGCTTGGAGAATCTTGAGCATTACTTTGCTAGTGTGTGAGATGAGTGCAATTGTGTGGTAGTTTGAGCATTCTTTGGCATTGCCTTTCTTAGGGATTGGAATGAAAACTGACCTTTTCTAGTCCTGTGGCCACTGCTGAGTTTTCCAAATTTGCTCATTTTAAAGGTCACCTCCTCCAAATAGGAAGTTATCTGTTTTGCACAAGGAAAGACATTTTTCCTAGAGAGGAATACTTCAGTTCTCTTGTGAGATCCAAAGGTTTACCTCCACTAAACAGGTTTTAATCTGTTTCAGTTCATGTTTCTAAGCCTAAATAGAAATTGGTAAATTCAGCTACAGAATAAATATTTCTTCAACTGTGGGTTGGTCTTCTGGTATTTGAGACCCCTGTCTAATCTTGTGTGTTTTTCCCCTTTTTCATTTTCACACACACACACCCCTCTGATGCCCCCCTCACAGACCCCCCAGAGGCAGCATCCCTAACTGGCACCACCCCACCTGCAGCTCCCAGGATCCAGGAATGGGGTGACGTCTCACCCGAAGTACCGCAAAGTCAGGTCCTCTCGACTGAGGTCCCCAGGTCTCCCCGAAAAGTGCCCAGTGGGGGTGTTCGCCATCCTGTGGTCACTCCAAGCTGCGGCCGGATGCCACCTATCTTCCGTTGCCTTCCCTTGGGATTCCTACTAAACAGTATTGATAACTTCACTTTATCTTCCATATGTGTTCTTGTCTGTGCTGTCTGTCTTCTGTTGACTCCTTTTGGAGGGTTCCTGGGAGAGAACTTGACCCAGCCGACCTCAACCTGACCCCTACCTGACCCAACCTGACCTCAACCAGACCCAGCGTGCCTGACCTCAACCAGACCCAAGATGACCTCAACCTGACCAAACCTGACCCCAACCTGACCTCAACCAGACCCAAGCTGCCCTCAACCTGACCCCAGTGTGACCCCCCAACCTGGCCTCACCTGACTCAGCCTGAGCTCAACCTGACCCAGCCTGACCCCAAACTGACCATCTCTATTTTCAGTCTTATCTATTCACTTCTGGAAACTGGGTTTCATTATGAGATTCTCCTAGTCTTTTTAATAATGTCTTTCATCCTCTGGGGTTAATTCCTTCTTTGATGCATTGAATTATTTTTGATAATTTTACCACCGGAGCCCGACCCTATTACTCCTGTGCCTGCCGGTGTTTGCTTAGGTGGGATTCTGCCCTGTGTATTTTATAATTTCAGTTTGTAAGTCCATCTGTGAGGGCTTCCCCAGTGGGAGCCTCTGAGGCTTCAGTGGCAAGCCCGTCCCTGCAGACCCGCGGTGCTGTCGGCGCTGGGCTGGGTATCGTGCGCATGCACTGTGTGGTTTCATGGCGCCCTCGCCTTCTTCCCACCGGACGCCAGCGGGGAACTGTCGTATCTGGTCATGACACCCAAAATCATCCCAGGCCTCCCTGATGCCCCTGGGGGCAGAGTTGCCTCAGGTGATTCTGTGTGTGGTCTAACCAGAGTCTCTGGATGTGGTCAACATGAGACCTCCTCTCACAGGTGATCATTTCTTAGGTTTCTGTCATTGAGACAGAAGTTTCAACCTCATACCTACTGTGCAGGTAGGATTTTTAGACATGCATTCTCAAAGAGCCAGGCAGAGAAATCTTTTAATCCTCTCCCCAGGGCAGATTTCTTTCACTAGGGTATAGGGACCCTTTCCCTAGTGTGGAGGGACAAACATCCCTGCTTCCTACAGGGTGAGTTCACACCTTCCACCTCCTGTCATGAGGGCTTACCAGTTACCACCTGTCAGAAGCGGATGCAATAAACTGTGTCCTCAACCTCTCCCACCCTACAACGCAATACCCGTGGCAACTTGAGATGTTTAATTTTGCTGTTAGGAATGAACTGGAACGTCTTTTCGTATATTTAAAGTCTATTTTTTCCACTTTACTATAAACTCGGTGATAGTTTGCCCATTTTTTTCTATTAAGTCATTAAAAAAAAAAAAAATCTACAGTGCTTAAATGCCTCCTATAACCCACACGGTGGATGGGGAAGCATTTCAGGGCTCTTGTTTCCTGAATAAATTATGCAAAGTCTGTATTTTTTGTCTTTGTCTTGCAGATGTCTCTGTTGCATTAGCTTAATGGTCAGAAAGTGATTGGACAGAGCATCTCAAATGCCTGGAACAGAAACAAAAACCAGTTTCTGCAGATTAGTTGTGTGTGTCCGGGCACTTCAACACCAGCAGGCTGTCCCTCACCGCACGCCCCCCACCTTCACGTCTTGCTGGTGCAGAGCCTGCAGGGGGGTACAGGGGAAGGTGGCGGCTTCTCAGGTCTTTCCAGAGCATGCCCACGGCCCCAGGCATGTGAGCCGCATTCTAGGTTTCCAGGAATTCCTCAGAGCTTTTCAAAGCATCTCGTTCCCCAGCCTCTTCTCCCTAGCCTTCTGGTTAGCCTGTTGTTTGCCGTGACACAAAGTTCATCCCTTGTCTCGGCAAACGTTTTCATGTAAGTGATTTCCACAAGCTGCTCGGGTGGCCACCTCTGCCCTGGGAGAGCCCTGAGTCGGGGGAGGTATAGGCAGGCCCTCTGATGGGTCTTTCAGGGGCGCCACCAGAAAGGTCCCAACAGTTACGGTTCCCCCTGAATGGGGTGCACTCTCCCCCTCCCAGTGCCAGTCGTGGTGCCAGGAACGCAGGGTGTCACCTTCAAGGCTATCACGAAGCTAGGGGCAGGTTAAAATGCTGAGTTAACATTGTTACCGAGATTCAGGGGTTCTTTCTCAAGTGTTCCCCCGGCTGCTGCTACCCTTTGGTTAGTGTCTGGAGTTCCAAAAAAGTCAATTCTGATGGGGTTTTTTCCCCATCTTTGCTTTAACGGGAGGATATTTGGAGGTCCTTGCTATGCAGTTTTCCAGTCACTCTGAATTTTAAGTGGAGAGCCAGGAATATATATATTTTGCAGGTTCTCCTGATAATTTCAGTGCTGTCAGCCCTCAGTCCACACTCTGAGAACCATCCCTCTCCCCTCCAGAGGACTGCCCGGCCCATGTCCTCGCTCATACTCCCGGGTAAAGAGGCTCCGGGCTGGTACTTGCTTGTTTCCTGTGTTCCGTCCCTGTGGCCACAGTGCAGGGAAGCGCCTGGTGCCCGAGCGCCGCCCCATCATGTTAACAAGCACTGAGGGAGACCATCCTGGCAGGATTCGGGGAGGACTGGAACCTCCCTTCAGTAGTGTGGAAAAGAACCCACAGGAGTCCATGCAACTTCTGTGATGTGGTTCCTGACTCAGGGACTCTGTTTCCAAACAGATACGCAGATGTAAAGGGGGGGCCTCAGGTATGCAGCGCCGGAGCCGGGGGAGCCCTGGGTTCCATTTGGTCCCAGGCCCCTGGGTCGCGCGCAGGCAGGGTGCCCCCAGCTCCATCCTGCCTGCGGCCTAACACGCTCTCCGTTCCTTTGCAGGCCCAGCCTCCCGACCCCGGCGCGGCGCATGGGGCCATGGCCCTGCTGCCCGGGCCCGCGGAGCGGCGGGGCGGTGGCGGCGGGGCCCGCGCCCGGCACGTCATCATCAACGTGGGCGGCTGCCGCGTGCGCCTGGCCTGGGCCGCGCTGGCTCGCTGTCCCCTCGCGCGCCTCGAGCGCCTGCGCACCTGCCGCGGCCACGACGAGCTGCTGCGCGTGTGCGACGACTACGACGTGAGCCGCGACGAGTTCTTCTTCGACCGCAGCCCCTGCGCCTTCCGCGCCATCGTGGCGCTGCTGCGCGCCGGGAAGCTGCGGCTGCTGCGCGGCCCGTGCGCCCTGGCCTTCCGCGACGAGCTGGCCTACTGGGGCATTGACGAGGCGCGCCTGGAGCGTTGCTGCCTGCGCCGCCTGCGCCGCCGCGAGGAGGAGGCGGCCGAGGCGCGCGCGGGGCCGGCGGAGCGCGGGGCACCAGGGAGCCCGGCCTGCACCCCGCGACCTGGCGGGCGGCTGGCGCGCGGCCGGCGGCGCCTGCGCGACGTGGTGGACGACCCGCGCTCGGGCCCGGCCGGCAAGCTCTTCGCCTGCGTGTCCGTGGCCTTCGTGGCCGTCACGGCGGTCGGCCTCTGCCTCAGCACCATGCCGGACATCCGCGCCGAAGAGGAGCGGGTAAGCGCGGGCCAGGGCAGCTGGCAGGGCACCCGGGTTGGACTGGGGCTGGGACAGGCGGCCGGGCTGGGCAGGGCTGGAGGTGGCGGAGACGGAACCGGCCGGGGTGGTGCGGGTCAGCGGGGACCTAGGGCTGGACTCGAGTTGCGGCCTGGAGGCAGCTGGGCCAGGGGATGGAGGGGCGCCCACGGCCTGGTGGCCTTAGGCACCCCTGCCCCGTTGGTTGAAACCATGGGCCCTGGAACCACCGCACCAGCTCCGGTTCGGGGGAGAGAGCCGCTGGCACCGCGGGGGCACCAGGCTGTCCACTGCTGGCAGAGGCTCCAAATTTCTGCCAGTTCTGAGAACTCAGTGAGTCCGCTGGTCCGCGGCCTTCTCACCCATCCTGTCTGCCGGCCGGGCCCAGAAGCTTGGACAATTCGGAGCTAAAATGCCTGCTCTAGAGAGTGCTGTGCTGTAAACTCAAGTCCCGTCATCCTGGACCAGAAGAAGGGGACCTGGGAATTCTTCAGGCGCCCAGCTCCTGCACTGGCTCTGTGGAGGTGCTGGGGCTGGTGTCTGAGCAGTTGGTGGACTTCCTGCTCCCTTGTTGACCTGAGAGGTACAGGTGGAAGTGTCCCCACGGGTTAAGGTGTCACCCAGAGCTCACAGGTGTTTGTGTGCTGCACGCGCCCCAGAAGGTCTCAGGCACATTCTGGGAGGCCGGAGGGGATGGCGTCGGGGCTGGGGTCAGGAGGGAGGAGCTGCTGCGTGTCTGATGATGTGACTGTGTCGCCCTGCACAGTGCCACCTGCGTTTCCTCATGGAGCGGCAGGGGGTTCCCTGCCTGCCTGCTCTCCAGCTCCAGCTTCCAGGGGTGAGCATTGGACTTGAACACCCCCACCCCCGTCCAGGTGGAGCAGGTCAGAGCTCCCATAACCCCTCCCCGAGAGCCCCTCGCTGTCCGGGGTCATGTCCAAGTTCACCTGATATGGTCAGCTCATTATTCAGCGATGCAGAGTCCAGTCCTCTGGTAACAGCTGTGAGTGGGCTCCACTGGGAGCCTGGTGACCCTGACTGCAGATCAAATTTAAATGTAAATTTTAGGAAATTGGTTTTGCTTCCTTCATTGTTTGGGTGTCTGATTCCTGGGCTGTCATTTCCAGTTGTCTTAACTAGACCCAGGTTTTGGATTCTGCTTCTAAAGACGTGTTTGGACTTTCTAAGCAGCAATAACTCCATACAATCCGAGGAGGAAACCATTTACGCAAGAATCAGGGAACAGAAGTCAGGGCTGTGTCACAGAGACTGAGCCGGCTTTGAGTCTCCTTGCTGGTCCCCACGTCAGCCACCATTCATATCCATCACCCACCTCTTCCTCATTTCCAGAAACATCACTTCCTGCCACCCGACACTGTCTCACCAAATGAGTCCTCAGGTTAGGAAGTAAGGACCCCAGTGGGGTGAGCACGTGCTGTGTCCATGTGTTGGTGAATCCATGGACTTACCTGTGTGCTGTGCCGGACTCCCGGCACACTGCACACAGTAGGTGCCAAGTCACAGTAGGTGGTGTCACTGCCACAGGAAGGAAAAGGTTTTATGTTTCATCAACACTGAGTGTGTGAGGCAAAATACACATGAAATTCACCAGCTGAGCTGTTTTTATGCGCAGTTCAGTGGCATTAACTACAGTCACACGTGCACCATCCGTTGCTAGAAATCTCTCATCTTCCCAGACTGAAACTCTTCCCATTAAACACTGACTCTGCAGCCCCCAGAACCTGCCTTGGACCTTCTGCCTCTGTGGATCTGACAACTTTAGGGACTCATTTAAGAGGAATCAGGCAGGCACCGCGTTCTTCAGGTTCACGGCGTTGTGGCAGGTGTCACACTCCTTCCTTCTTAGGGCTGAGTAGCGTCCCCTGGCATGTGTCTCCTCTCCTTACTCGCCCGATGTCCATCCGTGGCCCCTGGGCTGCTTCCCTCTCTTGCTGTTGTGACACGCGTTGCTGTGGACACATGTGCGTGTGTCTGGTGAGTCCTGCCCTCGGGTCTGGGGCTTGTCCCAGCAGTGGGCCAGCTGGCATCTGTGATGATTCTGTGTTTATGTTTCTGGGGAGCTTCTGCTGTCTCCCCTGCTGCTGCAGCCTTGACTTACCAGGGAAGTTTCCAGGCACAAGGTGTTGGAGATGTAGGGCAGAGAAGAACGTGAAACCCTTCATTATTTTCTTGATTGTTGGGTTTTTTCCCCAGTAGAGTTTAGCCTGGGCTAAAATATTATCTGTATGTGATCTCTGATTTTAATTAAGTAGCTAAGTAATTTCTTTTTAAAAGTTCAAGTCTTCTCTTGAAGGCTCCAGAAAGCGTCCTCTGGGGGGCTCAGCACCGACCGTCCCTTGAGCCTGAGGTCCTGTCTTGCACTAGCAAGGATGCTTCCGCGGGGCACCCACACTCTAGTGGATGGTCCAGATCAATGCACTCAACTTCCTCCTGGAAAAGGATCTTGGGGAGCAGGAAGAGTCCTCAGGAATCAGAGGTGGCTGGTGCGGCTCCGTTATCATCAGTCTGGGGATGTCGCTCGTCATCTCTGGCAGTGTTAGTGTTTGGTGGTTATTTTTATGTGTTGGTAAAGAAAAGCATGGAGGGAGAGGAAAGATTAGTATCCTCTATTATTCAGGGAATCATAGGAAAACAGTTCCGTGGTTCCTGCTGCAAGCCCATGAAATGCCCCCTTGAGTGAGTGAGACCCCCATGGGGCTGAAGGAAGCCCCCAGTGCACAGAGACCCCGGCTTTGGGGCAGCTGGGGCGTGGCTTTTGGGCACAGGGATGTCTTCTTCTGCCTTGGCCCTGGGCGGGTCTCACTGTTGGAGTCTCTCGTGTTGCTTCAGGGTGCCTTCCCCGCCCCAGGGAGGACTCTGCAGCCAGACTGCTCAGGGTGGCTGAGAGCAGTGGGCAGAGGCCCTGGTGCTGCCTGAGGCTGTGCAGGGCCTGTGTGCTTGTTGGGGGCTTCTGGGCAGTCTGCCCCACCAGAGTCCAGGCTGTGGTCATCCCCGAGTCTCCTCGATGCCCGGGAAGCCCCTGTGGCCAGTGGTGGCTCTGTCAGGAATCTGCTTTCACATGTCGTAACTGAATGAGAGCTGGTCTCTGCTTTTCGTTGTTTATAGGATGGATGATGGGAAAAACATACTTGTGGGACGAACCTTGAGGACGCTGTGCTAAGGGAAACAAGCCAACTGTCAGGACAGAGCCTGTGTGACTCCACCCACCTGAGGCTTTTGGAGTCAGCAGACTCCTGGAGACAGAGGTGGACGGGCTGGGCGGGGCGGGCGGGGCGCAGACCACCAGGGGGAAGCAGCCAGGGTTCCACTGCATCCGGCGCCTCACAAGGTACCAAGGACCCTCAGCCCTCACGCTCAGCGAGAGAGCAGTGGGCCCCGGGCCGAGGGGGGCCCCAGGCTTAGAGGGGCGCCAGGCCGAGGGGGGCCCCGGGCCGAGGGGCACGCAGCCCCAGCCCTTGCTACTTCCTGCTCCGCCCATTGAGATGCAGGGGGTGGGGGGTCCCCAACTCCATGGTCCTCACCTCGTGGTCCAAGTCAGAGCAGGCGAAGGCCACGGGGCAGCTGAGGGCTGGGCTCCGCCTGGGTGCCCGCCCTGCGCGACCCCCAGACCCCTTCTCTGGCCCCCGCCATCTGAAGCTGGCTCAGCAAGCACTGAGGCCTGCTTCTTGGGGACTCGTTTGGGGTCGGGCCTTGATTCCGGCTCTGTCGTAGACCTGCGTGTGTCCCTGCTGCTGCGAAAGAAACCACCACCAATGGCCTCCTCAAACTGCCAGTCTGTGCCTCATGGTCCTGCTGGGACCGGGCCTCCTGCAGAGCTGGTTCCTCCAGGGGACTCCCTCCCTCATTCCAGGGCCCCTCAGCTGGTTCTCCTCTCCTGCTGCGGTCCCCTCCCTGTGGCCAGGAGGCTCCAGCTCCAGGGCTGACCCCTGACCTCCTTCCTGCATGTCACCATAAGAGCCCCAAGCCAGAGGGAGGCGAGCCCCCCATTCTGCTGCCTTGGGGTCTACAGCGCCTCTGGCCTCACTCCTAGGGTGTTGGGGTCTCAGTGAAGGAGACAGAGCATGTTTCTAGCCACTCCCCCAACACCTTGCTGTCGGGTAACATGCAGACATCAGGTGCGCCCAGAGCACCCCGTCCCTGCTGGATACTCGGTTCTGTGAGAGGTGTGTTCAGCGTGGTTAGGCGACCCCGGGAACGGGCATACACACTGGCGCCCACCCCGCTGGATGTCGCAGTGATCAGATGCTAAGGACAGGCCTTCGGAACCAGAGAGGCCTTTGTTCTGGCAGTTGGCTCTTGGATTCCTCCCTGCGGGGTGTTGCCTGGAGACGGTGCTGGGCCTGCGAGTAGTGAGGCCCGGGTGCACACGCCGGCCTGGGGAACAGCGCGTCCTCAGAGGCTGTGCTCAACCCATCACTTCCTTTTCACGGAGGCTGGTGTTTGGCTTGCAAGTCGATTTTTAACTCTAAGCTCATATGATTAAATCAAGACCCACATAATTAGTTATGGATTTCATGAGTGCGACTTCGAGCACCAAATTCACAAAGACACTTGGCAACGGCATCGGAAGCTGGCGACAGAGCTGCTGCTGTGTGTGGGCACAGACACGCTCGTCGAGCTTAACAGCCTGAGCCGGGCTGAGGGCTTCACTGCTCCAAGCTGTCAGTCAGGGCTCCCCAGCGCACAGACAGAACCGGTGCAGCGGGCTTGCAGCCTGCTCCGTGGGGCACAGGGCACGGCCTGCTGCGGTGTGAGAAAGCACGTCACCGTCTGTGCACAGGCTCAGGGGCTTTGCCTCTGATGACTCGACCTGGAGTCCCCCCAACCCCCGACTTGGACGACGTCAGGCCTTAGAGTTGATAGCGAAGTTTCTTAGACTTGGGGGGCTGCAGGATGGAATATATAGGCGAGAAGGACATGAATTTGGGGTGCTGGGGGAAGAATGCTGCCATCTGAATGTCACGTTCCCAGAATTCGCAGGCTGAATCCCAAGCTCAGTATGTCAGGAGGGGGCTTCTGGGGGTGACAGAGTCATAAAAGTCGAGCCTCGTGATGGGATTAGTCTCCTACAACAGTGCCCACCCAGAGCTGCCCACCCATTCGTCTGGAGCGGACACAGTGAGAAGCAGGAGGCAGGGACCCACTAGACACCAAGTGTGTCGGTGCCCGGACCGCGGACGTCCAACTTGAGAGCCGCGAGCAATGAGCTGCTCTTTCAGCGCCGACAGCAGCAGGGCTCGAGCCAGTGGCAAAGGAGCCCCTGAGCACAGGGACCTGGGCTTCAGTCCAGCCCCTGATGGCTCGTTTCCTGTCCACGAGGGCTAAGAATGCTGTACTGGAGCCGCTGCAGCAGGACAGGACCTCAGGGCCCTCCCACGCGCGTCAGCCGGACTCCAGGCCCCGCATCCAGGAGGCTCCAGTCCCACCCAGCAGGGGCCGTCTGCGTCCCGTCATCACACCGTGCCAACGGGCTGTGGTGCTCCCTGACGCGGTCAGGCCCAAGAAGCTGAAAGGAGGAAGGGAGGATGGACCCCAGCCAGCTGCTGGCGCAGCCACCAACTCCAGAGAGGGCCCTGCCCCCAAGTCCCAGGACCGAGCTGGGGACAGAGGCTCCCAGGGCCCTGGGCTGGACCATGGGTCTGGCTGGTTGGGTTTCTTATTTGCAAAGGTCTGATCCAGGAACCGACACGACCTGCTGGCAGATACTCCGCTGCAGGCGAAGCTGGGTCTGGTACAGGTCCAGCCCTGATCATCGTGCTCTTCTGTGAAATGAGGGGGGCCCCAGGACTGCGAGGAAGGCGAAGCGGCAGCCCCTCCCCACAGGGAGTCTCGTCTGCAGCCCACACTCTGGCCTGGAGCCCCTGCCAGCCCCCAAAACTGCAGGCCAAGCCCCAGCAGTCATCGGCCACTGCGTTGGAGGGAACACTGGCTGTTTTCACGGGGGACCCTCCTGCCAGACTCTGAAAGGCTCTGGAAACAGAGCCACACGTGCCAGGGGATAAACATGGAGCTCGGGGCATTTTCCTCTACTTTCCACATAAATTTGGCAGAAAAAATAGGGGATTTCTGTTTTGGATTTGTGCTTTAGTCTGAGGGGAAAAAAAACTTATGCTCAAATGCCTAGAATAGAAACTACAAGGTTCTTTTTTTTTTTTTTTAAGACAAGTTTTTTGAGCAGTTTTAAATTCACAGCAAAATTGAGAGGAAGGTGCGGAGAGTTCCTGTGCGCCCCCGCCCCACCCTTACACAGCATCGCCCATCATCAGCCTCCCTGAGAGTGACGAACCTCCGTTGGCAACTGCCCAAAGCCTACGGTTTACATTAGGGCTCCACCCCATTCTGTGGGTTTGGACACAAGTACGATGACCTGTATCCACCATAACAGTGTCGCTCAGAACCATTCTCCTGCCCTGAAAACCCTCTGTGCCTCCCCTGACCCCCTCCCCTTCCCCAGGCCCTGGCACCGCTGATCCTTTCACGTTATCTGTAGTTTTGCCTTTTTCAGAATGTTCTATAGTTGAAATCCTTTGCAGATTAACCTCTTTCAGTTAGTAATATGCATTTAAGTTTTATCCATTTTTTCATGACTTGATAGCTTGTTTCTTTTTGGCCTTTAATAATACCCCATTGTTTGGACGTTCTGGGGTTGGTTTACCCACCACTGACTGAAGGACCTCTTGGCTGCTTCAGGTTTGACAGTTATGAACAGAGCTGCTATAAGCACCCCTGTGCAGGTTTTCATGTGAACATGTTTTTTATTCCTTTGGGTAAATACCAAGGAGTGTGGCTGCTATATCACTAGGTAAAATATACTCAGTTTTTTACAAAAGCACCAAACTGCCTCCCAAAGTGCCTGCCCCGCCTTGCCTCCCCAGCGACACTGACTGAGAGCCCCGCTGCTCCCCTGCCGCCAGCATCTGTGCTGCCGGCGCTCTGGACGTGGGCCTTTCTGACAGGCGTGGCGTCTCCGTGTTGTTTTCCCTTGCATCTCCCTGATGACATATGAGTGGGGCGTCTTTTCATGTGCTGGTTGCCATCTGCGTAGCTTCTTTTCTCCCATATTTACTGAGAACCTTGGTGGGCCCTGGCAGCAAATCTCCCAGTAAATCTCAACAGGTACCCTGGAGCTTAGGACTCTCAGACTTATTCATTATTCACACTGAGCCTCCAGCAATTGAAAACCACAGTTCAGGTTTTCCTACCAGCGCTGGTTCCAGGCGGCTGTGAGTCTTGCCCCTGGAAGCCTGGCTCCCTGCGTTCACCCGTCTGTCACTCCAGTCTTGGGGGTAGTGGTTTGCCCTGTGCCCTCCCTTCTCTTACATACGTGAGAAGAGTGTGTTTTTCAGTCTGTTCAGATTTTTAGTTGTTGTTCGGAGGGAGTGGCAGCTGCCAAGCCCCTGACGTGCAGAACTGGAGACCGGTCCCAAGACTCTGCCATGACCTAGCCAAGGCTGTGGGTTCACCTTCTCTGTCACACAAGAGGCAAACAGGTGCTGGTTAAGTTCTCAGACTTAAACGCAGACCAGGGCTCCCACCCCAGCCCCTGTACAGACTGTTGAAGACCCAAAAACATGTGGTCTTCTTTCTGAGCCTGTTTTCTCATCTATAAAATGAGGATACTTCAGAGTTGTTGAGATTAAATTGAATAATGCTTGTGAAACGGCTTTCGACAGTGCTTTGCACAGAGAATTACCCTTTTGCACACAAGGTGCTGCAGCACACATGGGCCACGGGGCAGGTGGAGGCGAGGAGGCTGTGTCCAGGCGCCGGCTTCTGTGCGGGACACAGTGGGAGCTGCTGGTCCGCGGAGGGCGGGAGTCAGATGGGGGAAGCCAGTCCGCAGGCGCAGCTGGAGAGGCAGCCGACCCGTGCTGCGTGGCTGTCCGCAGGCACCTCGCCGCACCCAGGGTGTGAGCGGAGCCTGTGGCGAGGCCTCTGCCTCCCTGGTGGTGGAGGTGGCTGGCGGGGTGGCTGGGAGGCAGGGGCGGGGCAACCCCCTGGCCACCTCCCGCCCGCCCTCCTGCAGCCACGAGGAGTCCCCGCGGGGTTCCCTGCATCCAAGTCTGCGCTGACCCCCTCTGGCCACTGCCCTCGGCTTCAAGAACCTTCCCGTCTCAGCTGCCTCACTGGGGAGGCCACGGTCCTGTTCTCCGTACAACTGCCTAAATCAGGAGGGACGGTCACTTGCTCCAGATCCAGGAGGGCGGGCAGGTGGGTGGACGCGGCCTGAGGAGGAGGCGGTGGGGCCTGTGGGTCCCTGCAGCCCGCACCCACCCGGCCGGCCCCCAGGGTCCCCCAGGCAGCTGCACCCCCCTTCCTGGGTGGCCCTGATGTGTGGTGACGAGGACGTGCTGGGCAGCTGGGGCCTGAGGGGGAGGGCCAGGAGTCACCTTGTGTTGCAGGAGGACCTGGGGTCCCCTGCCCTGTGCTGGCAGCACGGGAGCCGCTGTGAGAACGCTGAGCGTGGAGCGGATGTGGCTGGGGTTCCCAGGGCCTCTCAGGTGCACCCGAGCCCTGACCTCCACTCTTCCCTCCCAGGCCTGCAGCATTTTCTTTAAAAGCCACGCATTTAAGGCAGGGAGATTATATGGCACCAGGCAGTGGCGGGAACAGACCTGAGCATTCAGGTGATGCTAGGCTCCACTGAAGCCCTAGATGGGGCTGCCCTGGTGACTCAGCTGGTAAAGGATCCACCTGCAATGCTGGAGACCTGGGTTCGATCCCCAGGTCGGGAAGATCACCCGGAGAAGGGAACAGCTACCCACTCCAGTATTCTGGCCTGGAGAATCCCTTGGACAGAGGAGCCTGGCAGGCTTCAGTCCATGGGATCACAGACTCAGACATGATCGAGCGACTTTTCAAGCCCTAGATGTTAATTATAACATAACTGTACATTTTTAATGAGAAGACACTGCCTGCTGTAATTCAGCAAATTGGCTGTTCCCAAACGAAGAGCTCGTGCTGTTTATTTTACCACAAATACTAACTCATTGACATCTGTCAGAAGTTTGGTGAGGGTCAGGGTCAGGGTGTGCGTGGGACACCCCCGCATTGGAAGTTCCTGGGGAGGGGGCGGTGCTCTGAGGAGCACAGTGAGGGGGGCCTGGAAGACTGGCTCTTCCTGATACAACCTAGAAGTGAGCATCTAGAGAAGTAAACCCAGCACGCCCGCGGGAACCGCCCTTTGGACACAGCTGGGTGCAGAGCGGGGAGAAACCAGCCACCAAAGCTCAGATCCTGCCTGGATGGTCAGCCAGGCCCCCCACCTGCCCGGATGGCCTGTCCCTCTGCTCCCCCAGCGGCCCAAAGAACATACCCCTCAGAGAGTGTCCTGGTTGTAAACACGATGCTTGCTCTTCGCGGAGGCTGGGCAGGTACAAAGCCATATGGAGAACAAAGTGAAAATAAACTGCGAGGTAATTACTGAAGCCTGAGTGCGCCTCACTGCCTCTGCTCCAGAGCCTCTCGTGAGACTGGAGGAGAAGCGCGCAGGCAGCGTCTTGGAGCCACTTGGTCCCCTAACAGTAGCAGCCAGGCAGTCCTGTTCTGTAGTTTTACGCGTCCCCTCCTGCTTCCAGCCCTTCCTGTCACCAGCCCTGCTGGGATGAACACTTTGCTCACCCAGCTTCCACCACTCAAACGCTCACCTGATTGGGTCCTCAGCTGTGCCCATCTCGGGGGCTGTACCCATCTGGGGCCTGCAAACCCACGCCCCACATGCTGCCCCGAGGAGGCCTTGCCATGCCTTTGTGAGCTCGAGTCCCCGGACCCTGGCCTACCAGTGCTGGGTGGCCTGGTAACAGTTTGCCTAGTTCTTTAAAAAAAAATTTACCTTCTGCTTTTTAAACTTCTGTTTGCTCACCCCTGGAAGCCAACACCTCACGTCTTCACCTCCATTTATACTTCCCACAGTCCCATCGTCTTCGTCTACCTGCCTGTGTGGTCTGTTCTCAGTTCCCTGTGAGCATCTCGGGATTTCTCAGTGGGAGACAAGCAGGCGGCCTCAGGGGGCCCCTCACCACATCCTCCCCATGCAGCCTTCCCTGCCCACCTGTCCCTCCGTCCTTCGCCCCCAGGATGTCCGTTCAGTGCTGGCCACGGCCCCAGTCCCACCCGTGAGGAGCTGTGCCCTGCCCACGTGTCTCTACTCTTGGCTGCGGGGTGGATGTGCAGACACAGTCAGCGGGGAGGGCCGCCTTCCTGGAAAATATCGCCTCCCGATGAACCCAGTCGGCACTGGGCGCAGGAGCTGGGGCCCCTCCTGCCTGGGTCGTGGGAGCTGGGAAGTGTCGCAGGACCAACTGTCCAGCTTGGGCGTCTCTGCCCTCGTGGAGGAGCCATGTCTGAACCCAGGCAGCCAGGAAGGTGAGGTTAAGTCGATGCTACCAAAGGTTCTCAGGGAAACTCGTGCAGCTGTGCGTCGGGGGCGTGTGCACGGACGGGTGGGGCCAAACCCAGCACAGGAGAGAGGAGAAAGCGCATCTGTGCCCTTGGCAAGAGCACAGCCACTGCTGTGGATGCACCCCAGGACCAGGGACTAAGATTGGGGAACAAATGAGGAGCAGTGGCTTCAGATTTGTGTCCTTGTCTGTGACGCAGGAAGCATTCAGACTGGTGGTGGGGAACTGTTCTCCCCGAGATGGACGCCCTGCTTGCTGATCCGTGGGCGGCGCCGCTGTCTGTCACCAGCTTGCTGTCTTTGTCCATCTCGGCTCACGCTGGTCACCTCCGCGGGGATGTTGGGGCCCTGGGGGTCTGCTCCTCAGGGCACCAAAGTGTGAGATGCTGGTGACTACAGTTCTGTCTGATTCCAGAACCCCCGCTGGGTTCAGGCTGGCACATCACGCTCAGGAGGGTCCATGGAGGTCGAGAGGGCCAATTGGAAGATAAGCTTCTTCCATCCAGGGCAGGCAGAGAGTGGAGGACTTCACAGCAAGGTATCTTCCTTTCTTTCCCTGTTAGCCCATAAAACTAGTCCACAGGATGTTGACGTGAAAGTGAACTGACAGCTCTGCTTCAGTGCAGGTAATTTCAAGTGAGCGCATTCATGACTTATATGTAAATGACTGCTTGATCTTTTTATACAATTTGTTCTCCTAAGTGGATTTAATATTCCTTCTCCTGATTATCTATTTGTACTATGAGAGTCTTTTATCACAGATAATTGGAAAAAAATAAACTTCAACTAAGTTCAAAGGCAAGTTATTATGAATGTCAGTAAATTGAGTTAATAAATATTTTCCTTTAAGTGCTCATGGGAGGCAGAGAGAAAATCTCACACAAAGCTGTTATGAGTGGATACATTAGTAAGGACAGAGCATTCACCCTTCTCAACATCCTGCCACACGCCGGCCTGTTCCCAGCTGCAGACAGTAGCTCGGACCGGCTCCTCTGCTGGACACAGGGTCCACGCTGGATCAACAGAGGGGTGCGAATTGGTGTCCAGAACACACGCAGGCATCAAGGGGACACGTGTTTTCAGAGTCTGATTACCCTGGATAAACACAGGCAGAGTCTGCCTGCCTCGGAGTCTGCGATGAAGCGCTCCTGGCATTGGGGGCCTCAGGCTGGGCGGCAGGCGTTGGCCGAGCTCGGTGCTGTCCTTGTGGTGAGCAGTCCACCCTGACCTCCTGACCGTCTCGTCACCCTCACACCTGGGTTTATCCTCAAGGAGCAATGGTACTCGGGCGTCAGCAGGCTCCTTAGCAGAACAGACACCACAATCTTCGATGCTCTGAAAAGAGAACAAAGCCGGGATTGGGAGCGCGGCCAGGCCAGGCCTCTCCTGACTGCACCCAGGATGCTGGCTGCCCCACGGCCCGCGTTACTGAGGAAGCTAGTCGGGGTGCCTGCTTATTCTGCTAGAAAACTGAGGCAGCGTTGGTGCCATGGGAGTGCCGGGCCGTGGAGGCTGCAGTTTGCGAAAACGGTTCAAAAGCCACTTTGTTAGCTAGGACATGGAAGCAACCTAGATGTGCATCAGCAGATGAATGTGTAAGAAAGCTGTGGTACATATGCACAATGGAATATTACTAAGCTATTAAAAAGGATGCATTTGAATCAGTTCTAATGAGATGGATGAACCTGGAGCCTATTACACAGAGTGAAGTAAGTCAGAAAGAAAAACACCAATACAGTACATTAACACACGTATATAGAGTTTAGAAAGATGGTAACAATGACCCTATATGCGAGAGAGCAGAAGAGACACAGATGTAAAGAACAGTCTGTTGGACTCTGTGGGAGAGGGCGAGGGTGGGATGATTTGGGAGAATGGCATTAAAACATGTATATTATCATATGTGAAATAGATCGCCAGTCCAGGTTCAATGCATGAGACAGGGCACTCAGGGCCAGTGCACTGGGATGACCCTGAGGGATGGAATGGTGAGAGAGGTGGGAGGGGGGTTCAGGATGGGGGATACATGTACACCCGTGGCTGATTCATGTCAGTGTTTGGCAAAACCACTACAATATTGTAATTAGCCTCCAATTAAAATAAAGTAATTAATTCAAAATAAAAAAACCACTTTATTTGCAGAGGGGCCTGGTGGGGACCGCCCTGGCCTGTCCCCTGGGCTCCACCCCATCCATGGTGACATTTCTGGCCACCTGCCCTCCCCCGCAGGAGCCCCGAGCCTGGGAGTGGGTTTGGGGTGCAGCCACAGAAGGTGTGGGAGAACCGGCCGTGGGCTGAGCCAGCCCCCATGCACGCGCGGGCACCCGGACGGGGAGACTGCCACCTGCTGGTGAGGGGACCCCACCTAGGCCCCACCTGACCTTCTCACCTGCGAAGCCCAGGGGCTCGGCCACTGAGGGGGAGGCCTGTCAGGAAAGGGCGAAGGCGGAGCCTGAAGGAGCCGGGAGCCCCAGGGCCCGCGGGGCAGGCCCATGAGTGCGCGGCTGGGTGGGGCAGGCTGGCGCTGCTCTGGGGGCGCTTGGAGATGATGGAGACGTGGGGGAGGGAAGGACCTCGGGTGTGTAGATTTACTGCTGACCCGATTTTGGCCAAATAGGCCAGATGTGTCAAATTATGATGAATTAGGGTCATTTTCTAAAAGTTCCCAAAATAGTTCCCTCCACTTATCCTCCTGAATTTAAGAGAGTGGTGGGGCGCAGGGGTTCGCAGGCCGAATCCACTGGATTGACCTGCCTCTGGGCAGGTGTGGGGGCCAAGGGGTTGCCTCCCGCCCACCCCAGGGGGGCCTAGGGTCTTCGTCCCTCGTCCTCCTGCACTCAGGGTCACCGCCTACCCGATGGGGGCTTGCGGCTGGACGTGGCCAAGAGATGATGGGGGGGCCAGGAGCCCAAGTTCAGCCCGGACGAGGGGACGTCATACGCGGGTGTTCTTGGGGTGTGGGTCATGGGACCCCCAAGCACTTTGTGGGCTGAGGTCATCAGACTCCAGGTGAGGATGGTGAGTCCCCCTTCCCGCTGCCAGGGCTTCTGCCCCGTCAGCCCCACGGCCCCTTCCCGCCTAACTCCCTCTGTGTCCTGAGGCCCCCAGGCCTGGCAAGGAGGGCAGAGGCCCGGGGTGTCAGGGCTGCCCGGAGGAGCTTTGGCCTCTCAGAGCCTGGCCCCAGCGATGCCCAGGCTGCCCAGAAGAGCTAAGGCAGAACGAGGCCGCAGGGGCCATGGGGCTGCCAGGGTAGAAGCCTTTCATATCATTTTGTGTATTTATCTGTGGCTGTGCTGGGTCTTGGTTGCTGGACCGGCTTTTCTCTAGTTGTGTGCTCGGGCTTCTCATTGAGGTGGCTGCTCTCGTGGAGCAGGGCTCCGGGCACTCAGGCTTCGGAGGCTGTGGCGCGCGGGCTCAAGAGCGCAGGCTCAGCAGTTTGGCTCCGTTGCTCCACCACATGTGGGATCTTCCTGGACCAGGGATGGAACCCGCGTCTCCTGCGTTGCCAGGCAGATTCTAGATTCCCTGAGCCACCAGGGAAGCCCTAATAGTTATTTCTTAGCAACAGCTCTGCTGCTATTTGACTCATACTGTACAGTTCGCCCCTCTTGAGTGTATGATTCCGCTGTTTCTGCAGTGTGCACAAATTCTGGAGCCACCACTTCCGTCTGATTTTAGAGAATCTCCATCTCCCAGAAGACCCTGGTGGCTGGTTCACACACTCCTCAGCCCCTCCCTGCTCCTGCCAGCCCTGAGCTACCAAGGCTGTGTCTTAAATATTTCCTTGTTCTGGATTCTGAGAACAGAACCACCCAGCATGTCTGGCATGACTGGACCCTCTCACCCTGAGCTGTCTTCAAGGTTCATCCATGTTGTAGCAGGAGTCAGCGCTTCATTTCTTCCATGGCCCAGTAGTGTCCCAGTGTGTGTGCGGCTTCCAGATTTTTAGTCCATCCGACAGCAGATGGACATCGGGGTTGTGTCCAGCTCTTGGCTGTTGTGACTTACTCGACCATGAACATCCATGTATAGGTTTCTGTGTGCACGTGTGTGTTGACTTCTCCAGGCACACACCTAGGAGTGGGATGGTTGGGCTGTGTGGCTACTCCATGAGGAAGGTTTGGGGGCACAGCCAGGCTCTTTCCAAGGTGACTAGACTGTGGCACGCTCCCATCAGCAGTGCACGAGGCCTGGTTTCTCCTGCACTTGTTGTCGGCTCTTGCACTCTGGCTGCCCCGGTGGGGGTAAAGTGGGAGCTGAGGGTGGGTTTGCCCAACATTTCCCTGGTGATGAATGGTGTTGAGCCCCTTTTCATGTGCTTCTCAGTCACTTGTGTATCTTCTTTGGACAAAGGTCTATTTAGATTCCTTGCCTATGTTTTAAATTGGGTTGTCTTTTTTTTTAATCATTGAATTGGAGGAATTCTGTGTTCTCGATGCAAGTCCCTTATCACATATGACGTGTACATATGTCCTTCCATTCTGCGGCTCGTCTTATACTTCCCAGACACTCTGTGTTAGTGTCTGTATTAGTCTGCTCAGTTCAGTTCAGTCGCCCAGTCCTGTCCGACTCTTTATGACCCCGTGAACTGCAGCACACCGAGCCTCCCTGTCCATCACCAACTCCCGGAGTCCACCCAAACCCATGTCCATTGAGTCGGTGATGCCATCCAACCATCTTATCCTCTGTCGTCACTCTCTCCTCCTGCCCTCAATCTTTCCCAGCATCAGGATCTTTTCAAATGAGTCAGCTCTTCGCATCAGTATTGGAGTTTCAGCTTCAGCATCAGTCCTTCCAATGAACACCCAGGACTGATCTCCTTTAGGATGGACTGATTGGATCTCCTTGCAGTCCAAGGGACTCTCAAGAGTCTTCTCCAACACCACAGTTCAAAAGCATCAATTCTTCGGCGCTCAGCTTTCTTTATAGTCCTACTCTCACATCCATACATGACCACTGGAGAACTATCGCCTTGACTAGACAGACCTTTGTTGACAAAGTAATGTCTCTGCTTTTAAATATGCTATCTAGGTTGGTCATAACTTTCCTTCCAAGGAGTAAGTGTCTTTTAATTTCATGGCTGCAGTCACCATCTGCAGTGATTTTGGAGCCCAGAAAAATAAAGTCAGCCACTGTTCCCACTGTTTCCCCATCTATTTGCCATGAAGTGATGGGACCGGATGCCATGATCTTAGTTTTCTGAATGTTGAGCTTTAAGCCAACTTTTTCACTGCTCTCTTTCATTTTCATCAAGAAGCTCTTTAGTTCTTCACTTTCTGCCACAAGGGTGGTGTCATCTGCATATCTGAGGTTATTGATATTTCTCCCAGCAATCTTGATTCCAGCTTGTACTTCATCCAGTCCAGTGTTTCTCATTATGTACTCTGCATATAAGTTAAATAAGGAGGGTAACAATATACAGCCTTGATGTACTCTTTTTCTTATTTGGAACCAGTCTGTTGTTCCATGTCCAGTTCTAACTGTTGCTTCCTGACCTGCATATAGGTTTCTCAAGAGGCAGGTCAGGTGGTCTGCTCTTCCAATCTCTTTCAGAATTTTCCACAGTTTATTGTGATCCACACAGTCAAATGCTTTGGCATAATCAATAAAGCAGAAATAGATGTTTTTCTGGAACCCTCTTGCTTTTTTGATGATCCAGTGGATGTTGGCAATTTGATCTCTGGTTCCTCTGCCTTTTGTAAAACCAGCTTGAACATCTGGAAGTTCATGGTTCACATATTGCTAAAGCCTGGCTTGGAGAATTTTGAGCATTACTTTACTAGAATGTGAGTGAGAGAGAACTTGCTCAGTCGTGTCCGACTCTTTGCGACCCCGTGGACTGTAGCCTACCAGGCTTCTCCGTCCACGGGGTTTTCCAGGCAAGAATACTGGAGTGGGTTACCATTTCCTTCTCCAGGGGATCTTCCTGACCCAAGGATTGAACCCGGGTCTCCCGCATTGGAGGCAGACGCTTTAACCTCTGAGCCACCAGGGAGCCACTAGCATGTGAGATGAATGCAATTGTGCAGTAGTTTGAGCATTCTTTGGCATTGCCTTTCTTTGGGATTGGAATGAAAACTGACCTTTTCCAGTCCTGTGGCCACTGCTGAGTTTTCCAACTTTGCTGGCATATTGAGTGCAGTACTTTCACAGCATCATCTTTCAGGATTTGAAATAGCTCAACTGGAATTCCATCACCTCCACGAGCTTTGTTCATAGTGATGCTTTCTCAGGCCCACTTGACTTCACATTCCAGGATGTCTGGCTCTAGGTCAGTGATCACACCATCGTGATTATCTGGGTCGTGAAGATCTTTTTTGTACAGTTCTTCTGTGTATTCTTGCCACCTCTTCTTAATATCTTCTGCTTCTGTTAGGTCCATACCATTTCTGTCCTTTATTGAGCTCATCTTTGCATGAAATGTTCCCTTGGTATCTCTAATTTTCTTGAAGAGATCTCTAGTCTTTCCCATTCTATTGTTTTCCTCTATTTCTTTGCATTGATTGCTGAGGAAGGCTTTCTTATCTCTCCTTGCTATTCTTTGGAACTCTGCATTCAAATGGGTATATCTTTCCTTTTTTCCTTTGCTTTTCGCTTCCCATCTTTTCACAGCTATTTGTAAGGCCTCCTCAGACAGCCATTTTGCTTTTTTGCATTTCTTTTTCTTGGGGATGGTCTTGATCCCTGTCTCCTGTACAATGTCACAAACCTCCGTCCATAGTTCATCAGGCACTCCGTCTATCAGGTCTAGTCCCTTAAATCTATTTCTCACTTCCACTGTATAATCATAAGGGATTTGATTTAGGTCATACCTGAATTGTCTAATGGTTTCCCCCACTTTCTTCAATTTAAGTCTGAATTTGGCAATAAGCAGCTCATGATCTGAGCCACAGCCAGCTCCCAGCCTTGTATTTGCTGACTCTATAGAGCTTCTCCATCTTTGGCTGCAAAGAATATAATCAGTCTGATTTCGGTGTTGATCATCTGGTGATGTCCGTGTGTAGAGCCTTCACTTGTGTTGTTGGAAGAGGGTGTTTGCTACGACCAATGCGTTCTCTTGGCAGAACTCTATTAGTCTTTGCCCTGCTTCATTCTGTACACCAAGGCCAAATTTGCCTGTTGCTCCAGGTGTTTCTTGACTTCCTACTTTTGCATTCCGGTGCCCTATAATGAAAAGGACATCTTTTTGGGGTGTTAGTTCTAAAAGGTCTTGTAGGTCTTCATAGAACCGTTCAACTTCAGCTTCTTCAGCATTACTGCTCGGGGCATAGGCTTGTATTACCGTGATATTGAATGGTTTGCCTTGGAAACGAACAGAGATGATTCTGTCGTTTTCGAGATTGCATCCAAGTACTGCATTTCGGACTCTTTTTGTTGACCATGATGGCTATTCCATTTTTTCTAAGGGATTCCTGCCCACAGTAGTAGGTATAATGGTCATCTGAGTTAAATTCACCCATTCCAGTCCGTCTTAGTCTGCTGATTCCTAGAATGTTGACATTCACTCTTGCCATCTCCTGTTTCACCACTTCCAATTTGCCTTGATTCATGGACCTGACATTCCAGGTTCCTATGCAATACTGCTCTTTACAGCATCGGACCTTGCTTCTATCACCAGTCCCATCCACAACTGGATGTGGTTTTTGCTTTGGCTCCATCCCTTCATTCTTTCTGGAGTTATTTCTCCACTGATCTCCAGTAGCATATTGTGCACTTACCGACCTGGGGAGTTCATCTTTCAATATCCTATCTTTTTGCCTTTTCATACTGTTCCTGGGGTTCTCAAGGCAAGAATACTGAAGTGGTTTGCCATTCCCTTCTCCAGTGGACCACATTCTGTCAGACCTCTCCACCATGACCTGTCCGTCTTGGGTGACCCCACACTGCATGGCTTAGTTTCATTGAGTTAGACAAGCTGTGGTCCATGTGATCAGATTGGCTAGTTGTCTGTGATTATGGTTTCAGTCTGTCTGCCCTCTGATGCCCTCTCTCAGCGCCTACCGTCTTACTTGGGTTCTCTTACCTTGGACATGGGGTATCTCTTCATGGCTGTAGGTGCAGCTGCTGCTCCTTACCTTGGATGTGGCATAGCTCCTCTTGGCTACTAGTCTTCTAGGGCTGCTGTAACTAAGTATCACTGACCATGTTACTGAACAGAAACCTGTTTTCTCATAATCTCAGAGGCTGAAGTCTGAGATCCTGGTGTTGACAGGTTGCTTTCTCCTGAGACCTCTCCCCTTGGCAAGTGGACGATGGTCTTCTCCTATATCCTCACGTGGTCCTGCCTCTGCGTGTGTGTGTCTCCTTACCTCCTCTTCTCAAAAGGACACCAGTCCTGTTGTTGGACCAAGGCCCACACACAACCTCATTGTAGCCTTGTTGTTCAATTGCTAAGTCATGTCTGACTCTTTGCAACTCCACGGACTGCAGCACACCAGGCCAAAATATTGGCGCTTCAGCTTAAGCATCAGTCCTTCCAATGAATAATCAGGGTTGATTTCCTTTAGGATTGACTGGTTTGATCTCCTTGCTATCCAAGGGTTCTCAAGAGTCTTCTCCAGCATCACAGTTCGAAAGCATCAATTCTTCAGCACTCAGCCTTCTTTTTGGTCCAACTCTCACATAGGTACATGACTACTGGAAAAACCATAGCTTTGACTAGACAGACTTTGGTTGGCAAGTTTAATCTATCTGTTTTATCTTGTTTGCTCCTGATTTTGGTATCACATCTGAGAAGAGGCTGGAACCACTGGTTTTCAGTCTGAAGACCTTCCTTTAGAGTTCCGTAAGGTAGTTCTCAGTGTCTGTTCTTCTGGGCTAGTCTTCATTTCACCTTCATGCTTTGATGACAGTGTTGCTGGATATAGGAGCCTCAGGTAGGCAGGTGTTTTCTGAGTGATGTGAACACAGTTATCCACAGCTTCCTGCTGAGATGTTAGGTTGTTAATCTCACCTGAGTGACCTCTCAGGTGATCGTCGCCGTCTCTGCTCTTCTCAAGATTTTCTCCTTATCTGTGGCCTTCAGTATCTTTCCTGTGATGTCTCTTCCCTGGCAGAACTCAGCAAGCCTCCTGGGTGTGTGGGTCATTGCTTTTCAGCAGATCTGGGGGGTTTGCAGCCACTGTTTCTCAAACACTCTCCTCCTTGCTCTTCCCCCTCCCGCTGGTACCTGATGCCACGGTGCTGGCCCAACCCGCGTGTCCCAGGTGCTCGCTGTTCTCAGCCTGCGTAATCGCCACCGGCAGCCTCCTAGTTCTCCAACCCTTTCTTCTGACAGTTTACATCCACTGCTGAGCTCCCGTAGTGAATTTTCTGTTACTGTATGCTTCAACTTCAAATTTTCCATTTGACTCTTTAAACATTTTTCTTTATTGATATTCTCCATCTGATGCTATGAACCGGCAATCAAATTTTCTTTAGTTTTGTGACCATATTTATAATGGCAGTTTTGAAGCTTTTTGTTAATCTGACATTTGGTCATTCTCATAGGCAGTTTCTGTTGCCTGATTTTTTTCTTTTTTCTGATTGTATGGGTCATACTTTACTGTTTCTTTGCCTGCCCTATGATTTTTTATTGAAAACTGGGCATTTTAGGTGATAAAATATCCAGGAACACTGGATATCGCCCTCCCCACTTCATGTTACTGTTCTCTGCTGAGTGTTTAATGATTGGTTGGATTATTTTAGTGAACTGTTTTATTTTCTTTTTGGTATCTCCCTGAGCAGCCTCCTCCATGATCTGGGACTTTTTTTTTGGGGGGGGGTCTTGATTCAAATACCAAAGGCTCTCTTTAAAATGAATTTCCATAGATCCCTGAGCAGCCTCCTCCATGATCTGGGACTTTTTTTTGGGGGGGGGTCTTGATTCAAATACCAAAGGCTCTTTTTAAAATGAATTTCCATAGATTTTCCTGAACAAATGTTTCATTCGCTGTTGTCCTTGGAATGGCTTCCGGAGCTTTAAGTGTTTTTTTTTTTTTTTTTTTGGTAAACAAATTCCCCTACTTTGCTGGGGAGCTGGTCACCTGAGCTCTGCTCACTCTCTCGCAGGAAGCCCACCTCCTAGTACTTCTTTTTTTAAAAAAACAGTAATTGGTTTTTTGTCCACAACCCTTGCCCTGCAGTGCAGTCATCTGGAGGAAGGGCAGCCCAGGAGGGATAGGCCTCCGTGCCCTCAACAGGAGTCCCCCTCTCCCTGCAGGGCGAGTGCTCCCCTAAGTGTCGCAACCTGTTCGTGCTGGAGACGGTGTGCGTGGCCTGGTTCTCCTTCGAGTTCCTGCTGCGCTCGCTGCAGGCCGAGAGCAAGTGCGCCTTCCTGCGGACCCCGCTCAACATCATCGACATCCTGGCCATCCTGCCCTTCTACGTGTCGCTGCTCGTGGGCCTCGCGGCCCGGCCCGGCGCGGGAGGCAACAAGCTGCTGGAGCGCGCGGGGCTGGTGCTGCGGCTTCTGCGGGCGCTGCGCGTGCTCTACGTGATGCGCCTGGCGCGCCACTCGCTGGGGCTGCGCTCGCTCGGCCTGACCGTGCGGCGCTGCGCGCGCGAGTTCGGGCTGCTGCTGCTCTTCCTCTGCGTGGCCATGGCCCTCTTTGCGCCGCTCGTGCACCTGGCCGAGCGCGAGCTGGGCGCGCGCCGCGACTTCTCCAGCGTGCCGGCCAGCTACTGGTGGGCCGTCATCTCCATGACCACCGTGGGCTACGGCGACATGGTGCCGCGCAGCCTGCCCGGGCAGGTGGTGGCGCTGAGCAGCATCCTCAGCGGTATCCTGCTCATGGCCTTCCCGGTCACCTCCATCTTCCATACCTTCTCGCGCTCCTACTCGGAGCTCAAGGAGCAGCAGCAGCTCGCCGCCAGCCCCGAACCCGCCCTGCGCGAGGACAGCACGCGCTCCGCCTCCGCCTCCGCCACCGCCACAGAGGACGACGGCTCGCAGAGCCCGGACGGCGCCGGCTCGGCCGGGGCCTCCGCGGAGGGGCCGTGGGCACCAGCGGGGCCGACCTGACCTGCGGGGGCAGTCGGGGGCCTGGGGGCGGCACCGCGTCCTCGCCCCGCTCCGCTCGGAGGGGCGGGACGGCTTTGGGGCCCGGCTCCTGTCGTCAGCCTGCATGTTGCTCGACGCGCGCACACCGGAGCTTGGCCCGGGCCTGACCAGGCCTGACTCGGGGGTCAAAGCCATCCTGTGCTTGGAGTAAAGAGTTTCACCCTAGGAGCACCACCAGCCTGTTCTGCGCTTTCCTTTTTTGTCTCCAGAGTTTTGACTCCATGGCCAACTAAAAATAAATTCCACAATCCCAGAAGTTCCAAGCCTGTAGCAAATGCCAGAAGGCCACACTTGTCCTTCAGCCTCACCCTGACCTTGCCCCGCTGGTCACTGTGGGGCTCAGTGGGGTTGGGGGGCAGCCTTGGGGAGCTGTGGGGAAGGGGCAGTGCCTTCCTGCTCCTGCCGTCACCCCCCGGGGGTATGCCCCCTCAGAGGGGGGCATTCCCGTCGCCTCTGTAGAAGCCACATACCCACCAAGTGACAGGGGCGCTTACAGACCCAGTTCCTTTGGGGGGGGCATGTGCCAGCCCTGACCTCTGACCTCCCTTCCCTACCCCTCACCTGCTCTCCCCTCGGAATGCCCAGCAACGCTGCAGGCCTGCATGTCAGCCGGGGGCCCCACGGCCTCCCCGGGCGCCTGGCCCCCTCCCGGGCGTGCAGCTGCTGGAAGCTGGTCATGACTGAGCTGCTGCTTCTCTGGGGAGGGGAGGGTCTGTGCCGATGCGGCTCTTCAGTCAAATGCCTGCTCCTCTGGAGGAAAAGATTCCTCCTGGGCAGGGGGGCTCACTGACTGTCCCTCTGAGGGTCGTGGGACACCCCCTCTTCGCTGCAGTGGCCCTGAGGGCCCCCAGGAGCCCTGCAGAACCGAAGCCACCGTGGGTCACAGGACGGGTGCTGTGGGCCGTCCTGCAGAGAACCGTGTGGGAACGGGGGCACGCTGCTCCCCTGCACCCGGGCGAGCCGCCCACCCTGGCTTTCCTGCTCCTCCCCGCATCCCCGCTGTGACCCTCCCACACGGCCCCTCGGGCTGGGGGCCAGTGGGCCTCTGCTGGCCGTGGCCTCTATTGCCCACCTAGGCTGGGGGCAGGAACGGGCCGGGTCCCTGCCAGCCTGTGGCCCCACACCCACCCAGGAAGCCCACACGGAGACGCTCCTTGGGACAGTCTCCGTGAGTCCTACAAGACACAGTGCGCCACAGCTGCTTCCTGCCAGAGCTCTCTGGTTCATCCGAACACACCTGTACATGTTTAAAGGGGGTGGTCTGTGTTGGTGACGTTCCAGGGACCTTCAGCAAACAGCCCCCTACCCTCAGGCTGCTCCTGCACATGCTGTAACCTCCCTGGGCCCCGACTGGCCCCCCCACTGTCCCAGCTGACCCCTGGGGGCTCGGGGATCTACTCAGATCCACAGGGCCACTCCAGGGCTGAACGTGCTCCACCGTCAGTGATGCGGGTCCGAAACCCCCATGTCTGCTGCCAAAATAGGCCCAACTCTGGTGCCTCTTATTTCAGAGGAAAATGCCCACTGCCCCCCCCCCCACCCAGTTTCCTCCCAGCCAGCTAGAATCCAGGACGGGCAGCGCGCGGGCTGTGGGCGGGCGGGCGGCTCTCTGAGCCGTTCACCTGCTCTCACTCTGAGTGGACGCGGCCACTCACCCAGGAGCCGGGGCAGCAGCACCGTCCTGTTCCCATTTCCAAAGTGTCCCCCTTGTTGAGAAGAAGAGCTATGAAAGTGACCCTCATATATTTTTCTCACTGGAAAATATAACTCCAAGTGGAGTTACTATTAAAAATACCTGCCTTGTCCTAGTGGATGGCTTGTCCAGGGCCCGGACACAGAGCCCTCTTGGCCAGTGTGGCACCAGGCCTGGGAAGCTGCCCACTCTGCTCAGTCTCGGAAGGACAGCTCCTCAGAGGAACATGGGAGCTGCTTCCAAGCTGGTTCTCTGCTCATCGGTCAAATCACAGAGGAGGCTACAGGTAAGTTCTCAGGAACAAAGATGGGTTTCCCAAAAAGGCACCCCATATGTTTTTTTGCTCTTTTTTTTAAAGTATTTAAACTTTTACTGAATAATTTTTAATTAAAAGTTATTCTGAATTAACACATTATCAGATGGAAAATAAACATCCATGCCAGAGCAGCACCCCTGCCCTGCACCACTCAGTACAGGGAATCCGGGGTCCACACTGAGGCTCTGTGCTGCCCGGGGTGGCCGTGTCGACTGTCACCAGCTCGGGTCAGCTCCAGTGGCCGACCTCACCCTCCAGGGCTGGCGTGACTCATCGAAAAAACTTAATTCCCTTTCATGTATCTTGACTTGGTGGATTTTTTTGGCCTTGCCCCCACTGTAAATGCTCTAAAACAAGCTGCTTAGTAGAAACAGCTCCAGCTCAACTTTCTATACAGAACTGTGCGTTTTCCTTGAAATACCTCTTCTGGCCTTTATAGGAGACACTCCCCAACCTCTTGAGACATTCCGTTCTCAAGGGAACTGTGTGAACTGGTGGAGACCAGGGGGCTGCCTCCTTCAGCCTGGTCCCGCTGGCACAGGGCGGTCACTGTCCGAGGGACCTGAGGGGCGACCCCAGTGTCACAGGTAAGCGCTGTCCCCCAAGGACCTGAGGGGTGACCCGAGTCACAGGCAGCGCTGTCCCCAGGGATCTGAGGGGCGACCCCGGTGTCACAGGCAGCGCTGTCCCCAGGGATCTGAGGGGCGACCCCGGTGTCACAGGCAGCGCTGTCCCCCAGGGATCTGAGGGGCGACCCCGGTGTCACAGGCAGCGCTGTCCCCAGGGATCTGAGGGGCGACCCCGGTGTCACAGGCAGCGCTGTCCCCCAGGGATCTGAGGGGCGACCCCGGTGTCACAGGCAGCGCTGTCCCCAGGGATCTGAGGGGCGACCCCGGTGTCACAGGCAGCGCTGTCCCCAGGGATCTGAGGGGCGACCCCGGTGTCACAGGCAGCGCTGTCCCCAGGGATCTGAGGGGTGACCCCTGTGTCACAGGCCAGCGCTGTCCCCAGGGATCTGAGGGGCGACCCTGGTGTCACAGGCAGTGCTGTCCCCCAGGGATCTGAGGGCCGACCCTGGTGTCACAGGCAGCGCTGTCCCCAGGGATCTGAGGGGCGACCGTGGTGTCACAGGCAGCGCTGTCCCCCAGGGATCTGAGGGGCGACCCTGGTGTCACAGGCAGCGCTGTCCCCCAGGGCGGGGCGCTGGCCCAGCACTTCCCTGGGATCCCCTGAGGTGAAGGACAGACGGGCCCTTGAATTTGCCCTGGGCCGTGCTCCGATTCCACTCACGAGGCCACACTGGATCCGCAGCAGTTTATTGAATTAAAGTCACCCTGACAGGACCGCGGGGCTCCCACAAGGGGCACGCAGGGCACCGCTGCACCCAGAGACAAACATCTCCCTTCATTTTAAAAAATAAACATTTTCAGAGCATCTTGCAGGCCAGAGAGCTGCATGGGATCCTCAAACATTCAGGAGCTTTTGAGGAAAAGTCAGGAGGAGGAGACGGCTTCGCACGCCCTCCACCGACCACACGAACGCGAGTACTCTGGCAGCGGCCCGGGGAATGTGGACGCCACAGGCCCTCCGCCCAGCAGGAGGGGAAGTGCCTGCGGGAAGCCTGCAGAAGCGTCTAGAACACTCGCCTGGGAGGCTGAGATGCCCGTGTAGACTGAAGAGGGCCAACGTCAGACACAGCGGACGCGGAGGGTCATGCACAATGTGGGACAGCAGCGGGGCCTCTGCACAGCGTTGGGAAGCCTGCCCCGCCACCCCCCTGCCCTGACCTGCAGGTGCCTCCAGGCCTGGAAGACGGACGCCTCGGACTGTGTCTGCAAGGGCACAATTCCCAGAGGGAAGGGATGCCTGGGGCAACCCAGACCCAGACCCGGGCCCCCACCCATCCTGGGTGCGCCCTGGGCCCACCAGCACCCAGGCCCCCTCCCAACACCCCGGCCACACCCCGTCACCACAGCCTGGCCGGACGCGATTGAGTCCACAGCAGCCTCACCAGGAGGGCCTGGTGCAGCGGTGAGGCCACCAGGGTGCCAACCCGGAGTGAGGAAGCCGGAGCCCTGCATCCCACGTGGCCCAGCCCGACCCTGCAGTGCATCACCCCGGCCGGCCTGAGACTGCGGGCCCCTCGGGCAGGGACCCAGGCTCCCTGGTGCTGTTTCTCACTCCCGCCCCGTCTCGCCCATCCTGAGACCCCCTGGCCTGGCTGCAGGCCCCCCCACCCGCCACATCAGGGCCCCGGGGCCCGAGACACGGAGGTTCCTGGAGGTCCCGGGTCCCGCGGGGCGCAGGACTGCACCCTGGGGCTGCGAGCTTGCCCCAGGTTCCCCAGTGGTATCCTGAGCTGAAGTGGAAAAGAGGCCTGCTTTCCATCAGCTTGAGAGTGCGGCAGCCCCGCCTGGGGAGACCTGCTCACGGAGTCCTGGGCAGCAGAGCGCAGCGTTGGCCCCTGGGCCCCACCATGCCCAAGAGCCAGAGGCTGGGCGAGGCCCCCACGGCCAGGCCCGTCTTGGGGCTGTGGTGCCCACTGCCCACGTGGGGCACAGGTAGCCAGGCCGGAAGCCCTGGTCCCGCGTCCTCATCCTCTGGCTGCCTCAGAGGGCCTTGGCGCTGGCAGGGTGGGCCGCGTGGGGGGCTGGCTTCAGAGGGTAGCGGGTGAACACGTAGGCCTGCCCCAGAATGGCCAGGTCCACCAGCACCTGCAGCAGCCCGCACACCGAGAACTGCAGGGGCGCCCCATTCAGCAGGAAGTAGGCCGTCTTGAAGGTGTCGCCACTCGTCCACATGAGGACCATCTTGATGCTGCAGAGACATAGAAGCAGTCAGGGGTCACAGACCGGGGTCAGGGGTCACAGGTCAGGGTCAGGGGACTTAACCCAGGGGTCAGTCAGGGGACGTGCCAGACCCCGGCCCACCCTCCTGTCCTGGCTGTGAAGCCACCACATGCATGGCCGCAGGGATAGGAAGGCCCTTGGGCAGGAGAAGCCTCAGGTCTGTGGGGCAGAGAAGGGCGCCTCAGGGTCAAGCCCACGTGGGCTCACAAATGTCCCGTCCTGGCTGCAGGCACAGCAGGTGTGTGGCCCTCAGGTGACATGCTATGGCCTCAGGCGGGAGAGGCCCATCACACCATGTCCCACAAGCCAAGCTCGCAGCACGAGAACTGGCCTGGGAGGCAGCCCTCTGCCCCCGACACCTGCACCCAGGGCACTGAGCAGGAAACCAGGAGCCTCTCTTGGGAACTCCCGGCTCAGCCAGGCTCGCTCCAAGGACAGCCTGAGGGTAACCCCCTTCTAGTCATCGACGTCACGCCCAGAGTCTCAGACCAGTCCTTGGAGCAGAGAAGGGTCCTGCGTCACAGACCGCTCACGTCTGCACACACCTCTCCACGTCTAACGCCTGGCTGGCCAGGTAACACGCACCAGCACATTGTTTTCCTGCATAAAATGTTTAAATCAGACCCATTTCCACAGCAGGCGAACCTTACGTGGCTGATTAAGCCAGGCCACAGTTTGTGGGGGCAGCTGCCTGTCGGCTGGGAGGACCCCAGGGACAGTATGAAGGTCTGAGCCATCTGTGCCAAGGGCAGGCCAGGCACTCTGCGCTCCTGAGGTGGCCCCATCCACCTGGGGCTGGGAGGCCTCTGACTCCAGGCCGGTTCTCACCAGTAAAGCCAGGCAAGGGGCTGTGACCCGTGTCCAGGGCAGTGATCCCCACATCCCCAGCTCTGTCCACTGGAGCATCAGACGGACCACACAGAAGCAGGGCAGGAAGTGGACAGTTCCCCCAACCTGCACTCTCGAAAGCTGGAGCTTCTAGGACCCTTACTCAGGAGAATGGTTCAGGCTCCTAGCCGGCCCCCACCCACCCTGCGGCCCGGCGTCTGCGTCCAAACAGCCCTGCGACGCTTGCTGGTTTATCGTGTGGGCTCACACGGAGTTTAAAGACTTTGGTTCTTAGTTAGCGGATATAACTCTGCATTTAAACAGCAGGATCACTATACATCATCAGTCCTTTTTTTCTGGCTGCTTTCGCCATTTGACTTTGGTTTCACAGTCTGTGACAGAATGTACATTTGGGACTTGCTGAGTATCTTAAAATCTGTACATGGATCTTGCACCAAATTTGGGAAGTTTTCAGACATCATTTCTTTAATTCTTCTGTACCACTCTCGCCTCTCCTGGGTCTCAGGTGACACTAACGTTAGACATCTTGCTGCTGTCCCTGAGTCTGTTCTTTTTTTTTTCCCCCATTTTTTTTTTCCTGTTCAAAATAGATGATTTGTATCAATCTTCAAGTTCATTGATTTGTCCTCTGTCGTCTCCATTCTACTAATGAACTAATGAAGTATGTTTTCTGTTCAGCTACTATATTTTTCAATTTAAAAATTTCTAGTTATTTCTCTCATAGCTTTTATTTCTCCCCTGTGATGGTCTATCTTTGCGTTGCTTTCAGGACTATCTGCTATTGTTCCTTAGAGAACAGTTACAGCAGTGCCTTTAAAATCTGGTAATTCCAGTCTCTGTGTCGATTCTTTGTTGTCTGTTGTCTTTTGAGAGTTGTTGAGATTTTCCTAGTCTTCATGGTGAGTAATTTTGGTTTATGTCCTGGAGATCTTTAACACTACGTAAGGAGACTCTGTCTTGCTGAAATCCCGTGGAGAATGTTGGTTTTTTTTGTTGTTGTTGTTCCAGCAGGAAACTGACATGGTTAAGTTCAAGCTGCAAGTTGTGGCTCGTATTTGGGGACTATGGCTGAATTCAGTTCAGTTTTCAAAACCACTCGGATCTGCACAGCACGGCCAGCAGTCAGTGGCCAGGATGGGACTTGGGTGGCGGTCTGCCCCAAAGGTCCCGGGGGAACACCTTTCCATGCCCTAGACAGAAAGCTTTCTGCCCTGTGCACCTTTCTGGGCTTGGGGCTGTGCAGGAGTCCAGAATGACAGATGTGGGGAAACAAGACGCGTCCTGTCGTCCATGCACTACGTCCTCCCACAGTCCGCCCACTCCTGTGCCCAGGGCTGCTCCGTCCATCCAGTCCTGTCTGTAGGTGCACCCAAGGCAGACATGGGCCCGGCATGAAAAGACCTGAGACTGGTAGTCTGGGGAGCATCCATCCTGAGTGTACTGGCCTCTGCTGACTGGTCCCTGTGGATGAGACCTACTGGGCCCTGGCCAGAGGCTGAGGACCGGGAGGGAAGGTGTTTTGTTGCTGTCCTCTCTTCTATGTGGCATCTTCCCCCACAAACTTGTGCCCCTCTCTCCATCTGAATTCTGTCCTGCTCTGGAGCACCAACTCAGAATTTGAGAGTGAAGTAGTAGTGTGCCAGGTGACTACATCATGGACACGGAGGGGAATGGATGGGACCACCCACAGCGGTGTTTGGAAGGAACAGCAGGTGGGGGCACAGGGGCTGCCTGGCAGCGGCTGGGGTCAGCCTGCACACGTCAAACCCTGGGGGGAGCGCAGAGGCAGGGGGACGAATACAACGTGGTGGGCGAACGCACCAGAGTGACCGCTGGGATGAGACCACGTCCACAGCAGCAGCGGGAGCATCAAGTACAAGGGACTAGGCACTGGTATGGCCGGGTGGCCCCAGGAGGCTGCGGGCATCACGGCAGACCAGAGCTGCAGAGATGCCGGCCTGCCAATGAGGCTGCTCCCAGCTCTCCAGCTCAGAGCACTTCCATTTCAAAGGAAACCCACCCCCACAGAGCAAGCATTTCCAGGAGAAGCTCTGACAAGCAACCACAATTTCTGCAAACAGCTGTGAAGATGGGAAGAGAACTAATGTCATAAATGAGTCTAGTTCCATTCTATGAAATTAAGAGCTAAGGCACGGTCTCCCCCATAGACAGCAGAACGTAGCAGGAGACCCAAGGACCCTCCCTCCAAAAACAGACACCACATGGTGGCCTGTGCAGTGCCCCTTTTAGAGAGGAGATGCTGAGGCACAGAGAGGTTGGGTGACTCACCCAAGGACACATGCAAATGCCTCGCAGGGCAGGAAGGGCTGCAGAGGGGTGGCAGAAGGCACAGCTGAGCCCGTCCCAGCTGGTGTCCCTCTGGGCCTGAAGGCACAGGTGCACCTTCACCCTAGCAAGTGGAGACGTGCAGTCAACGCCGAGAGCTGGGCTCTGCCTGACACACACAGACATTTTTAGCTGTCCAGACGCCTCTCCTGGCCTTGGCCCTCAGTTGGCTCTGGCCCCAGAAGCAGGAATCCGACAGCCTTCCGAGGCCCCACGACCAGCCCCACGTGTTGAGGGCTCAGGGCAAATGTTTAATCAAACTGTTCCTGCCAGTCCAAGCGCCACCCTGAGCTGCGGGAGCCCGTGTGCCAGGTGTGAACACTCTTGACACACAAGCTCATGTTCCGAACCCCCTGGTCACCCTAGACCCTGCACGCTGTGGGCATGTGCACAGGCCCAGACCCCATCTCCCCCACGGGGTCAGGTCACCCGTTACCCTCAACAGCTATCAGGTGGGCGAGCCCTGAGGCCCAGTTACCACCGTCCAGCAGGCCAGGGATGTCCTCGTGTGTACCAAGGCCGGAGCGTGCCCGCTGCACATGGTGGGGTCTCTAGGAAGACCCCTCCTTGACTGAGGGCCGCCAGCCCGGGGTTCGGACAGCACAGGGAGCTCAGGGCACGGAGAAGCTGTGGGAGCTGGTCTGGGCAGGCAGGGACTGTCCCCAGGCTGCATTCTTCAGCTGGGGGTGGGCAGGGTGGGTGGCCTGGGAGCTGATTCCTTTCTCTAGGTTCCTCCTCACCCTGGCCCCAACTCCAGCTGCTGTGTCCTGTGCCTGATCCTCCCCATGAGTTTAATCCAGGCTCCCGTTACTTCATTCTTGGCGCCAGCATTTTTCCTCCCAAACCGAGCAGCCCGACGACTATTCCTAAAATACTTCTCACCTACCCTTGCCCCATCCAGCCATGCAGAATGCCTCTCCCCAGCAAGCGCCCACACAGCAGGAGCCTCACCCCTGCACCGGCCTCGCTGAGCCCACATGCGTCCCTGCCGCTCCTCACTCCCACCTCCGAGCCCGCGCCCACACCTCCCCTCCTTCCCGCCCATCCAAAGCTCTCCCAAAATTCAAAACCTACCCAGAACACAGGAGTAGGTCTTTGTGATCATGGGTCACAAGATTTCTTGGATGTGACACCAAAAGCATAGCAATTTTTTTTTTTTTAAAAAGATACACTTCACCAAAATTCAAATCTTTTGTGCTGCAGTGTGAAAAGATGGCCTGCAACGGAGATGTATGCAAACCAATAAGAATATTTAAAGATCTCTACAAGTCAATAAGAAAAGACAAGCAATCAAATTTTTACATGGGCAAAAATCTGAACAGACATTTCTCTAAAGAAGATACACAAATGGCCAATAATCACAGGAAAAGGTGTTTGACGTCATCAGTCATCAGGAAAATGCAAATCAAAGCCACAGGAGACCCGACTTCACACCCACACGGACAGCTATGATGAGAAGGTAACAAGTGCTGGTGAGGCTGTGCAAAGGCCAGAATCCCGCACCTCCAGCGGGAACGTAAAATGGTGCGGCCGCGACTCACCAGCTCCACTCCTAAGTGTGTCCAAAACAGAGGAACACACATCCGCGCAGAAACTGGCACACAGACAACACTGCTGTTCACATAAACACCACTTATGGTCGCCAAGAAGATGCCAAACTGCCCAGATGTCCACCAACTGAAGAGGAGACCAGCAGAGCTTGACCTGTGAGCACAGTGACTGTCACTCAGGAAGGATAGATGCTGGCCGCTCACTGTGTTTGGCCTTGGGAGCATGACGGAGAGAGAAAGCAGCAGAGAGGACCATGTGCCATGTCATTCCAGTTCTCTAACGCGTCCAGAACAGACAGAGCCGTGGAGACAGAAAGCAGATCAGTGGTTCTGAGGCCTGGCCGAGGTGGGGGCAGTGGAGAGTGATCACCAGCGGGCACGAGACTGCTTTTCAGGTGATGAAACGTCCTAAAATTAGACTGGTGATGGCTGCACAGCTCTGTGAATGCACTAAAATCCACTGCATGGGGTACTTTAAATGGGTGATGGTGTGACAAGCTACCGCTCCATGAAGTTATCTTTGTAAGTTCCAGGGCTTTGGTTGAACTCTAATTCCAGCCCTCCTCGTCTCCTGACTGGCCCCTGGGTGTGCAAGTGTGGTGTGTGCTGTGGTGGAGGTGTGCCTGCGTGTGCACACCCACACATGCACTCTAATGGGCACTGTGCACGGCACCTCCACTCACGATGGCAGGCTCACCACGGGTCAAGGACGACACAGAGGACGATGGGTGGGGGGCTGGGAGTGACGCGCATGTGGCCCCGGGGAGACGCCGCCCCTGATTCCCAAGCAGCTGAGGCCCCAGGCTCGAGGGCAGGTCTGGAGCTGGACCGTGTGAGCACTTCCCAGATGCTGGACGCTGCTGTCAAAGCCAGGAGTGTCCCGGCTGGGACGAGCCAGCAGCCGGCCAGAACTGCTGCGCCCAGAAGCGTCCCCGCCTCGCAATACCACACACATGACCTCCTCCTGGGGCCCCCATGGCCAGGGCCAGCGTTGTCTCTGAACACCCCTCCATCCGCCGGCCTCCTGCCCGCCCCTCCCTCTCCTCGGTCATAACTGGATCCACCACTGGTTTTCCCCACGTTGGCCCCCTCCACCCGCCCCCAGGCTCTCCAGTAATTACTTGTTGGGGAACATCTTCTAATGCAGCAAAACGCGGAGGAAGGAGGAGGGAACTTGGCTCACAAGTTGCCTTTCAGGGCTGCAGTGCTAATTAGTGACCTTATTTCAAAGCTGCATGACTTTCTATTACTGGTTCAGAAGCACCATTCCAACAATCGCTTAACATTCTGTAAAGGGAAATCATTCAAAAGTACCTCCTGCATTTCCTCCAAGGCAGAGGCAGCAAAAGCATGCATGTGAGTGTGTGTGTATGAATATGTGTGCACATGTGTGAATGTGTCTGTGTGCATGAGTGTGTGTGCACACCTGTGTGTGTGGGCGCATACCCTCTGAGCAGGTCCCCTGGGAGATGGGTGAAGCTGGTCTTTGAGCAGGACCTCACAGCCCGTCCTGCCTCGCACCTCCTGATGGTCTGAGGCTGTGTCCCGCAGCAGATCTGAGCTGGCCCTGACCGCAGGGCTTCGAGAGTCCCGAGGTCCAGGACTGCTCCGTCTTGGGGGTGAAACAGAAACCTCCCTGGGGGACACCTGAGGATGCTCAGGTCAGCCCATGCGGTGCAGCTGCTGGGCACTGGGGATGGGGGCCAGGGGCCAGGGGCAGCCCTGAGCCCGAGTCCTGAGTCCAGGCGTGGACACGGGAGCGGGCGGGGGGGCTCTAGTCCTGACTCTGGATGGGAGGAGCCAACCTCAGGGGGCTCCTGTGTCCTCACCAGTGGGGCTGTCCACCGGCCAGGGTGTCACGGGCTGGGGCAGGTTCTGGTTTCAGGCTGAACTGGGCCACCACATGCATACCTGGCACGCCTCCTTCTCTCCTCCAGGCTGGGGTGTGGACAGGCGAGGGGCACTTCCCTCACGACCCCACCCTCCTTGCTTCTACCTGGGAGCCAGCCATCTGCCCCCCGGGAATCCGGCTGCAACGTGTCGGGCTGGACACTCAGGGCACCCCGGCCGCCACGGCTCAGGCTCCCTGAACCCACAGGCAGAGGGCGCTGGCCCCGGGGGCACAGGTCAGACCAGCCCCAGCTGCACAGGGACACCTGGCGTCTCCTTCTCAGGATCATGGAGTCAGACTCACTGACCTTTGACAGCCAGGCCATTCTGGGTACTGTGGACACTGCAAGGAAAGAAGGCCCCTGCCCTGGGGACAGTGCGACAACCAGACTGACGGACTTTATCAGGGACAGAGCAGAGACCGGGCTGGGGCGGAGGGAAGACCCCTGAGAGGACATGCAGAGCCCAGGTGCCCGTGAGCTGGGCTGAGAGAAGGAGAGGCTGGGGCGGCCTGTTTACACAGCGGATTTAGATTTAATCCACTATCGTGTGAACATCCCTTCATCTTAGAGGTTCTCTTACACAGACTTCTGTGAAGAAGAACTAATTTTACAGGAAACAAAACTGCATGAGGCTCCACGCCTGCACTTTCTCTCCAAGCACTCAGCTTGCTCACTCACTAAGAAAGAGAGTTGTTGTTCAGTTGTCATTTCTGACTCTCTTGTGACCCTGTGGACTGTAGCCCGCCAGGCTCCTCTGTCCCCGGGTGCTGGGCCTTTAAAAGCACACAGAGCAAGGTCACCCTGCACAGACCCCAGCTCGATGCCCAGGAGCAAGGAGCACAGCCCTGCCCTGAGCCCGAGGCCCCGTTGCCACCCGTTGCTGGCACAGCCCTGCGTCGCCTGCACCATCAGCTGGCAGGGGGCGCGGGCAGCAGCGCAGGATTGCCCCAGGACTGGCCCTGCAGACCCCCCAGAGCCCGGCTGTCCTGGGCTCGCAGAACCATCCATCCTCACCACGCTGGCCCCAGAGCCTGCTCTTGGGCCGGCAGCTGCCTGTAATCAGGTCAGTCTCCTTAATGAGGACGAGCGCAGTCTGGAGAGGACCCTGCACACACAGCCAACTGCAGCAGCGACGCCGGCCTCCTCCGCGGGCTCGGGGCCTGCTCAGGATCCGCTGGCTGACGGCCGGGCCTCTATCCCACTCGGGGCTGGCGCTGCAGCACCTCCAGGCCTTCTCCTACCCGCTCAGCCAGAGTGCGGGCTCCTGCTGCCTGCCGCCCCGGGGAAACTCCTCTGCCTCTGCGCCCTCACACCCGCACCCCAACCCCTCACCCCAGCACCCCGACCCCTCACCCCACCAACCCGACCCATTACACCCACACCGACCCCTCACACCTGCATCCTGACATCTCACCCCAGCACCCTGACACCTCATCCCAGCACCCCGACCCCTCATACCCCAGCACCCCGATCCCTCACACCCACACCCCGACCCCTCATATCCCACACCCCGACCGCTCACCCCAGCACCCTGACCCCTCACACCAGAACCCCGACCCCTCATCCCAGCCGCCGACCCCTCACATCCCACACACTGACCCCTCACACTCCAGCACCCTGACCCCTCACATCCCACACCCCAACCCCATCACACCCCACACCCTGATCCCTTCACACCAGTACCCTGGCCCTTCACATCAGCACCCCAACCCCCTCACACCAGCACCCTGACCCCCTCATACCCCACACCCTGACCCCCTCACACCAGCACCTCAACCTCCTCACAGCCTGCACCCCAACCCCCTCACACCAGCACCCTGACCCCTCCTTACACCAACACCCCGACCCCTCACAGCCTGCACCCCAACCCCCTCACACCAGCACCCCTCCCCTCACACCAGCACCCCAACCCCCTCACACCAGCACCCAACCCCCTCACACCAGCACCCCGACCCCTCACACCAGCACCCCTCCCCACACCAGCACCCCAACCCCCTCACACCAGCACCCCAACCCCCTCACACCAGCACCCTGACCCCTCACACCAGCACCCCTCCTCTCACACCAGCACCTCAACCCCCTCACACCAGCACCCCCTCCCCTCACACCAGCACCCCGACCCATCACACCAGCACCCCTCCCCTCACACCAGCACCCCGACCCCTCACACCAGCACCCTCAGGAGGTAGGTGGGCGGAGTCAAATGAGCGGGCACCAGGGGAGAGGGGCTTGCAGTCACAGAGCACAAGACCACACGCATCCCTCACGTCCTAAGGTCAGGACCTCCTCAGACAGCACTGCCTGCCCCCACACAGCTCCCCAGGCTCCCCTCCAAGTGCCAGGAACTTCTGCTTGTCCTGTCACTCCCGTGGTCGCCCCCCACCCCACTGAGGCCAGAAGTGGGATGGCCACGCCTGTAGCTGCACTTCCATAGAGCAGCCCCAACCTCCGAGGTCCGGCCAGGCAACTTTCCAACATCACCTTAGCTGGATGAGTCACTGCAGCCCCACTAGGGACGTGGTACCCACCAGGAATGTGGTACCCATTGGGGCCTTCTGCAACTTTCGCCACTGTGTACAAATTCTCTAAGAATTAGCCCAATTGGCTAGGTACCCACAGTGGTAAATTTTCCATGTTCATAAATGCATCCCCAAGGGTTCTCCTATTTCCCAAGAGTGACTTAGAGAATCAACTATTTTAATCCTTCATTAGTTCATTCAACAAATATTTACTGAACTGCTGTAATTTTCCAAACACTGTGTCAGATGTTGGGGAAAGAAATCAATGGGATGCAGTCCATGTCCTCAAGGTCATCAGTCAAGCGGATGAGCTGGCAAGTTGAAACATGGTTAAGCTGTGGTTTTCCAGTAGTCATGTACAGATGTGAGAGGTGGACCATACAGAAGACTGAGCGCCAAAGAATTGATGCTTTTGAACTGTGGTGTTGGAGAAGACTCTTGAGAGTCCCTTGGACTGCAAGGAGAACCAACCAGTCAATCCTAAAGGAAATCAACCCTGAATATTCACTTAAAGGACTGATGCTGAAGCTGAAGTTCCAATACTTTGGACACCTGACGTGAAGAGCTGACTCACTGGAAAAGACCCTGATGCTGGGAAAGAGTGAAGGCAGGAGGAGAAGGGGACGACAGAGGATGAGATGGTTGGATGGCATCACTGATTCGATGGACATGACTTTGAGCAAAGTCCAGGAGACAATGAAGAGCAGGGAAGCCTGGCGTGCTGCAGTCCATGGGGTCGCAGAGTTGGACCCGACTTAGTGACTAAACAACAATAGGGAAAAACAATAAAACGACAATGGCTTTCTCATCAGAAGCCATGGAGACCAGAAGGAAATGGCAGATTTTTCAAGGTCTAAAAGAAAAGAACTATCAAACCAGATCCTACATCAGCAGAAACATCCTTCAGATGAAAGGGTATCGAGACATTCTCAGGTGAGGGAAAAGTGAAAAAAATGGCCACCACCTGATACCCTTAAAGGCTGGTTTCAGAAATTTCTCAAAACAAGGGGGAAAAAAAAAACAAGAAAAGGAATATTGGAGTAGGAAAGAAGACAGAATATCATAAGCAAAAATAAAGGTAAATATAATACACTTTCCTATTCCTCTTCAATTTTGTGTATTATGCTGATTGAAGCAAAAATTATAACATTATCTGATGTTCTAAATATGAATAGAGAAATAGTTAAGAAAATTATAAGTGGAGAGGAACATTTTATGTATATAATATATAATGTATTAAATATATCATCAAGGGAGGTAAAGTTTCTACCCTGCATCCAAAGTGCTAAAATGATGACACAATTATGTGATAAGTTCTATACGCATAATATACTACTTAGACAAGTCACTAAAAAATCTGTACAGAGAGACACTCACTCAAAAGCACTATAGATAAATAACCACTAAATATTAACTCCCCCTTCTCCCCTCCTCCAGCCCCTGGCAACCACCATGGTTCAGTTCAGTTCAGTTGCTCAGTCGTGTCAGACTCTTTGCAACCCCACGAATCACAGCACGCCAAGCCTCCCTGTCCATCACCAACTCCCGGAGTTCACTCAAACTCACGTCCATTGAGTCAGTGATGCCATCCAGCCATCTCATCCTCTGTCGTCCTCTTGTCCTCCTGCCCCCAATCCCTCCCAGCATCAGAGTCTTTTCCAATGAGTCAACTCTTCGCATGAGGTGGCCAAAGTACTGGAGTTTCAGCTTTAGCATCATTCCTTCCAAAGAAATCCCAGGGCTGATCTCCTTCAGAATGGACTGGTTGGATCTCCTTGCAGTTCAAGGGATTCTCAAGAGTTTTCTCCAACACCACAGTTCAAAAGCATCAATTCTTCGGGGCTCAGCTTTCTTCACAGTCCAACTCTCACATCCATACCTGACTACTGGAAAAACCATAGCCTTGATTAGACGGACCTTTGTTGGCAAAGTAATGTCTCTGCTTTTGAATATGCTATCTAGGTTGGTCATAACTTTTCTCCCAAGGAGTAAGCGTCTTTTAATTTCATGGCTGCAGTCACCACCTGCAGTGATTTTGGAGCCCCCCAAAATAAAGTCTGACACTGTTTCCACTGTTTCCCCATCTAGTTCCCATGAAGTGATGGGACCAGATGCCATGATCTTCGTTTTCTGAATGTTGAGCTTTAAGCCAACTTTTTCACCCTCCTCCTTCACTTTCATCGAGAGGCTTTTGAGTTCCTCTTCACTTTCTGCCGTAGTATCTTCTATGAACCTAACGACTCTAAGTTCATATAAGTGGAATCACATAGTATTTGTCTTTTGTGATTGGCTTATTCCACTGAGCATCATGTCCTCAAATTTCCCTACTGGAACCCGTGTCAGAATGTCCTTCCTGTTAAGACTGATTAATTTTCCACTGTACGGACGGACCACGTTTTGCTTATCCATTCAACCACTGATGGACACTTGGGTTGTTGCTCTGTTATGAACATGGGCTTACAATATCTGTTTAAGACCATGCTTTCAATTCTCTTGGTTATACAGCCAGAAGCAGAATTGCTGGGTCACACGCAGGAGACATAAGAAACTCCAGTTCAATTCCTGGTCGGGAAGATCCCCTGGAGGAGGGCATAGCAACCCACTCCAGTATTCTTGCCTTGAGAATCCCAAGGACAGAGGAGCCTGGTGGGCTACTGTCCATGGGGTCACAAAGAGTCAGACATGACTGAAACGACTTAGCACCTAGTAGTTCTATTTTTAATATTTTGAGGAAATTCTACACTGTTTGCCACAGAAGCTGCACCATTTTGCTTTCCACGAACAGAACACAAGAATTCCAATTTTTGCACATCCTCACCAACGCTTGCTGTTCTTCTGACGGTCACCATTTGAATGAGTGAGAGGCAGTGTCTCTGCAGTTTTCACTGTATGGGTCTTTCTCCTCCTTGGTTAAGTTAATTCCTAAGCACTTTACACTTTCTGATGTTATTGCAAATAAACTGTTTTTGCTTCACCGGGGAGTGCCTGGACCTGTTCCTGGTGGTGCCAAGTGGAAGGAGCTGCTGTGTTATCTCCTGCATCAAAGGGCTTGAACCTTCCGCCTTCTGGAAACATCCGTGGACCCCCACCCCATCCATGGCTGGCGGTGAGCTGCTTCACAGGAGGCTCTTGGCCTCCCCTCACCTGCTGAACACAGACTCACCTGCTTGCACAGCAAGAGATCAGGAGACCAGTGAGCAAACCGAAACTGCTCATGAAGGCAGCTTTCCTAGCAGAACTGACCACCGAGCAGCCATACCTGAACATCTGATTTCTGCCCCTACCTCATGCCCTCCGTGGACTGGTGGCGGTGGTTGCGGTAGAGCTGCGGCACACCCAGCATAGCCTCGGTCAGCACGGCCAGGAAGCCCAGGGTCTCCACAAAGAGGGCCGAGTCAATGGACAGGTAGGTGATGTAGCCCGCCACGCCAGTGAAGGCCAGGACACACTGCACGTAGTCCGCAAAGCTGCTCCAGTGCCAGAAGTGGTGGGGGTCGAAGTCTAGGGCAAAAGAAACAGACGTGAACCGGGGGCGGGGTCGAGGGCGAGGCCAGCGTGAGGAGGATGCGAGTGAGGAGGGCGAGGTCAGCATGAGGAGGATGCGAGTGAGGAGGGCGAGGCCAGCGTGAGGAGGATGTGACTGAGAATACTCAGGTACTTGAACAAATATCTGCCCCCAGTCCAGGACGTCGGCGCAAGCCTGGACGGTGAACAGCGCCCAGAGAAGAGCCTCGCGTCACACATGTCCACCTGCTCTCCAGGGAGGGCCCCGGGGCTTCACCACAGCTCCGGCAGGCTGCGGGGCCCACGTGACCACGTCCCCTCTCTTGCTGGTTCCCTTCAGGCCGTCACTGTCTCCAGTCTGCTGGTCCCTGTCCCACTGTGTCACAGGCAGGTTCAGCAAAGCTGTTTTAGCCAAAAATATTCATCCACACAAATGCCAGAAACGGGCCCAGCAAAGGTCAGAGGTCACCCCGTGGTGCTCAGCGGCACCAGCGCCCTGTCGAGCCCCTCCCCTCAATGAACACCGAGGACAGGACCCCTCCCTGAGTCCACCGTGACAGACACGCAGGGGAACACGGAAACCAAATAGTGGGGTTAAGACGGGGGAGTGGGGAGAGGGCGTCCCTGGGAGCGCGAGGTGCCCAGACCTTGGCCGCCACCTGCCAAAGAGCTCAGTTACATGGCTGCCATTTGCCAAGTGTGCAAAAAGATCTATGTTTACACAAAGAAGATACAAAATTGTGTTTTATGTAACTAAACTCATTTGTGACAAAAAACACAGCCTCAGATAAATTTAAAGAATTCCTTCTGAAACATATAGTCAGATGAACCCTCACCCACTTTCTGCCCCCAGCACGACAGACGGAGCAGCTTCCTTCCATCAGCCTGGCACCCGCGAGGGCCCTGAGCGGGTAAGCCAGGCCACGCAGGAGGAACCTAGTGCTGGCAGGATGCACTGCACGTGCCAGCCTCCCAGGACTCAATGCTCAGGGACCTGCCTCCTCCAAAAGATTAGAGCCAAATAATTCACTTCAAGAGGGGCAACCCCAGTGGCTCAGTGGCTAAGAACCTGCCTACAATGCAGGAGACTCGGGTTCGATGGGACGATCCCCTGGAGAAGGGCATGGCAACCCACTCCAGTGTTCTTGCCTGGAGAATCCCATGGACAGAGGAGCCTGGTGGGCTACAGTCCATGGGGTGGCAAAGAGTTAGACATGAGTAAATAGGCACACACAATGCAAGAACCTAAGCGACAAGAACATGGATCTTTTTACGGTGACTAATTGTGATGAGCTGCAGTAATGAGCCTAATTCCTGCCGTTCAGGTTTATAGACCTTCAACCATGTGGGTCAGAATCCACACTCCAGACGATACTCAGGCATCACAGCTCTCAGATGATCACCCAACAGTCCGACCACCTGAGCACCCACTGCTGCAGCTGTGACGACAGTGTGGTCACCTCAACCACCAGCAGTAAACCCGACTCCAATGCGGAACCATCATTCGCCTTCTGCAGCTTAAGCACAGGCCTGCTGGAGGACCACACCCAGGAACCAGCTGGCAGCCCAGGCGAGAGGGCAGGAGGAGCAGGGGGAGGCAGGAGGGGCCAGGAGGGGACATGGGTGTGGTCCCACAGCATCACCAGGCCCCGCCTCTGAGTGGGGGCAGGGGGCCTAGAAACAGTTATGCAACCTGCCTACAGGTCTACGGTTAGGTCCCAAGGGACCAAATAGACACGGTTTGAATGAATAACTCAAGGGTATTTTCTCAAAGGGTCCTAATGATTGTAATGAGACATCATCATCAATAAGCATCGCATGAATTCCAGTAAAGGAGTAAACCTGCCCAATTCAACACTCGTTTGACAAACAGCACTCAAAAAACAAGATTCAGGAGGCCGGTTTGTGCCTCCAAG